>NC_079192.1:74788215-75091246 GCF_029499605.1 Hyla sarda
TTCCCCTGACCCAGGCATTTTGCTGCGATCTGGCAGTTTGTCCAAATCACAGCAATGCTGAGTCTCTGGCGTTTTAAAGCAAAAATGCCATAGCTTCAGCATACCCAGAGAGAAGGAGTGATGCATAGCATCCCTACTTCCCTCTGCAGCTATACAGCATTTTCCAGCACAGCATGCTGCGCTGGAAAATGTCCCTGCACAGATCGGGACTTCAGCTGTGCTCGCGGCTACAGGGCCAGGAGAACAGCTGATTCTGAGTCCTGTCAGTACTTTTGGGGGTGGGGGTACTGTTCTGCCCTAAAAGCCAAATGGCGCTCCTCTCCTTCTGAGTCCTACCTCGCAGCCAAGGAACCATATATGGCCTAAGCGGGGGTATTTCCGAACATGGGACAAGCAGCTAAATAAAATATAGGATGCATTTCTTTCAATATCAGAAGTGATATACACAAAATATGCCCCTCAAATGATGCATTTGTGAAAATTTGCAAATGTCGAATTTTTAACACTGACTTTGTAATAATTCCTGCCAAAAAACTATGGTGTTAAAATACTCACTGTACCCCCTAGCGAATACCTTGAGGGGTCTAGTTTTTAAAATGGGGTCATTTGCGAGGGGTGTTCCTATGTTCTACCACCTTCAACTTTCTGCAAACCTTGCAAAAAAAGATGTACTTTGAAAATTTTCAAAATTTTCTAAATTTCAAGTTAAATTGTTAGGCTTCTAACTAATTTAAAATGTTAATTAAAAACAAAAAAATGATGTCAAAATAAAGTAGACATCTGAAAGTATAAGCTTCATAAACTATTTGGTCAGTAAGTATAAATATATGCAACCTATTAGTGTTAAAATTGCAAAAAATCTTCATTTTTTATAAAAATTTCATGATTTTTTGCATTGTAAAAATAAAACTACAAATGATATTGGCTTACTTTTACTATGCACATGAAGGACAACTTGTGACAAAAAAACAATGTCAGAATTATTGTGATTGGCAAAACATTACCAGAGTTATTCTCTAATAAAGACAGACATCCCCGATTTGAAAAAACAGGCCTGGTCTTTCAGGGGCGTACAGGTTTATTTGTATTGGTCCTTAAGAGGTTAATAACTCTGGGATGCTTTTACCAATTATTCTGATTCCGAGATTGCTTTTTTGTGACATATTCTACTTTAACATAGTGGTAAAGTTTCAGCGATGCTTGCATCCTTTCTTGGTGAAAAATCCCAAAATGTTATGAAAATTTAGAAAATTTTGCATTTTTCTAACTTTGAAACTCTCTGCTTGTAAGGAAAATGGATATTACAAATACATTTTATATTGATTCACAAACACAATGGCCCACATTTATCATTGTCTTTAGACTGTTTTTTGTGTCTAAAAAAGAGGCAAAAAAGGCGCAAGCAGGGTTTTTTGTGCCTTTTTTGCCCCTTTTTGTTTACACATTTCTGCTGATTTTGAGTTGCAATCCACTGATTTTGAGTTGCAATCCACTCATTTTGAGTTGCAATTCACTGATTTTGGCAATAGACATGATATGGAAGGGATTTATCATTGCACCTTTTTGTAAAAAGGAGCAAAAAAAAGGCTCAAAGCCACTGAAAAGTCTCTAAAGCTACACCAGCCCAGACATGGTGTAGCTTTTTGGTGTATGTGTAGACAGAAACTTCAGAAAATGTGGACCTGCACAAAATTTATCAAAGCTCTTTTACCTTTTAATAAATTTGGTGCTCCTACACATTATCAGCACACAAAAAAAAGGTGTAAAAAAATGCTTCACTTGCACTGCAATGATAAATGTGGGCCAATATCTCTACTTTATGTTGGCATCAGAAAGTTGACATGTTTTTGCTTTTTGATGACATTAGAGGCCAGCAATTTTCAAAATTTTCATGAAAATTTCTAAATCTGAATTTTTCAGGGACCAATTAAGTTTGAAGTGGATTTGAGAGGCCTTTCTGGGAGAAATACCCCATAAATGACCCCATTATAGAAACTGTACCCCTCAAAGTATTCAAAATGACATACAGAAAGTTTGTTAACCCTTTAGGTGTTTCACAAGAATAGCAGCAAAGTGGAGGAGAAAAATCAAAATCTAAATGTTTTACACTAACGTTCTCGTAGCCCCATTTTTTTCATTTTTAAAAGTTGTAAATGGAGGAAAAGCCCCACAAAATGTGTAGCCCAATTTTCCTGGAGTATGGAAATACCTCATATGTTTACATAAAATGCTCTGTGGGCTCACAACATGGCTCAAGGGGGAAAGAGCAACTGTGGGATTTTTTAAAACAAATTTAGCTGTCATGGTTTTTGGGGGCCATGTTGCATTTAGGAAGCCTCCATGGTGCCAGAACAGCAAAATAACCCCCACATAGTTTACTATTTTGAAAAACACACCCCTCAAGGAACGTAACAAGGGGTATGGTGAACCTTAACATCTTACAAGTGTTTGACGACTTTGAAGTTGGACGTGAAAATGGAAAAAAAAACTTTTTTAACACTAAAATGATGATGTTACCCCAAATTTTTCTTTTTTACAAGGGGTAATAAGACAAAATGGACCTCAAAACTTGAAGCACAATTTCTCCTGATTAAGAAAACGCCCCAGATGTGGACGTTAAGTGCTCTGCTGGCGCACTACAGGTCAAACAATAGGAGCGCCATTGGACTTTTGGAGACAGAATTTTGATGAAATTGAAGTTGGGTGCCATGTGCATGTACAAACCTCCCATAGTGCCAGAACAGCAGAAACCCCCAACATGTGACCACATTTTGGAAACTACACCCCTCACAGAATTTACTAAGGGGTACAGTGAGTATTTACACCCCACTGGCGTTTGACAGATCTTTGGAACAGTGGGCTGTGCAAATGAAAAATAAAATTTTTCATTTTCATGGACCACTATTCAAAAAAATCTGTCAGACACCTGTGGGGTGTAAATGCTCACTGCACCCTTATTACATTATGTGAGGGGTGTAGTTTCTAAAATGGGATCACATGTGGGGGGGGGGGTCCACTGTTCTGGCACCATGGGGGGGCTTTGTAAACACACATGGCCTTCAACTCCAGACACATTCTCTCTCCAGAAGCCCAATGGCGCTCCTTCTCTTCTGAGCATTTTGGTGCACCCACAGAGCACTTTACATCCACATATGGGGCACTATACCCCTTGTTATGTTCCGTGAGAGGTGTCGTTTCCAAAATGGGGCCACATGTGGGGGGGGGTCCACTGTTCTGGCACCATGGGGGGCTTTGTAAACACACATGGCCTTCAACTCCAGACACATTCTCTCTCCAGAAGCCCAATGGCGCTCCTTCTCTTCTGAGCATTGTGGTGCACCCACAGAGCACTTTACATCCACATATGGGGCACTATACCCCTTGTTATGTTCCGTGAGAGGTGTCGTTTCCAAAATGGGGCCACATGTAGTTTTTTTTTTTTTTTTGCATTTATGTCAGAATGGCTGTAACAATCAGCCACCCCTGTTCAAATCACCTCAAATGTACATGGTGCTCTCACTCCTATGCCTCCTTGTTGTGCTCCCGCAGAGCATTTTACGTCCACATATGGGATATTTCCGTACTCAGAAGAAATTATGTTACAAATTTTGGGGTTTTTTTTTTTCCTTTTACTTCTTGCAAAAATAAAAAGTATGGGGCAACACCAGCATGTTAGTGTAAAAATTTTTTTTTTTTTACAATAACATGCTGGTGTAGACCGCAACTTTACCTTTTCATGAGGGGTAAAAGGAGACAAAGCCCCCCAAAATTTGTAATGCAATTTCTCCCGAATACGGAGGTACCTCTTATGTGGCACTTGAGGCCTTTGAGGCCTAAATTAGGGATTTGCATAGGGACTGACCCGGATGCAAGAATTTAACTTCCCTCTGATACCAAAATTACCCTACAGGGTGCCTCCAGCTGTTGAAAAACTCCCAGCATGCCTGGACAGTCAGTGGCTGTCCAGCAACACTGGGAGTTGTTGTTTTGCAACAGCTGGAGACTCCGTTTTAGAAACCATGCTGTACTAGACGTTTCTCATTTTTATTGGGGGAGGGGGTACAATCACACGGGCGTGTTCAAAGCGAGTTTCCCGCTGGGATTTTGAGCTGCAGCAGAAAATTTGCTGCATCTCAATCTTGCAGCGAGAAACTCACTGTAAACCCGACCGTGTGAATGTACCCTGTACATTCACATGATGGGGCGGGCAAACCTTCAGCTATTGCAAAACTACAACTCCCAGCATGCCTTTTGGCTGTCCGTGCATGCTGGGGGTTGCAGTTATGCAACAGCTGGAGGCACACTGGTTGCAAACCACTGAGTTAGGTAACAAACTCTGTGTTACGCAACCAGTGTGCCTTCAGCTGTTGCAAAAACTACAACCCCCAGCATGCATGGACAGCTGAAGGGCATGTTGGGAATTGTAGTTATGCAACAGCTGGAGGCATACTACTACAACTCCCAGCATGCCCATTGGCTGTTCGTGCATGCTGGAGGTTGTAGTTATGCAACAGCTGGAGGCACACTGGTTGCAAAACACTGAGTTTGTTACTTAACTAGGTGTTTCCAAACCAGTGTGCCTCCAGCTGTTGCAAAACTACAACTCCCAGCATGCATGGTCTTTCGGAGCATGTGGGAGTTATAGTTTTGCAGCAGCTGGAGGCACATGGGTTGGGAAACACTGAGTTAGGAAACAGACAATGTTTCCCAACCAGTGTGCCTCCAGTTGGTGCAAAACTACAGCTCCCAGCATGTCCAGATAGCCGAAGGGCATGTTGGAAGTTGTAGTTATGCAACAACTGGAGGAGAAAAGTTTGGGAAACATTGTCTGTATGGTCTGTGTATAGGTGTCCAAACTGTAGCCCTCCAGACGTTGCAAAACTACAACCCCAAGCATTCTCAGACTTCCCAGGCATGCTGGGAGTTGTAGTTTGGCAAGATCTAAAGAGCCACATGTTGCCAAGCTACAACTCCCAGCATGCCTGGGCAATCTGGGCATGCTTGGAGTTGTAGTTTTGCAACATCTGGAGTGATACAGTTTGGACACCACTGTATAGTGGTCTCCAAACTGTGGCCCTCCAGATGTTGCAAAACTACAACTCCCAGCAGGCCCAGACAGCTTTTGGCTGTCTGGGCATGCTGGGAGTTGTAATTTGGCAACTCCTAAAAGGCAGCAGTGAAGGTCACTTACCACAGATCTTTACTGCTGCCTTCACCGCTGCTCCGCCACTGCCTCCTCTCTGCCGCAGATCCCACCACCGATCCTGCCACTGCCTACGCCGACCCCGCCATGATCGCCGGTTCCGCCGCCATCCTGAACTGCTCCGTACCCGCCGCCATCCCCCCCCCTCTCCCCGCTCTGCCCAAAATGCAGGGGTGGGCAGAACGGGGATTTCAACTGTAAACACCCCCCCCCCCCACCTCCAACTGCTATTGGTCGGGTACTCCTAACCGATCAAATGCAGAGGATAGGAGGAGGTGGCATCACTGCCACCTTGCTCCTATCCTTCAGGATGATCGGGGATGTCTCTGACATCTCTGATCGTCCCTATTTTCCGGGCTATCTCTATTTTCTGGAATCGCCGCAAATTGACGATCTGAATTGACCTCAGGACCCCCCTGGGCGATATGCCAGGATGCCTACTGAACGATATCAGCAGGCATCCCGGTTCGGTCCCCGAGCCGCAGGGGCTGGAAGAAAGTAGGGCCTTAACTCCTTAAGGACACGGAAACAGGGGCATATGGGTATGCCCTGCGTCCTTAAGGGGTTAACTAGCTATATATTTTTAGAATTCTGACATTTCTGCACGCAGCGGTTCCACACATGTTTATTTTTATTTACACAGTTTTTTTGTTTTTTTTTTTGAAAATGGGAAAAGGGGGATCATTCTTACTTTATTAGGGAAGGGCTTAATTCAACATTAGTAACTTTTTTTTTATAGCTATGATATAATATGCATTACATTAATTCCTAACACTGATCATCTGCATAGAATTACATGCGGATGATCAGTGTTATCGGGGCTTGAATTCTCCTGCCTAGATCTCAGGCATGGAGAAGTCATTCGCCGATCGGACGCACCATAGGCAGGTAACGGACCCTCTGCTCATGTCCTAGCTGATCGGGACATCGCAATTTCACCAAGATGGTCCCGATCAGCCCGACTGAACTGCCAGGATGCAATTTTTTCAACTTTAGAGGCGGCGATCAACTTTGATCACCGCGTCCAAAGGGTTAATAGCACATGGCACAATGATCGGTGCCGCATGCTATTAGCCAAGAGTCACGGCTTTCATTAGCTGCCGGGACCAACCCGCTATGACTCAGGGTCACGGAGTGACCCCGCGTTATAGACTAAGACCGTGCAGGTACACCCTGCGTCCTTAAGAGGTTAAATGTCCGAACTATCAAACTATAATTCCATATAGTGTACGGTGTAAACATAAAAGAAGAATATCCGAAATTGCTGCATTTTTGTCACATCAAATTCCAAATAAATAAATAATATGCGATCGCATAGACACATATATGCAAAATTGTTACAAAAAATTACAGATCACGGCATAAAAAATTAGCCCGCATATAGCCCCATGTACGGAAAAATTAGAATGTGGTCAAAATAGGGCAACTTTAAACATACATATTTTGTAAAAAAAAAGTTTGAGTATTTTAGAAGCAGTACACTAATTGTAAAGTATTTAATCATAGGTATCATTTAAATTATATTGACCCACAGAATAAAAAAAAACATGTAATTTTTACTGTAAAGTGTACAGCGTGAAAGCTAAACTTTCCAAAGTATGCAAAATGTCGACTTTCTTTTCAGTTTCCTCCCACCAATAATAATTTTTGGGGCTTTGCTGTAGATTTTATGGTAAAATGAGTGGTCATTACAAAGTGCAATTGATCAAGCAAAAAACAAGCCCTTATATGGGTCTATGGATGGAAATATAAAAGAGTTATGGCTCTTAGAAGGCGAGGAGGAAAAAAAAGGAAAAAAGGCAAAAATAAAATTGGCTGTGTCTTTAACCCCTTAAGGACCAAGCCATTTTACACCTTAAGGACCAGAGCGTTTATTGCAAATCTGACCACTGTCACTTTAAACATTAATAACTCTGGAATGCTTTTAGTTATCATTCTGATTCCGAGATTGCTTTTTCGTGACATATTCTACTTTAACTTAGGGGTAAAAATTTATGGTAACTTGCATCCTTTCTTGGTGAAAAATCCCCAAATTTGATGAAAAAAAATTAAATTTTGCATTTTTCTAACTTTGAAGCTCTCTGCTTGTAAGGAAAATGGATATTCAAAATAATTTTTTTTTTGGTTCACATACACAATATGTCTACTTTTTGTTTGCATCATAAAATGTATGAGTTTTTACTTTTGGAAGACACCAGAGGGCTTCAAAGTTCAGCAGCAATTTTGAAATTTTTCACAAAATTTTCAAACTCGCTATTTTTCATGGACCAGTTCAGGTTTGAAGGGGATTTGAAGGGTCTTCATATTAGAAATACCCCATAAAAGACCCCATTATAAAAACTGCACCACCCAAAGTATTCAAAATTACATTCAGTAAGTGTATTAACCCTTTAGGTGTTTCACAGGAATAGCAGCAAAGTGAAGGAGAAAATTCAAAATCTTTTTTACACTCGCATGTTCTTGTAGACCCAATTTTTGAATTTATGCAAGGGGTAAAAAGGAGAAAATTTTTACTTGTATTTGAACCCAATTTCTCTCGAGTAAGCACATACCTCCTATGTCTATGTTAATTGTTCAGCGGGCGCAGTAGAGGGCTCAGAAGGGAAGGAGCGACAAATGGTTTTTGGGGGGCATGTCACCTTTAGGAAGCCCCTATGGTGCCAGGACAGCAAAAAAAAACACATGGCATACCATTTTGGAAACTAGACCCCTCGGGGAACGTAGCAAGGGGTAAAGTGAACCTTAATACCCCACAGGTAATTCACGACTTTTGCATATGTAAAAAAAAAAAAAATTTACCTAAAATGCTTGGTTTCCCAAAATTTTACATTTTTAAAAAGGATAAAAGCAGAAAATACCCTCCAAAAGTTGAAGCTCAATTTCTCCCGATTCAGAAAACACCCCATATGGGGGTGAAAAGTGCTCTGATGGTGCATTACAGGTCTCAGAAGAGAAGGAGTCCCATTTGGCTTTTTGAAAGCAAATTTTGCTCTGGGGGCATGCCGCATTTAGGAAGCCCCTATGGTGCCAGAACAGCAAAAAAAAACACATGGCATACCATTTTGGAAACTAGACCCCTCTGGGAACGTAACAAGGGGTAATGTGAACCTTAATACCCTACAGGTGTTTCACAACTTTTGCATATGTAAAAAAAAATTAAAAAATTTTTTTACCTAAAATGCTTGGTTTCCCAAAATTTTTACATTTTTAAAAAGGGTAATAGCAGAAAATACCCCCCAAAATTTGAAGCCTAATTTCTCCCGATTCAGAAAACACCCCATATGGGGGTGAAAAGTGCTCTGCTGGTGCACTACAGGTCTCAGAAGAGAAGGAGTCCCATTTGGCTTTTTGAAAGCAAATTTTGCTCTGGGGGCATGCTGCATTTAGGAAGCCCCTATAGTGCCAGAACAGCAAAAAAAAAAAACACATGGCATACCATTTTGGAAACTAGACCCCTCTGGGAACGTAACAAGGGGTAATGTAAACCTTAATACCCCACAGGTGATTCACAACTTTTGCTTATGTTAAAAATTATTTTTTTTTTTTTTACCTAAAATGCTTGGTTTCCCAAAAATTTTACATTTTTAAAAAGGATAATAGCAGAAAATATCACCCACAATTTGTAACACAATTTCTCGCGAGTACGGCGATACTCCATATGTGGCCCTAAACTGTTGCCTTGAAAGACGACAGGGCTGCAAAGTGAGAGCGCCAAGCGTATTTGAGGCCTAAATTAGGGACTTGCATAGGGGTGGACATAGGGGTATTCTACGCCAGTGATTCCCAAACAGGGTGCCTCCAGCTGTTGTAAAACTCCCAGCATGCCTTGACAGTCAGTGGCTATCTGGCAATACTGGGAGTAGTTGTTTTGCAACAGCTGGAGGCTCCGTTTTGGAAACAGTGGCGTACCAGACGTTTTTCATTTTTATTTGGGAGGGGGGCTGTGGAGGGGTATGTGTATATGTAGTGTTTTTTACTTTTTATTTTATTTTTTGGTAGTGTAGTGTTTTTAAGGTACAGTCCCACGGGCGGGGGTTCACAGTAGTTTCTCGCTGGCAGTTTGAGCTGCGGCTGAAAATTTGCCACAGCTCAAACTTGCAGCTGGATACTTACTGTAAACCTCCGCCCATGTGAGTGTACCCTGTACGTTCACATTGGGGAGGGGAGAACATCCAGCTGTTGCAAAACTACAACTCCCAGCATGTATGGTCTATCAGTGCATGCTGGGAGTTGTAGTTTTGCAACAGCTGGAGGCTCCGTTTTGGAAACAGTGACGTACCAGATGTTTTTCATTTTTATTGGGGAGGGGGGCTGTGTAGGGGTATGTGCATATGTAGTGTTTTTTACTTTTTATTTTTTGGTAGTGTAGTGTTTTTAGGGTACAGTCGCACGGGTGGGGGTTCACAGTAGTTTCTCGCTGGCAGTTTGAGCTGCGGCAGAAAATTTGCCGCAGCTCAAACTTGCAGCCGGATACTTACTGTAAACCTCCGCCCATGTGAGTGTACCATGACACTTATTGACACTTATTCTTTGCTGCTGAAGAAAGGACTGAGAGAGTTCTGAAACGCGTCCAGCGTCCCCTCAATACCTATTGAGACCACCAGTATATTTGCCCTGCTTAAGTCAATAGCAGTCCGATACCGGACAATAAACTGTCAATCACCCGACACCCGGTGAAGGAGACATCCGCGCCTCGCTGCCACGAGGACGCCTCCGGCACATGTACGTGCGCATCCGCAGAACCGCTGCGACAACACCACCCGCAACCCACCATCTACCAACATCACCACTGTGGGAGACTGCCGAGTCTCCGGTGATGCTGCCGCTTACCAAGACAGCTACTCAGTGCTAATACACTGCAGGATTACACAGCTCATCAGGAGGAGATCGCAGCATCCCCGTGAAGTCCAGCGCATCAGTGTCCGGGAGCGGTGAGATACAAAGTATCATACAAATATGCATGCATATTAACAGTGACTGCACACTAGCTGTTCATGTTGAATATTGTCTACAAATATCAAGTTTATCTTCTACTTAAACATTGAAGTGCTTAAATAGCCGGACTCATCAGAACGGTTGCTACGGGTTACTAACCTTATGGTTGCCATTGGTTACCACAATACCAGAATCGATCTATATGAGCAGGACTTTTTTATGAGAGGAGATTATTTACCATAGAGGATGGACTAAGACTCTCCCATCCAGATCCCTCTCTATATATATGTTTATGGTGGTCTCTATATTCTTATTTTATATCTTTTATAATTTTTTACAAGTATATTTTTATATTTTATATACTGTACTATACATATGCTATAGTTCTTAATAGTTGGTGCTGCGCCTACACAAGGGCCCTGTGAGACGCAGTTGCTGCTATTTACATTTTATCTAATATTTAATTGTCACATTATATACAATCAATAAATTGAAATATTACTTTAAACACAACCTGTCCAGTTGTCTCAAACCCTGAGCCCTAATATATATATTTCTACAGACAAACTACAATCTGACACCTTGGGTATAAGTGTCTAATTAGGTAGCCCGGGTTTATTTGGTGGGTAGTCAGACAAGAGCCTCTCCAACTCTTTTATATCATTTTGGAAACTAGACCCCTCTGGGAACGTAACAAGGGGTAATGTGAACCTTAATACCCTACAGGTGTTTCACAACTTTTGCATATGTAAAAAAAAATTAAAAATTTTTTTTACCTAAAATGCTTGGTTTCCCAAAATTTTTACATTTTTAAAAAGGGTAATAGCAGAAAATACCCCCCAAAATTTGAAGCCTAATTTCTCCCGATTCAGAAAACACCCCATATGGGGGTGAAAAGTGCTCTGCTGGTGCACTACAGGTCTCAGAAGAGAAGGAGTCCCATTTGGCTTTTTGAAAGCAAATTTTGCTCTGGGGGCATGCTGCATTTAGGAAGCCCCTATAGTGCCAGAACAGCAAAAAAAAAAACACATGGCATACCATTTTGGAAACTAGACCCCTCTGGGAACGTAACAAGGGGTAATGTAAACCTTAATACCCCACAGGTGATTCACGACTTTTGCTTATGTTAAAAATTATTTTTTTTTTTTTTACCTAAAATGCTTGGTTTCCCAAAAATTTTACATTTTTAAAAAGGATAATAGCAGAAAATATCACCCACAATTTGTAACACAATTTCTCGCGAGTACGGCGATACTCCATATGTGGCCCTAAACTGTTGCCTTGAAAGACGACAGGGCTGCAAAGTGAGAGCGCCAAGCGTATTTGAGGCCTAAATTAGGGACTTGCATAGGGGTGGACATAGGGGTATTCTACGCCAGTGATTCCCAAACAGGGTGCCTCCAGCTGTTGTAAAACTCCCAGCATGCCTTGACAGTCAGTGGCTATCTGGCAATACTGGGAGTAGTTGTTTTGCAACAGCTGGAGGCTCCGTTTTGGAAACAGTGGCGTACCAGACGTTTTTCATTTTTATTTGGGAGGGGGGCTGTGGAGGGGTATGTGTATATGTAGTGTTTTTTACTTTTTATTTTATTTTTTGGTAGTGTAGTGTTTTTAAGGTACAGTCCCACGGGCGGGGGTTCACAGTAGTTTCTCGCTGGCAGTTTGAGCTGCGGCTGAAAATTTGCCACAGCTCAAACTTGCAGCTGGATACTTACTGTAAACCTCCGCCCATGTGAGTGTACCCTGTACGTTCACATTGGGGAGGGGAGAACATCCAGCTGTTGCAAAACTACAACTCCCAGCATGTACGGTCTATCAGTGCATGCTGGGAGTTGTAGTTTTGCAACAGCTGGAGGCTCCGTTTTGGAAACAGTGACGTACCAGATGTTTTTCATTTTTATTGGGGAGGGGGGCTGTGTAGGGGTATGT
Source organism: Hyla sarda (assembly GCF_029499605.1). Taxonomy (NCBI): domain Eukaryota; kingdom Metazoa; phylum Chordata; class Amphibia; order Anura; family Hylidae; genus Hyla; species Hyla sarda. The sequence continues at coordinate 74,800,283 of NC_079192.1, forward strand.
GCATATGTAGTGTTTTTTACTTTTTATTTTTTGGTAGTGTAGTGTTTTTAGGGTACAGTCGCACGGGTGGGGGTTCACAGTAGTTTCTCGCTGGCAGTTTGAGCTGCGGCAGAAAATTTGCCGCAGCTCAAACTTGCAGCCGGATACTTACTGTAAACCTCCGCCCATGTGAGTGTACCATGTATATTCACATTGGGGGGGGGGGGGAGAAACATCCAGCTATTGCAAAACTACAACTCCCAGCATGTACGGTCTATCGGTGCATACTGGGAGTTGTAGTTTTGCAACAGCTGGAGGCACACTGGTTGTGAAAGACCCCGAGTTTGATAACAAACTCAGTGTTTTGCAACCAGTGTGCCTTCAGCTGTTGCAAAAGCTACAACCCCCAGCATGTACGGACAGCGGAAGGGCATGCTAGGGATTGTAGTTATGCAACAGCTGGAGACACACTGATTTGCTACTTAACTCAGTGTGCCTTCAGCTGTTGCAAAACTACTACTCCCAGCAGTCACCAACAGCCAACAGGCATGCTGGGAGTTGTAGTTATGCAACCAGCAGATGCACCACTACAACTCCCAGCATGCACTTTAGCTGATTGTGCAAGCTGGGTATTTGTAGTTATACAACAGCTGAAGGTACACGTTTCTATAGAAAACATGTGCCTCCAGCTGTTGCAAAACTATAAGTCCCAGCATGCCCATAAGGGAATGCTGGGAGTTGTGGTGGTCTGCCTCCTGCTGTTACATAACTACAGCTCCCAGCATGCCCTTTTTGCATGCTGGGATCTATTGCTAAGCAACAGCTGGAGGCTGTCACTCACCTCCTGCTGCTGCTCCACGCCGCATCAGGTCAGGCCCTCGCCGCTGCCGCTGCTCCTGGGGCCCCGATCCCAACATTGACGCCGGGGATCGGGGTCCCCAGCACCCGGGGTCTTCTTCCTGCACCCGCTCACGTCCTCCGGAAGAGGGACGGAGCGGTTTGCGGGAGTGACACCCGCAGCAGGCGCCCTGATTGGTCGGCCGGTAAACCGGACGACGAATCAGGGCGATCGTGAGATGGCACCAGTGCCACCTCACCCCTGCTGGCAATGGCTGTTCGGGGCCGTCTCTGACGGCCCCGATCAGCCAGTAATTCCGGGTCACCGGGTCACTGGAGACCCGATTGACCCGAAATCGCCAGAGATCGCTGGACTGAATTGTCCAGCGATCTGCGGCCATCGCCAACATGGGGGGGCATAATGACCCCCCTGGGCGATATGCCGCGATGCCTGCTGAACGATTTCAGCAGGCATCGGGCACCGGCTCCCTTCCGGCTAGCGGTGGGGGGGGGCGGGAATGGACAGGACGTACTACTACGTCCTCGGTCCTTAAGGACTCGGAAACGGGGGCGTAGGGGAACGTCCATTGTCCTTAAGGGGTTAAGGGGTTAAACAACACTCACTTGTCATTTTATTTGGAATACCTGTACTATTGCTTGTTGACACAAAGAGTTAATCAGCCAATCACATGGCAGCAACTCAATGCATTTAGGCATGTAAACAGGGTTAAGACAAGTTGCTGATAACGGGCATTTCAATGATTTTGTACATGGCATGGTTGTTGGTGCCAGACGGTCTGGTCTGAGTATTTTAGAAACAGTTGATCTACTGGGATTTTCAAGCACAACCATCTCTAGGGTTTACAGAGAATGGTCCAAAATAGAGAAAATATACAGTGAGCAGCATTTGGGTGGACAAAAATGCATTGTTGATGTTAGAGGTCAAAGGAGAAGGGGCAGACTGGTTTGAGATAACCACTCATTACAACCCAGGTATGCAAAATACCATCTTTGAACACACAACATGTCAGAAATGTTGTGTGAACAGTGGAAGACTGGAATAATGTTGCCTGGTCTGATAAGTCTCAATTTTAGCTGCAACATTTATCTGGCAGGGTCATAATTCGGTATAAACAACATAAAAGCATGGATCATCCCGCCTTATATCATTTTCAACACAAGCATCATTTCAGAACAACAGCCTTCCTGAGTATTATTGCTGACCATGTCCATCCCTTTATGACCACAGGGTATACCATCTTCTAATGACTACTCCAGCAGGATAACGCCCCATGTCACATCACATCATCTCATGCATGACAATGAGGTCACTGGACTCCAATGGCCTCAATAGTCCCCAGATCTCAAAAGATCACCTTAGGATGTGGTGGAACCAGAGATCATCATCATGGATGTGCAGACGACAAATCTACAGCAACTGCGTGATGTCATCATGTCCATATAGAGGAACTGTGTGATGTCATCATGTCCATATGGAAGAACTGCGTGATGTCATCATGTCCATATAGAGGAACTGTGTGATGTCATCATGTCCATATGGAGGAACTGTGTGATGTCATCATGTCCATATGGAGGAACTGCGTGATGTCATCATGTCCATATGGAGGAACTGTGTGATGTCATCATGTCCACATGGAGGAACTGTGTGATGTCATCATGTCCATATGGAGGAACTGTGTGATGTCATCATGTCCATATGGAGGAACTGTGTGATGTCATCATGTCCATATGGAGGAACTGTGTGATGTCATCATGTCCATATGGAGGAACTATGTGATGTCATCATGTCCATATGGAGGAACTGTGTGATGTCATCATGTCCATATGGAGGAACTGTGTGATGTCATCATGTCCATATGGAGGAACTGCGTGATGTCATCATGTCCATATGGAGGAACTGTGTGATGTCATCATGTCCACATGGAGGAACTGTGTGATGTCATCATGTCCACATGGAGGAACTGTGTGATGTCATCATGTCCATATGGAGGAACTGCGTGATGTCATCATGTCCATATGGAGGAACTGTGTGATGTCATCATGTCCACATGGAGGAACTGTGTGATGTCATCATGTCCATTTGGAGGAACTGTGTGATGTCACCATGTCCATATGGAGCAAAATCTCTGAGGAATGTTTCCAGCACCTTGTAGAAAGAACGAAGAAGAGTGAAGGCAAAAGGGAGTCCAACACTTATTTTTGTACCTCATAAAGTGGCCAGTGAATGTATTGTTTTTAAATTGAAAACCACTGTGCCCCCATTATCACATTTTCCATATTTATCACCACTTGGAAGAAACTAACAAAACATTTTTATCCTGCTTAATAAAACTTCTATTGAGAAACTTTGTAATTTTCATTTAGTGTTACCAAAAATCTCTGAATTAATAAAAAAAAAAAAAAGGAAAAGGAAAATAAAACTTTTGTTTAAGGAAGTTTAGAGGGGCTGAGTTTTTATAACTACCAAGGAAAGGCAGACAGGGGGGCAGGAAACTAGGTTTTATCTCTCTTCAAGTTGTGAGTTTGGGCTTCCTTCCTGGGTAACATAATGTGTTTTATGACCTCAGACAGCACTGTGTCTTGTCTCTTTTCTTTTACAAGATACAATGTACAATCAGTATGCAAAGTCAAATGGCCCCCAGAGTCCCTAGCTCAACTCTTATTTCTTCGGTGGTTGGGGGGGAAATGCCCACCGGACACGTTTACAGCCTCCTCGATATGGCTGTAGATTCTATGTAATTTACATCTTCCTTGCCGTAATTGCTCCATTAAAGCCCCTAGTATTGCAGGATGTTACCGTCCTGTTGTATCATGTGGTTAATTAGAAGGGATATAAATGGAACCCCGTGAAGGACCTGACAATCCTGCTCGCTCCTCATTACACTATTTGATGCCCCTCTCTCTGAGAATTTGTCAGGGTAATTTAGAAAGTAATAGGTGACTGTTGTTAGCACAGAACAGCGGCAGACGTGAGTGGATAGTCTTAATAGGTCTCTTTAATGCTCTCTAAGTACCATCAGCAAAACTTTCCTAGGTAAAAGGAACAAGACGGCAATTTGCTTGACTTTTGACACCATGTGAGACTGCCTGGCAATGCTGGATTATAGTTTTTACAGGTTGCATTAAAAGGCTGCCTGAGTAAAAATCTTTTTTTGGGGAGAAGTGGCGTTTCTTATTTTGCTTGAGTTCCTTTTTATTCGTAACAATAGAAAATGATGCTGATCCTAATTACAGAGCTCCAGAATAATAAGCGTAAATTTCAGCAATTATGCAGCTGTATGTACAGGTAGGTAATGAGAAGGTAGCCGCCATAACACAAAAATTTAATTTTATTCTCTTACTGCTTTTTAAGGTCAAAGCTAAAAAGGATTTTGTTTGATCCCTTTTTATGTTTATTCCCTATTTAAAGTAGGAAACATATTTGTATATGTCCATTCTAGAAACTAATAGTCTGTGATTTTTCTTCAAGTTAAAGGGGTACTCTGCCCCTAGACATCTTATCCCCTATCAAAAGGATAGGGGATTGGATGTCTGATCGTGGGGGTCCCGCCGCTGTGGCACCCCAAACATCCAGTGCACAGAGCAAAGTTTGCTCCATGTCGGATGACTTCCGATGCGGGGCGGAGGCTCGTGACGTCACAGCCACGCCCTGCTTGTGTCGTCACCACCAAGCTCCCTCAATGCAAGTCTATTGGAGGGGGCGTGACGGCCATCACGCCCCCTCCCATAGACTTGCATTGAGGGTGTGTGGCCATGACATCACAAGCGGGGCGTGGCTGTGACGTGATGAGCCTCCTGCGTTGCGCCCGATGCTCTAAATGAATGCCAAGTGCAGCAGGGAGATCGTGGGGATCCCCAGTGGCAGGACCCTAACGATCAGACATCTTATCCCCTATCCTTTGTATAGGGAATAAGATGTCTAAGGGCGGAGTATCCATTCAATACTAAGGCTGCCCAAAGGAGACAGTTTTCTGCTAACAGAATTCTTCCTTCTGATCTCTGTTCACCAGAGAGTGGCCTCCTGTAGACTGCCCATAATCACATGAATGTAAAGCCGTGTTTACATCATGCTGGTGGCCTGCATTGAATAGTTATGCCAGAAAAGCTCCCATGTACAGATGTGGCCGAAATGATTAGTGCCCTTTTGTTAAAGATAGAAAAACCACGAATGTTCCCTGAAATAACTTGAAACTGACAAAAGTAATAATGAATAAAAATGACTAGACATTTTATTGTGCCGTTTTGGCGCTGCATTTTGATTTTGTCAATTTTGTGCCGTTCTGGCACTTGGAGAAGACATTCTGGCTAGTCTGGAGAAATCACCTCCAAACCTGAGACAGCTGGAGCAGTATGTTATGAGGAGTGGGCCAAGATACCTGCAGTCTAGAGAAGACACCTTCACACCTGAGAAAGCTTGAGCAATATCTTAGGAAGAGTGTGCCAAGATACCTGCAGTCTGGAGAAGACACCTTCACACCTGAGACGGCTGGAGCAGTATCTTATGAGGAATGGGCCAAGATACCAACAGTCTGGAGAAGACACCTTCACACCTGAGACAGATGGAGCAGTTTCTTATGAGGAGTGGGCCAAGATACCTGTAGTCTGGAGAAGACACCTTCACACCTGAGACAGCTGGAGCAGTATCCTATGAGGAAAGGGCCAAGATACCAACAGTCTGGAGAAGAAATCTTCACACCATAGACAGCTGGAGAAGGATCTTATTAGGAGTGGGCCAAGATACCAACAGTCTGGAGAAGACACCTTTACACCTGAGACAGCTGGAGCAGTATCTTATGAGGAATGGGCCAAGATATCTCTTGTCTGGAGAAGACACCTTCACACCTGAGACAGCTGGAGCAGTATCACATGAGGAATGGGCCAAGATACCAACAGTCTCTAAAAGACACCTTCACACGTGAGACAGCTGGAGCAGGATCTTATAAGGAGTGGGCAAAGATACCTGCAGTCTGAAGTAGACACCTTAACATCTGAGACAGCTGGAGCAGTATCTTATGAGGAGTGGGGCAACACACCTGCAGTCTGGAGAAGGCACCTTCATACCTGAGAAAGCTGGAGCAGTACCTTATAAGGAGTGGGCCAAGATGCTTCTTGTCTGGAGAACACAGTTTCACACCTGAGACAGCTGGAGCAGTATCTTATGAGGAAAGGGCCAAGATACCAACAGTCTGGAGATAACACCTTCACACCTTAGACAGCTGGAGCACTATCTTATGAGGATTGGGCCAAGATACCTGCAGTCTGAAGAAGACAATTATACACCTGAGACAGCTGAATCAGGCTCGTATGAGGAGTAGGCCAAGATACCTGCAGTCTGGAGAAGACACCTTGACACCTGAGACAGCTGGAGCAGTATTTTATGAGGAGTGGGCCAAGATACCAACAGTCTGGAGAAGACACATGAGACAGCTGTAGCAGTATCTTATGAGGAGTGGGTCAAGATACCTGCGATCTGGAGAAGACACCTTCACACCTGAGACAGTTGGAACCATATCTTATGGGGAGTGGGCCAACATACCTGCAGTCTGGAGAAGACACCTTCACACCTGAGACAGCAGTATCTTATGAGGAAAGGGCCAAGATACCAACAATCTGGAGAAGACACCTTCACACCTTAGACAGCTGGAGCAGGATCTTATGAGGAGTGGGCCAAGATACCTCTAATCTGGAGAAGACACCTTCACACCTGAGACAGCTGGAGCAGTATCTTATGAGGAATGGGCCAAGATACCAACAGTCTCTAGTAGACACCTTCACACGTGAGACAGCTGGAGCAGGATCTTATAAGGAGTGGGCAAAGATATCTGCAGTCGGAAGTAGACACTTTCACACCTGAGACAGCTGGAGCAGTATCTTATGAGGAGTGGGCCAAGATACCTGCAGTCTGGAGAAGACATCTTCATACCTGAAACAGCTGGAGCAGTACCTTATGAGGAGTGGGCCAAGATACTTCTAGTCTGGAGAAGACACCTTCACAGCTGAGACAGCTGGAGCAGCATCTTATGAGGAGTGGGTCAAGATATCTGGAGACAAAACTACAGTCTACTACAGTTTTGTGTCCTCCGAAAAAATGTATACAAAACGTATATGGGATTTTTTTTACATTGAAGTCAATGAATAATAGATGGATCTATGGTGGCATACAGTTTTTGGGATACATTTTTTTTTCTCGCACATGGCAAACCACACCTACTTTCCTTGGAATTTCAATAAAAACAATTAGAACTTTATTGTAAGTAAGTGTTAATCAAAAAAAGTTTTTTTGCAACCAAGCATCTAAATACAAATGCATATGGTTTAAAACTGTAAGCAGATTAAATTTATAGCACACGTTTGCATACAGTTTTGTCAGTTTTTAAGGTATACATTATGCAAAAAAAAAACTGATGCAAAACAGTATAGTAAAATTGTGAAGTGAATACACCTTACACAAATAACTTAACTGCAGCAACTGCCTCAAAAGGTTGTGCGACAGAATATTACATTCAGGTACCATCATTTTTATCCAATACTGGTTCATTATTTTGTTTTTCAAAATGATTCTCATGAACCACAATTCAAAAGTAATGTTGGATTTTCATCAGTTAATGTTCAGTATTGTGGGGTTTTCTGTTTTTTATGTATGGGATATCGTAGTCTACTACACTATTCCATACTTTTTGTGTGATATATCAACACATACCAGTCAGTTGGTAGTGTTTCTTCTGTCAGACGCTTCCTATTTAAATTATTGAGAGGTTTAATAAAAGTCATGCTGGAAAATCAAATAAAAAAAATCAGTATTAAAGGGGTGCTCCAGCCCTAATACATCTTATCCCCTATCCAAAAGATAGGGGATAAGATGTCTGATTGCGGGGGCCACGTCGCTGGGGACCCCCGCAATCTCTCATGCAGCACCCACCTGTCTCATCTGCATGAAGCGATGACCACTCCATGTCTGAAGCCTCATGACCACAGGGCCGGAGAATCGTGACATCATGACTCCGCCCTATTATGATTCCTCGCCCCCTCAATGCAAGTCTATGGGAGGGCAGTCACGCCCCCTCCCATAGGCTTGCATTGAGGGGTGGGGCATGACGTCACAAGGCGGTAGGGCATGATGTCACAAGGGGACGGAGTCGTGACTTCACGATACTCCGACCCTAAAGTCATGAGGCTTCTCCTGACACAGACAGAGGTGGCAGCAGAGAGCACTGTGGTTTTTCACCAGAGTACCCCTTTAACCCCTTAATGACCACAAGCGTATATTTATGCTAGTGGCCAGCTCCCGGTATGTATTAAAGCTTTAGATGCTGCGATCAAAGTTGATCGCAGTGTCTAAACTGGGAGAAAATACTGCCAGTTAGCTCAACAGAGCTGTTCGGGACCGCTACAGTGAAATTGCAGCGTCCTGATCAGCTGAGAGGACAGTGGATAGGTCCTTTCCTTGCTCCTCATTGTCCGATTGTCGCTCCATTGCTCCATGCCTGAGATCCAGGCTGGAGCAATGGAGCACAGATTACAATGACCAATGCTATACTACGGCATAGCATTGTTCAGTGTATGCAATGAAAGGATTGCATGTAATAGTGCCCTATGGGGGCAAAAAAAAGGGTAAAAAAAGGGTAAAAAAAAGGGAATAAATGTGATTTAACCCCTTCCTGAAAAAAGTTTGAATCACCCCCCTTATCCATTAACCCCTTAAGGACGGAGACCATTTTCACCTCTAGGACGAAGCCCTTTTTTGCAAATCTGACCACTGTCACTTTAAACATTAATAGCTCTGGAATGCTTTTACTTATCATTCTGATTCTGAGATTGTTTTTTCGTGACATATTCTACTTTAACATAGTGGTACATTTTTGTGGCAACTTGCATCCTTTCTTGGTGAAAAATCCCCAAATTTGATGAAAAAATTTTAAATTTAGCATTTTTCTAACTTTGAAGCTCTCTGCTTGTAACGAAAATGGATATTCTAAATAATTTTTTTTTTGGATTCACATTTACAGTATGTCTACTTTATGATTGCATCATAAAATTTACGTGTTTTTACTTTTGGAGGACACCAGAGGGCTTCAAAGTTCAGCAGCAATTTTCCAATTTTTCACAAAATTTTCAAACTCACAATTTTTCAGGGACCAGTTCAGGTTTGAAGTGGATTTGAAGGGTCTTCATATTAGAAATACCCCATAAATGACCCCATTATAAAAACTGCACCCCCAAAGTATTCAAAATGACATTCAGTAAGTGTTTTAATCCTTTAGGTGTTTCACAGGAAAAGCAGCAAAAATGAAGGAGAAAATTTAAATCTTCATTTTTTACACTCGCATGTTCTTGTAGACCCAATTTTTTTATTTTTACAAGGGGTAAGAGGAGAAAATGTATACTTGTATGTGTAACCCAATTTCTCTCGAGTAAGCACATACCTCATATGTCTATGTAAATTGGCAGGCGCAGTAGAGGGCTCAGAAGCGAAGGAGCGACAAGGGGATTTTGGAGAGTACGTTTTTCTGAAATGGTTTTTGGGGGGCATGTCGCATTTAGGAAGCCCCTATGGTGCCAGAACAGCAAAAAAAACACATGGCATATCATTTTGCAAACTAGACCCCTTGAGAAAGATAACAAGGAATAAAGTGAGCCTTAATACCCCACAGGTGTTTCAAGACTTTTGCAGATGTAAAAAAAAAATATTTTTTCCACTAAAATTTGTCTTTCCCCCCAAATTTCACATTTTTGCAAGAGTTAATAGCAGAAAAGACCCCCCAAAATTTGTAATCCCATCTCTTCTGAGTATGAAGGTACCCCATAAGTGGACTGCGGGCGAACTACAATGCTCAGAAGAGAAGGCATCATATTTGTCTTTTTGAGAGCAAATTTTGCTCGGGGGGCATGTCGCATTTAGAAACCCCCTATGGTGCCAGGACAGCAAAAAAAAAAAAAAAAAAAAACATGGCATCCTATTTTGGAAACTAGACCCCTCACAGAATGTAATGAGGGGTACAGTGAGCATTTACCCCCCACTGGTGTCTGACAAATCTTTGGAACAGTGGGCTGTGCAAAATTTTTCATTTTCACGGACCACTGTTCCAAAGATCTTTTATTTTTATATATATCTGATAATATTTATATACATTTATATTTTTACAAAGATTTATAATATAACATTTTTCTTTAGTTTAGATTTGGGGTGGATAGTGATTATAATTTATGAGGAATCATACTTTATATACTCACCAAAGAAGACGGATGTTTGTGGGAGCGGAAGATTGACATCAGTTTCAGTCATGATGTGGACACCAGGTTCTCTTGAAAGAAAAAGAAGAAAGAGGGAAGATACAACACAAGCGTGATTTAAGATTTTAAGATTATGACAATTGGGTCTATAATCTGAACACTGGACACTTGATAAACTGCTATGGGTGGATTCTCTGACGAGAAATAAAGACTCGGAGATAGAGCCTGGTCTATTGTTTATAATTGGGGATAAATAAGTGACAATATGGATCAACACATCAAGTATGGACGACCTTTGACTATAAATGATTATAAATGTATGTATTGATTTTGATACTAGATAGGTGGTGCATCTCTTCTCCCTAAACCGTGTCCCACAAATGATATAAAAAAATACTACTGACAGTGAACTGTTGCATGGTAATTTCCTCCCATGCACTTGATCATACAAATGTTAAAAGTGGGGACATTTTGTATATATATATATATATATATATATATATATATATATATATATATTATTTTTTATCTTTTATTTGAAAATGAATTTTTCTTCCCACAATCTTTTTACTAAGGGACTTTTGAATGGGGCCATTTTGTAAATATGCATGCATATGCATATATGGTTATATTTATTATTAATTATTATATATTGGTGGTTGGTATCGGGATCACTTTTGAAATCACTATTTATATATTTGTAGACATTAGTATTATAAATTGCAGTTATTTGCATTTTTTTATTCTATTTATCACTTTTGGATTTGGTATCACAAAAAAAATATATATATATATATATATATATATATATATATATATATATATATATGTGTGTGTGTGTGTAGAATGAATTTATATAAGTTTATCAATATCTATAAAAATATTTATTTATATGTAAATATAGGGGTATGGATTAGATTACACTATTATTTAGGTGGGTATCAATTTCTTTCTTAACAAAAAAATATTTTTTTCATATACACGTATATTTTCAACTTTATTTATTTTTAATTTTATATATATACTTTTTATTTATTTATTTTTTATTTATTATTCTTTATTTTTCTCATCCTCTTTCTATTTATTTTTCAGTTGTCTTATAGGTATATGTTTTTTCTTTATTGGTATGTTGATAAATGTCCCCCCTTTTTTGGAATTCTTATTTTCCCAACCTGTACATATCGTATGCATACGTCATATGGATCTCCTGCACTGCCGCGGGCAGCACAGGAGATTGGGGATGGGACCCGCCTGTTAATCACAGCCGGAGTCCTGTCGCAGCTGCCAGAGCCGCGATCGCGCCGGTCCCGGCATTAACTCCCTAGGTGCCATGATCGATCCTGATCACGGCATCTATGGTTTTGACAGGGGGAGCGCTCTCCACCTGTTCTTCAACGGTGGCGCCGTGATACGATCGCAGGTCGCCATTGGTTGCTATGGCAGCAGGAGGTCAGATCATGACCTCCTGTCTGCCTGCTACAGAAGCCTGTGAGATCCAGCCAAAGGCTGGATCGCATAGGCTGTAGTGTCTGCAGCTCATCAGGTTATACTGTGCTGCAGTACAAATGTATTGAAGCATAGTATAACCTGTAAAAAGTGTAAAAAAGATAAAATATAAAGTTCTTCAATAAAAGTATGAAGTGTAAAAAAAAATAAAAAAATGCCCCTTTCCTAATAAAACCCTGTATTATTACCAAAAAAGATCAAAAACACAAATCATATACATAATAGGTATTGCCATATGACGTGTACTATAAACTCGCCAATTTTGGTACAAATAACGGAATAAAAAAGATCAAAAGGTGGCACGTATCGCAAAAATTATACCAATGAAAAGTGCAGCTCATCCTGCAAAAAATAAGCCCTTACTCAATGGCGTCGGACAAAAGATAAAAAAGTTATGGCTGTTGGAAAATGAATGGCAGGAAAAGAATTTTGCTCAGAAAAGGAAAAAGAACCTAGAAAGCTATATAAAATGGGTATCGCCATAATCGTACTGACCCACAGAATAAATATAACATCACTTTTACTGCACAGTGTACACTATAAAAAAAAGAAATTTTCCAGTTTTTCACAATATTTTGAAGTTTTTCACAAAAAATGCTGCATGTGTCAACAAAAATGTACCACTTATATAAAGTACAATATGTCACGAAAATTTTTTCTCAGAATCACTCCGCTCAGAAAAAGTTATTACCATTTAAAGAGATACATGTCAAATTTCAAAAGAAGAGCCTGGTCATTGAGGTAAAAAATTTGTCCGTCTTTAAGGAGTTAAACATACTAGTTTTGGTGCATGTAGTTATAATTTTTTTAAAGTAATAAAATAGAAAAAAACGACATTAATTGGGTATCATTGTAATCGTATGAACCTACAGAATAAATGTATGGTCTCATCTTTATGAAAAGTGCACTGCGTAAAATCGGAAGCCCCCAAAAGTTACAAAATAGCATTTTTTTTTGTTTTCATTTTGCCCCACAAATAGTTTTTTCTGGTTTCACCAGATATTTTTCGGTGAAATCATTGAAGTCATTACAAAGTACAATTGGTGGCGCAAAAAACAAGCCCTCATATGAGTCTGGAGGCGCAAAATTGAAAGGGTTCTGATTTTTAGAAGGGGGGGTGTAAAATACGGAAGTTCAAAAACAAAAAAAACTCTGGTCCTTAAGGGGTTGAAGCAATTTCGGCATAGACCCCCAAACCATCTGTACTGAAGATTAATGAGATTTACAAGGATTTACGATTCTTCAGGTCATCTTTTACAATGTGATATATTTGCACTAAGATAAGCAGGAGTTAATACCTCTTCCCAGTAAACATCCAAATCCAACCTAATATAAAAAAAAATATATAGAAAAAGAAATAAATAACTACATATAACAGATTAAGAATTTTTTTTAACTTAATTGTACAAAACAGGAAGAAAGACAGTGCCCCAAAAAGGTTAATTTTTGCAGAAGGAAATGACTGTTCATTTCGTGAGACTTGCTGATTGCGACTGGTTATTAACATTCACCGAATAATTTTGTTGAATTGCTGCCCTAACTTTAGCCTGACTGCTCACAAATTGTTCTCTGCAGCAGGTGTGAACTTTGCTGTTTGCAGAAGGGTCTTCAAAGTTTACGGAGAAGTATTTTTTCTTCTACTTTGTGCCAAAGATAACAATCTTCTCCACCTATTAAATATGCCAGGGAGTAATTACTTCAACAGTAAACAATTCAAAGTCTAATCAAAGCCAGTGAGAAGTAAATTAATGTGTCCGCAGCGTGCAATACTCCGGTGCTCAGCCGTAATTAAACCTGAGAACACAACGCCAAGATGAAAGAAAGGAAGAGTGACCCCCCTATTAACCCTGTGCTGTCAGAAGGGTGGCCAAAATACACTGTTTTTTTTGACATATCATGTTCTTCATTCATTTTAATATTTCTGACTTCATTACCAACCTGTTAAAAATATTTACTAATAATAAGTCTTAAGCTCTGTTCCCATCTGCATTTGAGCATCTGACGCTGATTTAGTCATATTTTATGGAAAAACTAGCATGTCATAAATGACTGTTGTCTCAAGCTTCCCCAGGATCCTGTTTCACTGGAGATAACAGCCGATCACAGGGGGCTTTGCCTCTTCTTGTCTTCCCTGACAAGCCAACCCGCTGTTGACTTGGGTGGTATGGCTGTATGTGCCGCCGCCCCTGTGATCAGCTGTTTTCTCGAGCCAAATAGAATCCTGGGAAAGGCTCGGGACAACAGTCATCAACAGACTGGAAGAATGCTGACCCGTGGGAACCATGAAATCGCAAAAATACATGTCGATCCACCCCACACATAAAGGGCTTTGGACATAACTTGGCATCACAAGCACAATAGTGAGAAGTTAACAAAACCTGTTGGATATTCCCTTTAAGTTCACTTACCATTATTTTTGTCCAGGCCAGTTTCCTTGTTTTGAATATGTCACCTAAACCCTTAGAATTTGTATGGAATATGCATGGAGTATTGGGTTCCTATAATGAATTGACCAGACAATACATTTTTTCCAACATTTTGGCATTGTTTATTTATTTCCATACAGTGAACACTTATTCACCCTTTTTAAAAAGGAAATAGAACAATGTTTTACCATAACAATGCACTTTGCGGGTTGAATAAAATCTACTTTAACATTATTTATTTTTTAATAGGTTTCCTCATGTTTACAACGTTATGACAGCAACTTCTGGGGTGTTTTAATTCCAGTAACAATCCTAACCATTGGTCTTTACAGAGTTGTAGGCCACATGAGTTGGTATATCATGTCATATTTCATCAAAATGGCGCTTGAAGAAGGACAGGCTTAGTTTATTATTTAATGATTTAGGGCTGAAAAGACATATGGCAGATACAGTAGATGCAGCCGCATTTTACTGACCCCCTTACTTGTATTTATGATATATAAATGTATTCAAATTTTTAAGTTAAAGGGGTATTCCGGATTTATACACCTTATTTTAGCAAATTTGCTACAAAACACTAAGTATTCAATATTGGCAACTATTAAAGGGGTATTCCGGGTTCATATATCTTATCCCCTATCCAAAGGATAGGGAATAAGATGTATGATCGCAGGGGTCCCGCCGCTGGGGACCCCCGCGATATCAGTGTAGCTCCCGGCATTCTATGCCTCTGAGATAGGGACGTGATGGCCATGCCCCCTAGTGACTTCACACCATGCCCCTCCATTCATGTCAGTAGGGGGCATAGCCGTCCCGTCCCCGTCTCGGAGGCAGCGCCCGGCACAGAATGCCAGGCTGCACTGAGATCGCTGGGGTCCCAAGCAGCGGGACCCCTGCGATCATACATCTTATCCCCTATCCTTTGGATAGGGGATAAGATGTTTAATCCCGGAATACCCCTTTTGAGGTCCCCAATAGTGAATACTTAGTGTTTTGTAGCAAATTTGCTAAAACAAGTTATGAGAGATTGTCTATTGCCACGCATCACAACACTGAACTCAGAAACCTATTACCAAGATTTCCTTGTGCACCAGAAAGAGCAGCGATGTCGGAAAATTTTTATTTTCTGCCTTGTAATTTAATTTCTTAAGAATTTCATTACATTCTCTCTAGTTCTAATATTATTGGCATGGAGTTTATAGCAGAAAAATCAACAAATACAGTAACTGTTAACATTCCCTTTTGAGTGTTTACTGGGTACATTATGGCATAGTCATGTTTCTATGCTGTTGTAGGATTCAGGCATTAGGCATTCGCATGTATACACCAAGACCAAATGGGATAACATCTTTGACACCTTAACGACACAAGGCATACATGTATACCCTGCGTGCGCTTGGCTTGTACAAAAAATAATACGTAAAAATATATGAATAAACATGTTAGATATTACCTTGTGCGTAATTGTACAAACTATCACATTTTTACATTCCTGATCCTATGCAGTCAACGGCGTAAACGTAAAAATAATTAACAAATTTAAAAATTGCCGATTCATCACATCCCAGAAAAGAATTCATAAATAGTGATCAAAATCCAAACCTACACAAAAAGTGGTAACATTAAAAACAAGAGCTCATGGTGTAGTAAATAAATCCTTATTTTCATGTTTCTATTTTTTTATCATAAGAGGAAAAATAAATTATCCAAGTTTAAAACATATCTAAAACTGGCACAGAACAGAACAGCATCCAAGATAAACCTGATATGCAGGCCAAAAAAATCTGGACTTACGTTGCTGCGCCAAAATGGCATGGTTAATGGCACATACCATTAACCCCTTAAGGACTTAGCCCTTTTCACCTTAAGGACTCGGCCGTTTTTTGCAATTCTGATCACTGTCACTTTAAACATTAATAACTCCGGAATGCCTTACTTATCATTCTGATTCTGAGATTATTTTTTCGTGACATATTCTACTTTAACATAGTGGTAATTTTTTGTGGTAAATTGCATCCTTTCTTGGTGAAAAATCCCCAAATTTGATGAAAAAAAGGAACATTTTGCAGTTTTTTTCTTTGAAGCACTCTGCTTGTAAGTATAATGGATATTATACCTTTAACGACGCAGGACGTATATTTACGTCCTGCGCCGGCTCCCGCGATATGAAGCGGGGTCGCGCTGTGACCCCGCATCACATCGCGTCGGTCCCGGCGCTCATCAATGGCAGGGACCCGCGGCTAATACCACACATCGCCGATCACGGCGATGTGCGGTATTAACCCTTTAGAAGCGGCGGTCAAAGCTGACCGCCGCTTCTAAAGCGAAAGTGAAAGTATCCCGGCTAGTCAGTCTGGCTGTTCGGGACCGCCGCGGTGAAATCGCGGCGTCCCGAACATCTTGCAGGACACCGGTAGGGCCCTTACCTGCCTCCTCGGTGTCCGATCGACAAATGACTGCTCCGTGCCTGAGATCCAGGCAGGAGCAGTCAAGCGCCGATAACACTGATCACAGGCGTGTTAATACACGCCTGTGATCAGGATGAGAGATCAGTGTGTGCAGTGTTATAGGTCCCTATGAGACCTATAACACTGCAAAAAAAAGTTTAATAAAAGTTTTAATAAAGGTCATTTAACCCCTTCGCTAATAAAAGTTTGAATCACCCCCCTTTTCCCATAAAAAAAATAATACTGTGTAAATAAAAATAAAAATAAACATATGTGGTATCGCCGCATGCGTAAATGTCCGAACTATAAAAATATATCATTAATTAAACCGCACGGTCAATGGCGTACGCGTAAAAAAATTCCAAAGTCCAGAAAAGCGTATTTTGGTCACTTTTTATACCATTAAAAAATTTATAAAAAGTGATCAAAAAGTCTGATCAAAACAAAAATCATACCAATAAAAACTTCAGATCACCGCGCAAAGAATGAGCCCTCATACTGCCCTGTATGTGGAAAAATAAAAAAGTTATAGGGGTCAGAAAAGGACATTTTTAAACATATAAATTTTCCTGCATGTAGTTATGATTTTTTCCAGAAGTACGACAAAATCAAACCTATATAAGTAGGTTATCATTTTAATCGTATGGACCTACGGAATAATGATAAGGTGTCATTTTTACCGAAATATGCACTGTGTAGAAACGGAAGCCCCCAAAATTTACAAAATGGCGTTTTTTCTTCGATTTTGTCGCACAATGATTTTTTTTCGTTTCCTCGTGAATTTTTGGGTAAAATGACTAATGTCACTGCAAAGTAGAATTGTTGACGCAAAAAATAAGCCATAATATGGATTTTTATGTGGAAAATTGAAAGGGTTATGATTTTTAAAAGATAAGGAGGAAAAAACGAAAGTGCAAAAACGGAAAAACCCTGAGTCCTTAAGGGGTTAAAAATAAATTGTTTTGGGGTTCACATATAAATATGTCTACTTTATGTTTGCATCATAAAATATATGAGTTTTTACTTTTGGAAGACATCAGAGGACTTCAAAGTTCAGCAGCAATTTTCACATTTTTCACAAAATTTTCAAACTCACTATTTTTCAGGGACCAGTTCAGGTTTGAAGTGGATTTGAAGGGTCTTTATATTAGAAATACCCCACAAATGACCCCATTATAAAAACTGCACCCCCCAAAGTATTCAAAATGACATTCAGTAGGTGTTTTAACCCTTTACGTGTTTCACAGGAATAGCAGCAAAGTGAAGGAGAAAATTCAAAATCTTAATTTTTTACACTCGCATGAATTTTTGCAAGAGATAAAAAGGAGAAAATATTTACTTGTATTTGAAACCCAATTTATCTCGAGTAAGGACATACCTCATATGTCTATGTTAATTGTTCGGCGGGTGCAGTAGAGGGTTCAGAAGGGAAGGAGCGACAAATGGTTTTTGGGGGGCATGTCACCTTTAGGAAGCCCCTATGGTGCCAAAAAAAAAAAAAAAAAACCCACATGGCATACCATTTTGGAAACTATACCCATATAACAAGGGGTAAAGTGAACCTTAATACCCCACAGGTGATTCACGACTTTTGCATATGTGAAAAAAAAAAAAAAAAAAAATATTATATATATATATATATATATATATATATATATATATATATATATATATGTATATATGTATATATGTATATATATATATATATATATATATAGAGAGAGAGAGAGAGAGAGAGAGAGAGAGAGAGAGAGAGAGAGAGAGAGAGAGAGAGAGAATATATATATATATATATATATATATATATATATATATATATATATATTACCTAAAATGCTTGGTTTTCCAAAAAATTTACATTTTTAAAAAGGGTAATAGCAGAAAATAACTCCTAAAATTTGAATCCCAATTTCTCCCGATTCAGAAAACACCCCATATGGGGCTGAAAAGTGCTCTGCTTGTGCACTACAGGTCTCAGAAGAGAAGGAGTCACATTTGGCTTTTTAAAAGCAAATTTTGCTCTGGGGGCATGCCGCATTTAGGAAGCCCCTATGGTGCCAGAACAGCAAAAAAAAAAAAAAAAAACACATGGCATACCATTTTGGAAACTAGACCCCCTCGGGGAACGTAACAAGGGGTAATGTGAACCTTAATACCCCACAGGTGTTTCACGACTTTTGCATATGTTAAAAAAAAAATTTTTTACCTAAAATGCTTGGTTTCCCAAAAATTTTTAATTTTTTAAAAGGGTAATAGCAGAAAATACCCCCCAAAATTTGTAAGACAATTTCTCCCGAGTACGGCGATACCCCATATGTGACCCTAAACTGTTGCCTTGAAAGACAACAGGGCTCCAAAGCAAAAGAGCGCCATGCACATTTGAGGCCTAAATTAGGGACTTGCATAGGGGTGGACATAGGGGTATTCTACGCCTGTGATTCCCAAACAGGGTGCCTTCAGCTGTTGTAAAATTCCCAGCATACCTGGACAGTAAGTGGCTTTCTGGCAATACTGGTAGTAGTTGTTTTGCAACAGCAGGAGGCTCCGTTTTGGAAACAGTGGCGTACCAGACGTTTTCATTTTTATTGGGGAGAGGAGGGGGGCTGTGTAGGGGTATGTGTATATGTAGTGTTTTTTTACTTTTTATTTTATTTGCGTTAGTATAGTGTAGTGTTTTTAGGGTACAGTCACACAGGCGGGGGTTCACAGTAGTTTCTCGCTGGCAGTATGAGCTGCAGCAGAAAATTTGCCGCAGCTCAAACTTGCAGCCGGATACTTACTGTAAACCTACGCCCATGTGAGTGTACCCTGTACATTCACATTGGGGGGGGGGGAAACATCCAGCTGTTGCAAAACTACAACTCCCAGCATTAACGATCTATGAGTGCATGCTGGGAGTTGTAGTTTTGCCACAGCTGGAGGCACACTGGTTGTGAAACACCGAGTTTGGTAACAAACTCAGTGTTTTGCAACCAGTGTGCCTTCAGCTGTTGCAAAACTACAACTCCCAGCATGCACTGATAGACCGTACATGCTGGGATTTGTAGTTATGCAACAGCTGGAGGCATACTACTTTGGCTGGGGATACTGGGGATTGTAGTTATGCAACAGCTGGAGACACACTGGTTTGCTACTTAACTCAGTGTTTCACAACTAATGTGCCTCCAGCTTTTGCAAAACTACAACTCCCAGCATGTAGGGTGCATGCTGGGAGTTGTAGTTTGCAACAGCTGGAGGCACACCGGTCGTGAAACACTGAGTTAAGTAAAAAAAACTCTGTGTTGTGTTTCACAAGCAGTGTGCCTTCAGCTGTTGCAAAACTACAACTCTCAGCAGTCACTGACAGCCAACAGGCATACTGGGAGTTGTAGTTATGCAACTAGCAGATGCACCACTATAACTCCCAGCATGCACTTTAGCTTATTGTGCAAGCTGGGAGTTGTAGTTATACAACAGCTGAAGGTCCACTTCCCGCACCCGCTCACGTCCTCCGGAAGAGGGGTGGAGCGGGTTGCGGGAGTGACACCCGCAGCAGGTGCCCTGATTGATCGGCCGGTAAACCGGCCAACGAATCAGGGCGATCGTGAGGTGGCACCAGTGCCACCTCACCCCTGCTGGCCCAGATCAGCCAGTAATACTGGGTCATTGGAGACCCGATTGACCCGGAATCCGCCGCAGATCGCTGGGCTGAATTGTACAGCTATCTGCGGCCATCGCCGACATGGGGGGTCATCCTGACCCCCCTGGGCGATATGCCGAGATGCCTGCTGATCGATTTCAGCAGGCATCGGGCACCGGCTCCGCACCAGCTGGCTGCGGGGGGCCGGGAAAGCTGATGACGTACTCATACGTCTTAAGTCCTTAAGGACTCTGAAAAGGAGACGTATGAGTATGTCCTCAGTCCTTAAGGGGTTAAGGGGACTTACAGTGTGGCAAAAAAGTATTTATTCAGCCACCAATTGTGCAAGTTCTCCCACTTAAAAAGATAAAAGAGTCCTTTAATTTTCATCATAGGTATACCTCAACTATGAGAGACATAATGAGATAAAAAACACTAGAAACACTCTCCCTGCCTACTTGCTCATCCACCCTAAACAGTGGATCGACACCTTGGAGATGTTCCCTCCCTATACTAAAGAATCAGGATAAATAGAAGATATGAATAAATGAACAAGACTAGATATGGAATAAGTATACAGCAAAAACCAGGATATACAAGGGATGAATAAATGAACTGAATGTAAAACATTAAACAGGTCAGGAAATATAGAACACAGTTCACACTAGACACTGAACAAAGAACACACTAGACTCCCCACTCCAAACATGGAGGGACATCAATACCAAAGCCAAATAGACTACTAGCCAGTGGTCACACTCCACTGTGTGATCAGGATACTGGCCTAGAAGAAAACAGAAATATAATACACGGAACACTAGACTGAGAACAAAATGAGTCCAAACAGACTCCAGAGTAAAACTTTAAAACTTAAAAACATGGAGGAATACAGGTCAGGATACCAAACAGAAATATTACAAAAACAAACTCCATAACATGGAGGAATACATGTTAGCATCCTAAATACAGAGCAAGGGTACAAGCACAAGGCTCACAGTGTGAACACAGACTAAGATAACAAGGCCAAAGCAGAACGGACACAATAAAAACCAAGCATAAATAAGACTGTTAACCATTGTTAAAACTAAAACAGACAGACATAAAAAGGTGAACCATATAACAGCCATAGTCTGAGTAATGCACTATTCAAACAGAACAGAGTTCAGCAGAGCTAGTGTCTGAATAGACACCAAAACAGAATACAAAAACGGGCATTACAACGATCTAATACATGATGATTTCACACTAGTAAACAGAAAGTCAGCTGACCCAGGATTGACTTCTTTTTGAAACATTATAGGGGTACTCTGGCCCTAAGACATCTTATCCCCTATCCAAGGTGTAGGGGATAAGATGTCTGATCGCAGGGGTCCTGCCGCTGGGGATTCCCGCAATCATTCATGCAGACACCCACCTGTGGCAGCTGCACAGAGATATGTTCGCTTTGCGTCTATAGGGTCACAAATACGGGGCCAGAGTTTTGTAACATCATGACTCCGCCCCTTTGTGAGATCAAGCCCCACCCCCTCAATGTAAGTCTATGGGAGGGGGGGTGCTGGCCATCACGCTCCCTCCCATAGACTTTCATTGAGAGGCGTGACGTCAAAAGGGGGCGAAGTCGTGACGTCACGAAACTCCGGCCCCGTAGTCGAGACCCTTCAAACACGGAGTGAACATCGCTCTATGCAGCTGCCACAGGTGGGTGTCTGCATGAGAGATTCCGGGGGTCCCCAACAGCAGGACCCTAGGGGATAAGATGTCTTAGGGCCAGAGTACCCCTTTAAGCAATGTACATTTCTGTGAGGTATAGTGGTTAACCCTTAAGGGCTGTTAGTGTATGAGCGGGTGTAGATTTGACAGACACACTTGCACACTTGCAATAATCTCAAACAGGCTCTACTCCACAGCAGGAAGTTCTTGCGATAACTGCCTCTGGGACGCTCTTGGACTTTCCAGCTTAATAATGACCCTAAGCACAAGGCCAACTTGACCCTCCAGTGGTTACAGCAGAAAAAAGGTTCATAGTCTCCTAACCTTAAAGGGGTACTCTGCTGTTAGACATAGGATAGGGGATAAGATGTCAGATCACGGGGGGGCCACGCGATCCCCCCTGCAGCAGCTCGGTACCTTAGCAGCACAGAGCTCAGTTTTCTCTGAGGCTGATGACAGGCGCTGCAGGGACGGGGTATTGTGACGTCATGTCCGCCCCCCTCAATGCAAGTCTATGGAAGGGGCACCATGCCCCCTCCCATAGACTTGCATTGAGGGGGTGGAGCGTGACACACAAAGGGAGGAGTCATGATGTCACGAAACTCCGTCCCCGTAGACATGACCCTTCAGACACGGAGAGAACATCGCTCTGCGCAGCTGCCACTCTTGGACTTTCCAGTTTAACAATGACCCTAAGCACAAGGCGAACTAAACCCTACAGTGGTTACAGCAGAAAAAAAGTTCACAGTCTCCTAACCTTAAAGGGGTACTCCGCTGTTAGACATCCAAAGGATAGGAGATAAGATGTCGATGCTGGGGACCCCCGCGATCCCACCTGCAGCAGATCGGTACCTCAGCAGCCCGGAGCTAATGCTGACAGGCAATGCAGGGATGGGGTATTTTGTCATCATGGCCCCCTCATGACTTCACGTCCGCCCCCCTCAATGCAAGTCTTTAGAAGGGGCGTCATGCCCCCTCCCATAGACTTGTATTGGAAGGGTGGGGCATGATGTCACAATGCCCCGTCCCCTGCACCGCCCATTATTAGCCTCTGAGAAAACTTAGCTCCGGGCTGCTGCAGGGTACCCCTTTAAAATTATCAAGCCACTAAGGGTATGCAGACTATTGAACAGGGGTCATTTCAGTTTTGTATTTGTTGCCATTAGAGATGAGCGAATTTCAGAAAAATTCAATTTGGCCGATTGGCCAAATTTTCCAAAAAGATGTGGTTTGCTATGAAAAACTGCTATTTCTGACCTACAGAGAGGCTCTAGAGGGGTGTAGAACACTTTGTCTTGTCCTAACAGGCCTAGGGAGTGTGCTGTGGTAGTGAAATAACACTGTTATTCAGTATGACAAGCATTTTACAGGCATCACTATTAAAATCACTGCTGCAGAGTGCCTGGATGTTGCAGATTTTTTTTTATTTAAATTTATATACATTTTTTGATTACCCATTCTGGTGTGCATCGAGCTGGCACTCCTCCGCCAGGTGAGATACCACCTGTTCCAGCCCCAGCCTCTCAGCGCCCCCCTGACTGTTAAAGTGTGAATGTTTCATTTAATCAGTTGTGGTTCATTGTTATAGCTCCAAGCTATTTCATTGGATTCTTGTGATAATTCCACAGGTAATATGACGGCAACGACCATAGGGCCACAGTCAATTTTTTTAAATTTAAGGTTTATATTAGATTCCCAAGTTTAATGTCCTGGCATTTACTTTGAACTAATACTGTATGACCACAAAACCCAATCTAACAAGGAGTCACATGGTGGCACGATGACAGTCTAGAGGTGGCAGCAGCATGGGGAGACCATAATCTGGCAGAATGACACAGCCCTGAGTTGGCGGCAGCATAAGGAGAACATATAGTGGCTGAATGACACACCCAGGAATTTGTGGCAGCAAGAAGAGTTGGCGGCAGCATGAGGAGAGCAAATAGTGGTTGAATGGCACAGCCTGGAGTTGGCGGCAGCATGAGCAAAACATATAGTGGCTGAATGGCACAGCCTGGAGTTGGCGGCAGCATGAGGAGAACACATAGTGGCTGAATGACACAGCCTTGAGTTTGTGGCAGTGAAAGGAGACCATATAGTGGCTGAATGACACAGCGTGGAGGTGGCGGCAGTATGAGAACATATAGTGCTAAATGACACAGCCTGGAGTTGGCGGCAGCGTGAGGAAAACATATAGTGGCTGCAGCCTGGAGTTGGATGTAGCATGAGGAGAACATATAGTGGCTGAATGACACAGTCTTAAATTTGCGGCAACAAGAGAAGACCATATAGTAGCTGAATGACACAGCCTGGAGTTGGTGGCAGCATGAGAAGAACATATAGTGACTGAATGGAACAGCCTGGAGTTCACGGCAGCATGAGGAAATTCATATAGTGGCTGAATGGCACAGCCTGGAGTTGGCGGCAGCATGAGGACAACATATAATGGCTGAAGGGCACAGCTTGGAATAGGCAGCAGCATGAGGAGAACATATAGTGGCTGAATGACAGAGCGTGGAGGTGGCAGAAGCATGAGGAGAACATACAGTGAGTGAATGGCACAGCGTAGAGTTTGCGGAAGCAAAAGGAGACCATATAGTGGCTGAATTACAGAGCCTGGAGGTGGCGGAAGTATGAGGAGATCATATAGTGGCTGAATTGCACATCTTGGAGTTGGCAGCAGCAAGAAGGGAACATATAGTGGCTGAATGGCACAGCCTGGAGTTTGCGGCAGCAAGAGGAGACCATATAGTGGCTGAATGACACAGCCTGGAGGTGGCAGCAGCATGAGGAGAACATATAGTGGCTGAATTGCACAGCCTGGAGTTGGCAGCAACATGAGGAAAACATATAGTGGCTGAATGACACAGCGTGGAGTTGGCGGCAGCATGAGGAGAGCAAATAGTTTCTGAATGACACAGCCTGGAGGTGGCGGAAGCATGAGGAGACCATACAGTGGCTGAATGACACAGCCTGGAGTTCGCTTGAGCATGAGGAGAGCAAAAAGTGGCTGAATGGCACAGCCTGGAGTAGGTGGCAGCATGAGCAAAACATATAGTGGCTGAATGGCACAGCCTGGAGTTGGCGGCAGAAGGAGGAGAACATATAGTGGCTGAATGACACAGCCTCAAGTTTATGGCAGTGAAAGGAGACCACATAGTGGCTGAATGACACAGCGTGGAGGTGGCGGCAGCATTAGAACATATAGTGGCTAAATGACACACCATGGAGTTGGCGGCAGTATGAGGAAAACATATAGTGGCTGAATGGCACAGCCTGGAGTTGGATGCAGCATGAGCAGAACATATAGTGGCTGAATGACACAGCCTGAAATTTGCGGCAACAAGAGGAGACCATATAGTAGCTGAATGACACAGCCTGGAGTTGGCGGCAGCATGAGGAGAACATATAGTGGCTAAATGACACACCATGGAGTTGGCGGCAGCATGAGCAGAACATATAGTGGCTGAATGACACAGCCTGAAATTTGCGGCAACAAGAGGAGACCATATAGTAGCTGAATGACACAGCCTGGAGTTGGCGGCAGCATGAGGAGAACATATAGTGGCTGAAAGGCACAGCCTGGAGTTCTCGGCAGCATGAGCAGAACATATAGTGGCTGAATGACACAGCCTGAAATTTGCGGCAACAAGAGGAGACCATATAGTAGCTGAATGACACAGTCTGGAGTTGGCGGCAGCATGAGGAGAACATATAGTGGCTGAAAGGCACAGCCTGGAGTTCTTGGCAGCATGAGGAGAACAAAGAGTGACTGAATGGAACAGCCTGGAAGTGGCGGCAGCATGAAGAGAACATATAGTGGCTGATTGACACAGCCTGGAGTTCTCGGCAGCATGAGGAGAACATATAGTGACTGAATGGAACAGCCTGGAAGTGGCGGCAGCATGAAGAGAACATATAGTGGCTGAATGGCACAGCCTGGAGTTCGCGGCAGCATGAGGAAAGCATATAGTGGCTGAATGGCACAGCCTGGAGTTGGCGGCAGCATGAGGACAACATATAATGGCTGAATGGTACAGCTTGGAATAGGCGGCAGCATGAGGAGAACATATAGTGGCTGAATGACAGAGCGCAGAGGTGGCAGAAGCATGAGGAGAACATATAGTGGCTGAATAGCACAGAGTGAAGTTTGTGGCAGAAAAAGGAGACCATATAGTGGCTGAATTACAGAGCCTGGAGGTGGCGGAAGCAAGAGGAGACTATATAGTGGCTGAATGGCACATCCTGGAGTTGGCAGCAGCATGAAGGGAACATATAGTGGTTGAATGGCACAGCCTGGAGTTTGCAGCAGCAAGAGGAGACCATATAGTGGCTGAATGGCACATCCTGGAGTTGGCAGCAGCATGGAGGGAACATAAAGTGGCTGAATGGCACAGCCTGGGGTTGGAGGCAGCGGAAGGAGACCATATATTTGCTGAATGAAACAGCCTGGAGTTGGAGGCAGCATGAGTAGAACATATAGTGGCTGAATGGCACAGCCTGGAGATGACAGCAGCATGAGGAAACCATATGGTGGCTTAATGGCACAGCCTGGAGATGGCGGCAGCATGAGGAGAACATATAGTAGCTGAATGACACACCTTGGAGGTGGCGGAGGCATGAGGAGACCATATAGTGCCTGAATGGCACAGCCTGGAGGTGGTGCAGAATGAGAAAAACATATGGTGGCAGAATGAGACAGCCTGGAGGTGGCAGCAGCAGCATCAGGAGTCCTGAAAGTTACCTGATGACAGAGTGGTGCGGTGGGTGGCAATACCAGTACTCGGTGACGAAGATGGGTGAGAAAAGGTCTCATGTGGAGGAATGTTTGCAATTGGGGAGCAGTGCCTTAAATCTCTTTGACACAATCCATATTTGTGAAGTGTTGGTGTGGCACCATGGTCAATCTACTCTGATGCATCAGGCATTGGTGGGTGGAAATCCTGGCTGATCTATGTCCGATTCATCTTCACAAAGGTCTTTCTCTCCACATTTTTCATGGACAGACGAGTTCTCCTTGGGTTGACTATGGCTCCCACCACACTAAACAGGCCCCCATTTTGTGACAGAAGCAAGGGTCCAATAAGGTGGCGAGCCAGAAGTCATCCCATTGCCAAATGGTGACAATTTGGTAGTCACTACGCAAGCAACTGAGCATGCATTGTGCCATTTGTGAAAGTGAGTCGGAGGGACTCCCTGCCTCCATCTCCACTACATACTGCCACGGTGTGTCTGGGTCCTCTGTCTCGCCTACCTCATAAACCACTAGCTCCTCTGGCTGCTCCTGCTCCTCCTCTCCTGCCAGATGACTAGAAAAACCACTGATTTCACGAAACTTAAACGGTGCTCCTCTGTGCCCCTCCCCCTCCTCCTCCTCTTGCAATTCAGCAGTGAAAAGAATGACGTTGTTCATCCCGTAATCCTGAGGACTGACTAATATTGTGGCTTCCTCAAAGGGCCTGAGCAAACAGCAGGTGTCACGGATGAGCTGTCACTGGTTCACATTGAAGTTACACAGGGGAGTATCTCTATCCGCTTGGATCATCAAGAAATCGGTGATGGCTTTTCTCTGTTTGTACAGTCGGTCCAACATATGGATGGTGGAATTCCAACGTGTGGCAACATCGCAAATAAGACTATGTTGGGGGATACCATTCTGACCCTGCAGCTCGAAGAGGTTGAGGTTGTATGAGTAGCTGAAGTGCATGCAAAGTTTCCTTCCCATTGTTAGGATGTCTTGCAAATGGGGGGGACCAGATTGAACACGTGTGCCATGCAGAGCGAATAGCTCAGCCTTCCTTGTCGCAGCGCAGACAAGATATTCTTCCCGTTGTCAGTCACCATGGTTACCATTTCCAGTTTTTGCGGAGTAAGCCATGCTCTGATTTCTTTATGAATTACTTTTAGCAGTTCCTCCCCTGTGTGACTCTGTTCGCAAAGACAAACCATTTGAAGAACTGAGTGACACCACCATGCCCTGCACACATGGTATGCTGACGGGGCACTGAGACTTGTCTGTGCAGTGGAGGCTGAGGAAACGGTGGAGAATGAGGAAGCAGAGTTGCACACTGTCACAGGACCAACAGCCTGAGAACTTGGAGGAGGAAGCGCCGTGACCTGTCCAAGTTGGGGTTGTGGCTGTGCAGGAACCATTTTCACTCAGTGGGCCATAAAAGACATGTATTGTCCCTGACCATAGTTACAGCTCCAGACGTCGGCACTGCCATGCACTTTGGTACACACCAACAGGATTAAGGACTGGTCTACCTTCTCCTCCACAAAATTGTGCAGGGCTGGTACTGCTTTCTTCACAAAGAAATGACGGCTTGCCACTTTCCACCTCGGCTTGGCACAAGCCATCAGTTCTCTGAAAGGTGCAGCGTCCACCACTTGAAAAGGGAGGGACTGCAGCATCAGTAACTTGGACAGGAGCACATTCAGCTTCTGCACCATTGGATGAGTGGGCGCATACTGTTGTCTCTTGGACATGTCTTCGCTGATGGATTGCTGGCTGAATGACTGACTAAAAGTATTAGGAGCAGGATCATCTGGAGCGACAGAAGGAGGGTATGACATACAGCTCCCTTCTGCTGAAGTGGTGGAGCCTTGGCTGGCTGAAAAAGGAAACGGCATGCCACTGGATGATGCAGCAGGCTGGACCACCACATCGGAGCCATGGTACTCCCAGGCCACTTTATGGTGGCTCTGCATATGTTGACGCAGGGCCGTGGTGCCAACATTGGGACCCTGGACATGCTTCACTTTCTGCCAACACATCTTGCATGTGGCTATGTTAACCTTCTCCGGATGCTTGATGAAAAACTGTCACACCGCCAAGTAGCTGATTTTCCCACCAACAGACCGCACTAATTGACTTGTACTGCCGCTGTCTCCAGGAACCCCTGTTTCACTACCTTCCGGGAAGGTAGGCTGCTTTGAAGCAGGTGGTCTCCCTCAGGCATGTTTGGGTCTAGAATTTCCACTTCTGCCACCATGCTGACTGCCAACCATGCTACCACCTTGCTGGCTCAGCTGCTGCCTCCTGGGCAACCTGCAAACCTCTTCTCCTGATGATGATGATGATGATGAAGCCCCTTGTGCACCTGGCTCCCAATTGCGATCGGCTTCATCATCATCAACAATTGTCTGCACGTCACTTATGTCCTCCTCAGGTTCTTCAACAGTTTCTGCTTCAGGACCCTGAACGCTGTCAACACCACATCCAACGTCACGCTTCTCATCACTACTTGCCCGCCTAGTGTAGGAAGCGGTGGTTGTCTCCTCCACTTCTTAGCTGGTCAGTAGCTGATGACTGTCCTCTATTAGATCATCCTCAATGAATAGTGGAGCTGAACCCACAGCATAAGATACTTCTTTAGGGGAGGGAACAGCATAGGACAGAGGCATTGGGAGGACAGGGACTGCTCCTAGGCCATGCAAACTGATGGTTATGTCTAAGGAACCCACCCACTGTTGACTGGGGATATCAGTTGTCACTTGTGATGAAGTGGATGACCGTGTTAACTAATCGATGACGAAAGATGGGTTGCTGGTTGAGACACGACCACTAGCTAATACCGGGAGCTCAGGCCTCCCGCTGCGACTCCTGCTGCCACCTGCCCCTAGTCTGCCTGCACCTGATGAATTTAGGCCCCTGACACTCCTCTGTACACATCCTGGCACTTCTCTGTGTGACATACTTGCATGTATATGAGGGGAGTACAATACCCTTCACTTCGCTTACAACAGTATTTGTTTAGAACAGCAGCAGGTGTGTACTTTTGGCTGGCCTTTCACAGTATCTGGGCCCTTGAGACTTTATCAGGAACAAAATGGTACAACACATAGATGTACATATGTGGTATGCACTTATGAGGGCAGAGAAATGTACTACAGTACGCTTAAAAAAGTATGCATACAACACCAGCCGGTGAGTACTTTTGGCTCTCCTTTCACAGTATCAAGGCTCTTAAGATGTTATCAGCAACAAAATAGTTCAACACTTAGATGTACGTATGTGGTATGCACTTATGAGGGCAGAAAAATGGGCTACAGTACGCTTACAAAAGTTTTTGTGTACAACACCAGTCGGTGAGTACTTTTGGCTGTCCTTTCACAGTATCTAGACCAATGATGGCGAACCTATGGCACGTGTGCCACAGGTGGCACACCAAGCCTCCTCTGTGGGCATGCAGCCATGGTTCGCCATCAGCCCATTCGGGACATCCAATGATGTCCCCGGTTACCCCGCGTCAACTTTAAAAACGCAGGGGCCGCCGGGAGGTAGCACACGCAGGTACGTCACTGACGTCCCGTGAGTGAGCCCATAGCAACAACAGAGCGGAGCAGCGAGGAGGGGACGCGCGCGCATGGTAATTTGTCTGTATGTATGTCATCTTCAGTGTTCCGACCACCGATCCTCCGGTCCCGGCGGTCGGAACACTGAAGTGGGGCAGTACACAGGCATACAGCCTCCAGCCATACACTGTATATGGCTGAAGGCTGTATGTCTGTGGGGGAACTATACTGCACCTAATGTGGGGAACTATACTGCACAAACAACAAAAAACGTGGTCTCAAATGGTTGGAGGTGCTCAACCCCAAATGCGGTTGTGCATTTATACTAGGGGAGCAGATCCTGCCCTTGTAGTCCGTTGCTAGGGGCGATCCCCAGCATAAAAATGCATACAATAGAGGATGCCTGCAGCGGACTACAAGTGCCACAATAGAATCCTACACCAGATAAACGGTGTGGATGTGTAACAATAAGAATAATACAGGAATGTGGGTGCACTACTGTGGTAGATGCATACAATGACACTGGCTATCCCTCAACACTGATGTTATAATTGAGACATTCGCCAGTGTATCCTTATATGAAGGACACACCAGAGCCCGCACATCAATGACAAGGTTTCTCAAAATGGCGCGGGACCTACGCTAATCCTACCTGTGCTTGATGAGCAAAACAGGGGCCAGTGGGCAATTACAGCAGCATTCGATCGACTCACAACTTCCTCCCAGATACCCTCCAGCGTGACTGAGCACATATGCAATGGCAGTAGGGAGGCAAGTTGCAAGCCCCACCTGAGTTGGCTAACATGGGTGCATAGCCTCACAGGTGCTACCTTAATGCTGCCTTGAAGATATTCAAGGCACATTAATTTTGGAGTTTGCACACCTTCAAGTATAAAATTTAAACAAACAACAAAAAACGTGGTCTCAAATGGCTGGAGGTGCTCAACCCCAAATGCGGTTGTGCATTTATACTGGGGGAACATATCCTGCCATTGTAGTCCGTTGCTAGGGGCGATCCCCAGCATAAAAATGCATACAATGGAGGATGCCTACAGCGGACTACAAGTGCCACAATAGAATCCTACACCAGATAAACAGTGTGGATGTGTAATAATAAGAACAATACAGGAATGGGGTTTGCAACTTGCCTCCCTACTCCCAATGCATGTGTGCTCAGTCACGCTGGAGGGTATCTGGGATTGCCCCTAGCAACGGACTACAAGGGCAGGATCTGCTCCCCCAGTATAAATGCACAACCGTATTTGGGGTTGAGCACCAGTGTTGAGGGATAGCCAGTGTCATTTTATACATCTACCACAGTAGTGCACCTACATTCCTGAACTATACTGCACCTAATGTGGGGGAACTATACTGCACCTTATGTGGGGGAACTATATGGCACCTAATGTGGAGGAAATATACTGCACCCAATGTGGGGAAACTATACTGCACCTAGTTGGAGAACTATACTGCACCTAATGTGGGGGAACTATACTGCACCTAATGTGGGGAACTACTGCACCTAATGTGGGGAACTATACTGCACCTAATGTGGGGGAGCTATACTGCACTTAATGTGGGGAGCTATACTGCACCTAGTGTGGGAGCTATACTGCACCTAATGTGGGGAGCTATACTGCACCTAATGTGGGGGAACTATACTGCCAACCTAATGTGGGGAGCTATACTGCACCTAATGTGGGGGAACTATACTGCCAACCTAATGTGGGGAAATATACTGCACCTAATGTGGGGGGATTTATACTGCCAGCCTAATGTGGGGAAATTACAACCCAATGTGGGGGGAACTACTTCATACTGTACCTAATGTGGGGGAACTATACTGCACCTAATGTGGGGAACTATACTGCACCTAATGTGGGGAGCTATACTACACCTAATGTGGGGAGCTATACAGCACCTAATGTGGGGAACTTTACTGCAACTAATGTGGGGGAACTATACTGCACCTAATGTGGGGAACTATACTGCACCTAATGTGGGGAACTATACTGCACCTAATGTGGGGAGCTATACTGCACCTAATGTGGGGGAGCTATATTGCACCTAATATGGGGAGCTATTCTGCACCTAATGTGGGGAGCTATACTGCCAACCTAATGTGGGGGGAACTGTGCTGCCAATCTAATGTGGGGGAACTACAACCTATCGATTAAAAAAACAAGTTTGGATCATTGAACTCTGTTGATGTGTTCTTCTTTGAAAACAAAATATGTTTAATAGTTATGGCAACTGTATGAGTTGTTTTTTCTAAACTTAAATTTCAGTATTCTGATTTAATTGCTGTGCTGGCACTTTGAGGGAAAAAAAAAATTGCCGTGCATTACCGCTTGGGCACTCTGGCTCAAAAAGGTTCGCCATCACTGATCTAGACCCTTGAAACTTTATCAGCAATAAAATGCTACAACACTTAGATGTACATATGTGGTATGCACTTATGAGGGCAGAAAAATGTGCTACAGTACGCATAAAAAAGTATGTGTACAACACCAGCCGGTGAGTACTATTGGCTGTCCTTTCACAGTATCTAGGCCCTTGAGACTTTATCAGGAACAAAATGGTACAACACCTAGATATCCATATGTGGTATGCACTTATGAGGGCAGAAAAATGCGCTACAGTACGCTTAAAAAAGTATGTGTACAACACCAGCCGGTGAGTACTATTGGCTGTCCTTTCACAGTATCTAGGCCAGGGGTCGGCAACCCCTGGCACGTGTGCCACTAATTGCACGTGGGGTGCTTTTGAGTGGCACGTGGGGCTGTCTCCGGACGGAGAGGCACTCACTCCACTAATGGGGATCCAGGACACTTGTCCAGAATCCCCAGGTGAGCGAGCACCGCTTTCAGCTGCGTGCACACGCAGCTAAAACCTCCTCTCAGTGTGAGCCGCAGGACCTCACAGAGAGAGACCTGCCCGCACGCACTGCAGGCGCCGATGATGTCACTCAACAACGCCTGCACTGTAGCGGGAGAAGTACACAGCAAGCTGATGAAGATGGGGGGGGGTGCAAAGTGATGATGAGGGTGGGTGTAAAGTGATGATGATGGAGGGAGAAGGTGATTATGGGGGTGAAAGTGACAGGGGAAGGGGGGTGCAGGTGACGGGGAGGGGGGTGCAGGTGATGGGGAAGGGTCTGGTGCAGGTGACGGGAAGGGGGTTGCAGGTGATGATTAGGGGGATGCAGGTGACGGGGAAGCGGGGTGCAAGTGATAGAGTGGCTACACTGGTTACTTCCCTAATTGGCTACACAATTATCTGCCTGGCTACCTAACTTATTAATTTCCTGGTTACATACCCACCTACTTATCCACCTGGCTACCTACCTACATAGCTACTAGTGTTGCTCGCGAATATTCGCAATTCGAATATTATTCGCGAATATCGCATATTTGCGAATTCGCGAATTTCGCGAATATAGCGCTATATATTCGTAATTCCGAATATTCGTTTTTTTTTTTTTTTCTTCTTCACAGTACACATCACAGTGATCACCCCTCTCTGCTTCCAGCTTGTGTGGTGTAAAGAAGGCTGTAATACTACTGTGTGAGACTGGCGTGCAAAATTTCGCATATGCGAAAATTAGCATATGCTATTTTTCGCATATGCGAATTTTCGCGTATGTTAATTTTGTATATGCTATTTTTCACATATGTTAATTTTCGCATACGCGAATTTCCGCATATGCGAAAATAAAACGAGAATATAACGAATATGCGAATATTCGCGAATATATGACGAATATTCGTCCATATATTCGCGAATATTCGCGAATTCGAATATGGCCTATGCCGCTCAACACTAATAGCTACCTACTTACATAGAAAAGATAGAAGGTAGCAGCACACCGTTTGTGATCAATAGAGGTGGGTGCAATCAGTAAGGATCCCAGGTCACAGGATTCCAGGCAGGTAATATATCAAAAGCATACTGCTCAAAAGCTGAAACATTGTCACTATGACTATGTTGGAATAAACGCTACTCACTTTTTCACCGACACCTTGGAGTGCTGCAGTATTCTTTTGATATATTACCAACATAGCTACTTACCTACATAGCAACCTAAGTACCTACCTACATACATACTGTACATACATACATATGTTGCTACCCATTTACCTACCTTGCTACCTATCTATGAACTTACCTCCACTTCTACTTACCTACCTGCATAGATACCTACCTACTTATATCCAAGGAAAATCATAGCTCACCAAAGTATAAAGTGCAGAATTTCAGTGCAGTTTATTCCATTTCAAACAGTGTTACAGAGCAGGCTATGTTTCATCGCCTCTCATACTGTACTTGACAAAGGTGAAAACAGGTCGCTGAAACATAGCCTGCTCTGTAACACTGTTTGAAATGGAATAAACTGTGCTTGACTCTGTACTTCTAGGGACTGCACTGGAAAACTGCAGAAACTAAGATGTTTGTCCTGCAGATGCTGCAGTGATGGGTTTTGGCTGGAAGAAGTCGTCATGGTGGTCTGAGTCAGATGGAGAACAGAAGGAAAGAGGATGACGCCGACCATAAGAGATGTGAATTGTGAGTCAGTTAATGTAACTGTATGTATATTATTGCGCAACTCGACTGGGGTCTGATCCTGGGATCTGTATTATGGTGGGGTCTG
Source organism: Hyla sarda (assembly GCF_029499605.1). Taxonomy (NCBI): domain Eukaryota; kingdom Metazoa; phylum Chordata; class Amphibia; order Anura; family Hylidae; genus Hyla; species Hyla sarda. The sequence goes on from NC_079192.1 coordinate 74,835,005, forward strand.
ATTCTGAGGTCTGTATTATGGTGGGTGGTGATTCTGTTATCTGTATTAACGTGGGTGGTGATACTGGAGTCTGTATTATGGTGGGGTCTGATTCTGAGGTCTGTATTATGGTGGGTGGTGATTCTGGGGTCTGTATTATGGTGGGTGGTGATTCTGGGGTCTTTATTATGGTGGGTGGTGATTCTTGGGTCTGTATTATGGTGGGTGGTAATAGTGGGGTCTGTATTATGGTGTGGTCAGATTCTGGGGTCTGTTTTATACAGTGGGTGTGATTCTGGGGTCTGTATTATGGTGGGGTCTGATTCGGAGGTCTGTATTATGGTGGGGTCTGAATCTGGGGTCTGTATTATGGTGGGTTGTGATTCTGGGGTCTTTATTATGGTGGGTGGTGATTCTGAGGTCTGTATTATGGTGGGTAGAGATTCTGGGGTCTGTATTATGGTGGGTGGTGATTCTGAGGTCTGTATTATGGTGGGGTCTGATTCTGAGGTCTGTATTGTGGTGGGGGACTGATTCTTGGGTCTGTATTATACAGGCCTGAGTTAAAATGGTTGTTCTCAATGTAAGGTCCTTGTAGTGAGAACAATAAATAGGGACAATTCTGAAAAGACCCAACCCTGTCACAAGCCACAACCCCACCCACAATAAGCCACACCCTTATTTCCAGCACACCAAGTGGATTCGAAAAAAATTTGGGCACAGCACTACCAAAAAGTTGCTTCCCCTGATCAAGGCCCTTAAGACTTTATCAGGAACAAAATGGTACAACACTTAGATGTACGTATGTGGTATGCATTTAAGAGGGCAGACAAATGCGCTACAGTACGCAAACGTTTTTGTGTACAACACCAGCTGGTGAGTGTTTTTGGCTGTGCTTTCACAGTATCTAGGCCCTTGAGACTTTATCAGGAAGAAAATAGTACAACTCTTAGATGTACGTATGTGGTATGCACTTATGAGGGCAGAAAAATGTGCTACAGTACACTAAAAAAAGTATGTGTACAAATCCAGCCGGTGAGTACCTTTTTGCTGTCCTTTAACAGTATCTAGGCCCTTAAGACTTTATAAAAAAAAAATGGTACAACACTTAGATGTACGTATGTGGTCTGCACTTATGAGGGCAGAAATATGCGCTACAGTACGCTTAAAAAAGTTTTTGAGCACAACACCAGCAGTAGACAACAGTGCTGCAGCACACAGTTGCTGTGTACTACAGCCAAAATTGCACTTTCTCAATCTCATTTCCTTTTCCTATTAGTGCTTCTAGGCAGGATTTGTGCTTGAGCTGAATTGCTGCTGTTCTTCTGTGCAACACACTGCTCTCTGATCCTCTCTATAATAGAACGCTGTAGACAGTGGCTGGGAGGTGGATCGTAGTGTTGGCGTGAATATTCGCATTTCAAATTTTTATCTCGAATATTGCGAATATATTTGCTATATATTCGAAATTGTGAATATTCGCTTTTTTTCGCATATGCGCATATGTGAATATTTGCATATTTGCATATGTGAATATTCTTATATGCGCATATTCGCATATGTGAATATTTGCATATTCCTTATTTTCACTTGTGGGCCAATTAGAATGATGCAAATACACTTGTCAGAGGTTATCAACAACATCCGTAGCAACCAATAGTAAAGTTGCCCACCCCCTCACTGTTTTCTTCCATTCACATATGCGAATATAATGAATACGCGAAATTTGAGAATATAGTACAAATATTCATCTATATATTCACAAAATATCGTGAATTTGAATATGGGCAATGGCGCTCATCACTAGTGGATCTCTGTAGTAAGAATGCTTTTCTGTGACAAACAAACTGCTCTCTGTCCAACGGAACGCTGACTTGACTAGGAGGTAAATTGCTGCTGGAAAAAGCTTTTCTGTGTAACACACAGCACTGTCTGTCCCTATCTATCTCTCTGCAGTGTAAGGGTGAAGTGACTGGCTGCAATATGGCTGCTGATTATATAGGGCTGTTCCCGCCTTCCCAGGATTCCTTGCCCCATTTCCTCACATGTGGATCCACCATTTTAGATGACCTGAAGCCTGGACCTCACTAAATGGAGTTTAATTAAGCGATTCGCGCTATAGAATTGTGGCGATATTTGCATTCGTTGTGAATCGAACTTTTCCTGAAATTTGTAACAAATTTGGATTCGTCAGATACAATACGCTAATCGCTAGTTGCTTTTTTTTTGTGTTCTGATGGTGTCATTCTGTTATAACCTATAGTTAAATATGGATCCTATAAGAAATTTTTTTTCCTGCTCACTCAATTCTCTAAGGGTCTGCAAATGTTTGAGCACTACATTTACTATATATTTATATATATATATATATATATATATATATAGAGAGAGAGAGAGAGAGAGAGAGAGAGAGAGAGAGAGAGAGAGAGAGAGAGAGAGAGAATATATATATATATATATATATATATATATATAGAGAGAGAGAGAGAGAGAATATATATATATATATATATATATATATAGAGAGAGAGAGAGAGAGAGAGAGAGAGAGAGAGAGAGAGAGAGAGAGAGAGAGAGAGAGAGAGAGAGAGAGAGAGAGAGAGAGAGAGAGAGAGACACTCAGACTATATGCTGTGACTGCCGCACTATAATAATAAATTATATAATAAATTATATTCTCATCATGGCAAATTAGGGTTTAATAGAACAATAAGGAGCTGCAGTACTGAACCATAAATGAAGGCACAGAGAGTCCCTGTTCTTCCTTCTCCTGCCGCTGACAAACATCACGGATGCTTCTGGCTGCCCTTGATCACAAATTTGCAGGTAAAAGGTTATTTAAGTACTTTATAAGAATTAATACCTCATTAACTGACCTGGTAATGGCAATTATTATGTCTGTGAAAGTGCTTGCAGTGTAGCTAATTCTTTGACAGGTGATGCCCTCTACCAGGGAAAAGGCCAAGTGTTATTTTATGCCAAAGGTAGGCATAACATTAAAGAGACTTGCTTGACTGTTGAACGTACCATAGGTATAACAATTTTTAATTTCTTACAGTTTTTTTTTACAATTTTTCTTTTCGGCACATAATTATTCACAGTGTATCATGTAAATACACAACCCAGACCTGTACAACAGACAGCACAAAAGACTATACACATCTGACAATACATATTTTATTGTCGTTATAATGTAATGTACTGTACTTGTATTTCTGTTCACCAGGTAGTAAAGTGCTATGGAGCGTTCATAAAAATCAGCATGAGTATACTCAATACAATGTGTATTGGATTTTCCCAAAAACATAAATCATGTCGGTAAAATTACAGATCCACACCCAGAGGGAACATGTAGTCCAAAAATCTTATGGTGCTAGATATATGTCCCTGCCTTGAATCACTCTTGATTATGTAGGAAAAAGATTATATAACTAGCATGCTAAGTCAAAGAACACTGAATAGCCCGGTATTTGAACTTCTAGGGAATATTCTGATGGTCAAATTACAATGATTTTAATATTTGCTAATTTATCTCAGAATTTAGTACCAAATACAGGTTTATAGCCCTATACAGATTCTATGATTCAACCCACTAACACCATATGACCAGTATATTTATCTGCATTATGGTCAGCATACAGTAGCAGTTCTCATGTAATTTAGACTAGGGCTTTAATCATACAACATACAGAACACAGTGTGCAACATCACATACACTTTTAGTGAATAGAGTCATGTAACATGCAACACAACTGTCACAAGAAAAAGTCATCTTGAATGGATTTTTTTGGTCGCAGGTAGCAAGACACACGTCATTTTTCCACTGTTAACTCCTTAACCCCTTAGTGATGCAGGGTATTTTCCGTTTTTTCATTTTCATTTTTTCCTCATCACCTTCTAAAAATCATATTATCCCTTATTTTTTTTTGCGCCACTAATTCTACTTTGATCTGACATTAGTCATTTTACCCAAAAATCCACGGCAAAAAAATCATTGTGCGACAAAATTGAAGAAAAAATGCCATTTTGTAACTTTTGGGGGCTTCCGTTTCTACGCAGTACATTTTTCGGTAAAAATGACACCTTCTCTTTATTCTGTAGGTCCATACGATGATAAAATGATATCCTACTTATTTAGGTTTGATTTTGTCTTACTTCTGGAAAAAATCATAACTACATGCAGGAAAATGTGTACGTTTAAAAATGTCCTCTTCTGACCCCTATAACTTTTTTATTCTTCCACATATGGGGATGTATGAGGGATCATTTTTTGTGCCGGGATCTGACGTTTTTATCGGTATCATTTTTGTTTTGATTGGACTTTTTGATCGCTTTTTATTCAAATACGCTATTTTGGACTTTGGATTTTTTTTTACATATACGCCATAGACCGTGCGGTTTAATTAACGATATATTTTTATAGTTCGGACATTTACGCACGTGGCCATACCACATATGTTTATTTTTATTTGCACAGGTTTTTTTTTTTTATTATTGGAAAAAGAGGGGTGATTCTGACTTTTATTATGGAAGGAGTTAAATGATCTTTATTAACACTTGATTCATTGATTCACTTGACAGCATTGATCAGTGTTATAGCCGCTCGACTGCTCCTGCCTGGATCTCAGGCACGGAGCAGTCATTCGGCGATAGGACAGCGATAGGACAGGAGGCAGGTAGGAACCCTCCAGCTGTCCTGTAAGCTGTTTGGGACACCGCAATTTCATCGCGGTGGTCCCGAACAGCTCCACTGAGTTAAGCGGCACAGTTAACTTTCACTTTAGATGCGGCAATCAACTTTGATCAGCGTGAGTATACTCAATACAAAACAAAATTGAAAAAAAAAATGCAATTTTGTCATTTTTGTTGACTTCCATTTCTACGCATTTGGTCCATAAGATTAAAATGATACCCAACTTATATATTGATCAGTGTTATCGGTGCTCGATTGTTCCAGCCTGCCACAGCTGGCTGAACATCAGATCACTGATCTGACGGTGAGGAGGCAGGTAAGAGCCATTATGCCGTCCTCTCAGCTGATCGGGAAACCGCGGTTTTACCGCGGTGGTCCCGTTCAGTTCCGCTAAGCTGCTGTGGTAGCTTGGGAGGGTGTAGGGTGAATAGTGTGTAGCTGTGCAGTGATGAAAGGGTGTTGCATTAACTCTTAACTGTCGTGACGCCAGGGTGCGGGTTCCTCCTCATATATATATATCCTACCGCCACCCGTCCCAGGAACGATAGGGAGGAATAAAGGATTGTCCACAACCAGAATTGTAATAAACTGGAAATAACTTTACTGCAGATTTTATGCAGGATGAAAACAGCAAACAGTCTATACAGAGGACCGGTACTTAGGCTCCTCACAGGTTGGTTGGGACCTTGTAGGGAATAAGCTCTGAGGCTTGCTTTACGCTGTTCCACTGAATTTAGGGGTTTGATTTAGGTTCAGTAGTCACGTAGGATTTTAGGAGAGAGTTGGATAAACTCAAGGTTAGCAAGATGCTGAAGAGATAGGCTTCAGGCCTAGATTTGTCTTGTAGGTATACACGGAGCTGTGTTCTCTCTGTTAGTCCGGAACCCAAGAGAGAGATGATTGGAAACAGCGCCCTTATATGGCAAGGGGGCAGGCTCAAAGCTTATTGGATCCCCAAACCTGTCAGTCCTACTACAAAGATTGTGGTACATCAGGTGGCACAATCACGTGACCTGGAAGGTCCTTAACCTTAGCATAACACATTTACTGTAGATCACATGACCTAAGATCCTGGAAGTAACCTTTATAAAATGAAAAATATATACAATATACACATTTAATTAAAGAAGGAAGAGACGACTAGGGGTTATCCCATTAAGAGACTCCTAGCAGGACGAAGGAACTCTGACCATGGGGACTTACGACACAAGGTACAGGACCATGTCCAGTACCGGGACACCACACTGCCGTGATCGTTTTTTAAATATTTTAGATGCTGTGATAAACTTTTATTGCGGCATCTAAGGGGGCAATGACAGGCATTAGGTGATTGGTGATGTCCGGCATTAGACACCGGACCACCCCGCTATGACACGTGCTACTGCTAAGCTCCTGAGTCTGTGTCATAGAAGGGGAGCAGGCGCAGGGCATACAGGTACCCCCTATGTCCTTAAGGAGTTAAATTCCATGCAAGTCGCAAGGGACATTGACCTTCTTTCTACTTCTCTGCAATTTCTCTGTGATTTTTTTTTTTTTTTTTTTACATCCAAATTGCAATTGTAATAAAGGTGCATGTCAAAGAGAAGTCGCACAAGTGACACCTTTCACTATGTAGCCCTAGCCTAAGGGTAAAGCTACAGGTACAGCCCAGCATTTTGTTGATCACAAGGGCAGAGACCTAGGGAGTCCTTCTTGGTGTATGGGAATACATCCCCAGGCTGTTAAGGATCCCAAGGTTGCCATGTTGGTTGATATTAGGCACAGACAAAGGGCATTCATATATTTTATGCTAGGGCCAAATGAGTAAAATTAAATTAAGATCTAGGATATGCTATCAATTTACGAACTGTAGGGGTCTGACCTCAGGTACCCCCCCCCCCCCAATCCAAAAGGAAAAGGGGCAGTAGATTTAGTGCTCGAACCTTGACTGGAGATCCTGAGGTCTGATAGCCTCTCCTGGGACAATTGTCATTAGAGTGAGGTAACTCATTTGAAGTCTGTTGTGCTGTGTCTCTGGTATTAAGCCACCTACAGGGCCGTACAGCCACTACCCCAGTAAGGGGCCCAAGCTCCCAAGGTGGCCCAGCCCTGCTGCACCTCCCTGCAGTAGCTGGAGGGCAGGAGTCCTGACAAACATGCAGTTCAGCCACTGTGTCAGCCTGTCAGAACTCAGGACCTGCACACTGCAGCTACAGCAGCACACACAGGTCCTGAGACTGACAGGCTGACACAGTGAGTGGAGGTACGGACGCTACAGAGTCTGTACTACTAGAAGAAATAAAAGAGTGCTTCAGCTCACCCCAGGTGCGCACGGACGGGGCGTGGACCTTGCCCGCAATAGATTAGAACAAAGGAAAGGAGTCCAGCATCCAAAACTCTGAGGATAACCTTTATTTCACCAGATGGCACATACCGCTCTGCGCAGTAATAATAGCGGGGTGCTGCAGCAGCGATCCCCGGGGTCCCCAGCAGTGGGACCCCGGCGATCTGACATCTTATCCCCTATCCTTTGGATAGGGGATAAGATGTCTAGGGGCGGAGTACCCCTTTAATAGAAGAATGGATACAATTTTACATTATTAAATAATACTGGAGGTGTTTGATATTATGTTTATGCGTCCATTAGTATGATTATTTTTCAGTGAAATAATGATTATTTCCATACATGGTTATCATTAATACTTATGGTTTCCATAAAAAATTATATCAAATAATTTGACAGATTTATATACATTATTTTTTTCCAGTGTATTTATTAACATATTTAAGTTTGTTTCGTACTGTCCGATTTGCTCCAGTTTCGTGCAATAGCATAATCCTGCAGTGCACCCACATATATATAAAATAATTTTTTTTTTTTTTATGTATGTGTACTTAGGATATGCGGTATATCTTTTTACTGTTGTATAGAAATAAAACTAAAAAAGTTAAACGTTTTCTTTCTTTTTTTCAAAACGCATTGACGTAATAAAGGTATTGTTCCCCATATTTATTTTTATACTGTCTATACATTTGATATGTGCTTTTAATTAGTGTTTATGTTGTCATGTTTCTATGATTTCACAATGTATTGCAGTAGCGGTTGCTAAGGGTTTTTGCATGTGGGTGGAACGCACCTGAAATTTCAGGTGTGTTCCGTGACGTCATGTCTGCCTACCCACATACAAAAAGACGTCCTTGTGTACTACATCCCTTGTATGACTAAGGCCTTGTTCTAAGGCCAAAACGCGTCACTGTACCTGTGTTCCTGTATGTGCCATCTGGTGAGATAAAAGTTATCCTCAGAGTTTTGGACGCTGGACTCCTTTCCTTTGTTAGAGTCTGTACTACATACTGTACAGACAGGACACTCACTGCTGCCTCCTCCTCACTGGTTTTGGCTCCTCCTGCTGACGGCACACAGGAACAGAAGCTGCTCAGGGGAAGATCTGCTACACTGGGTGAGATAACCTGATCATATTACTATGCGAGGGAAGCTAAGAGTCCTGCTATGTGTGAGTGTGGGTGGGGGGGGGGGGCTCTTATATGGAGACTGAAAGTCCTGCTATGTGTGAGAGGGGGGGCTCTTAAATGGAGACTGAAAGTCCTTCTAGGTGTGAGGGTGAGGGGGGACTAAGAGTCCTGCTATGTGTGAGTGTGTGTGTAGGGGGGGGGGGGGGGCTGGGGAGGGGAGACCTGTTGTTACTGCTGTGTGTGGGAGGGGACACTTTGTTTTTCTTTTTTTTTGGCAATTTAAGTTGTTTACTGTCTTTTAATTAAGTATATTTTAATATATTTACTTACAGATAAAGGGAACCTGTAATCAGTTTTATGTTGCCAAAACCACCGGCAGTATAAAACAGGCATTGTTATTGCGGGACACTATGAATTACATTGAGTCACCCAGGTGTTTCAGAGTAATCATAATTTTAAAAACTGTTACCTGGGAAACTGTTCCTAGGGGTGGGTTTCAGGACTAGTTACCCAGGTCCCTGTGCAAAATATAAGTGGGAAAATAGTGAAAAACATTTTTAAACAACCACCTCGCAAAAACTGAAACATTGCGCTGATTGTTTAAAAAAAAATCCTTTTTATCCTGGCTCCTTGATTCAAAACAAATTTGTGAAAGGAGTACTCTGCTACTTTACTCCTTATCCCCTATGCACAGGATAGGGGATAAGTGTGTGATCCCGAGGGGACCCGGCACAGCGCCATGGCTCCCTTTGCACATGAAGTGGGGTTATCTACAGCGCTCATGTATCGCTGGCTCTTTCATAGAGATGAATTCGCTAGGAGAGCGCCATGCAGGAAATAGTGCACGATTCCTGTGGTTGGAACCCTTGCAATCAGAAACTTATCCCCTATCCCCTAAGCTCTGTAGTATACAGGATTTGGTCAGTAACAGTATGATTGTAATATGTTTTGTGATTTTTTTTTCTCTTTACTTCCTTCCTCAATGAACTCATGGACTCTTGTTCTTCTTGTCCTGTGTTTAAAGGGGTACTGCACCCCTAGACATCTTATCCCCTATCCAAAGGATAGGGGGTAAGATGTATGATCACGGGGGTCCCGCTGCTGGGGACCCCCGCAATATAGCATGCGGCATCCACCTGTTTCTGCTCCGGAAGCGCTGGAGGGTCTGGGCCCCGACCACCGGAACAGAAGTCCGTGATGTCATGACTCCGCCCCTATGTGACGTCACGCCCCGTCCCCTCAATGCAAGTCTATGGGAGGGGGCATGACGCCCCCTCCCATAGACTTGCATTGAGGGGATGGGGCGTGGCATCACACGGGGGCGGAGTCGTGACATCACAGACTTCCATTCCGGTGGCGGCGGGACCCCCGCGATCAGACATCTTATCCCCTATGCTTTGGATAGGGGATAAGATGTCTAGGGGTGGAGTACCCCTTTAAAACCTTTGTTTTCATAGATGATGGGGAAGATAGCAGGCATGCCCTGGGGATGGCCACGAGGGTTTAGAAGGTCGGGAGCCCAGGCTTTGAGCTGTGTGATGGCAGCCCTGGCCACCTGTAACATGTATAGCTAATGCTTAGACAATCAGCTTTTGTTTTGCTATTTATGCCAGTATAAATAAAAGTGCACAAAGTGTTTGGGCAATAAAGAGCAGGAGAAGTCTAGCATTTGAACCGTGTTACTGTCTCGACTGCTGTTTATTGTTGTTTTCCCATTGTTACATTAATTTTAACCCCTTAAAGAAGCAGGGTTTCCGTTTTTGCCCTTTCGTTTTTTCCTCCTCCGATTCTAAAAATCATAACGCTTTCAATTTTGCACTTACAGACCCATATGTGGCCTTTATTTTTTATTTTTTTTGCACACCACCAATTGTACTTTATAATGACATCTATCATTTCACCTAAAAATGTAAGGCAAAACAACAAAAAAATATATTTGTGGGGAAAAATTGGTAAAAAAGGATACCTAATTTATATAGGCTTTATTTTATTTTACTACTTAAAAAAATTATAACTACATGCACCAAAATTAGTATGTGTAAAAGTGTCATCTTCTGACCCCCTATAACTTTTTTATTTTTCCATATACATGAATGTATGAGGGCTCATTTTTTTTGTGCCGTGATCTGAAGTTTTTATCAGTACAATTTTTGTTTTGATGGGACTTTTGATCGCTTTTTATAAAATTTTTTAGGGTATGCAAAGTGACCAAAAATATGCAATTTAGGAATTTGTGATTTTTTTTTTACGTGTACGCCATTGACCGTACGGTTTAATTAACATTATATTTTTATAGTTTGGATATTTATGCACGCGGCGATACCACATATGTTTATTTTTTATTATGGTTACATATTTTGTATATGGAATTTGGAAAAAGGGGGGTTATTCAAACTTTTAGTATGGAAGGGGTTAATGGGTGTTTTTTAAACTTTTTATTCAACTTTTTTTTTTTACACTTTTAGTCCCCCTAGGGGACTTTTAGGAGGAATCAGGAAATCAGTAGATTCCTCATACAGATCAATTTGGTTCCATAGAACCGCATTGATCTGTCTGCTCTGCGCTCGATTGCTAAAGCTTGGTTCAGCCAGACTCTATCAATCTCAGAGGGGGACATCGACGGAAGCAGAGGTAAACCCTCCAGCTACCTCCACAGTGGATCCCCCCCAAGCCTCCCCCAGCAGCGATTAAGGGCTATTAACAGCGCCCTTCAGCTACAGGAATAAGCTGGGGGACGGCCAGTATGGCGCGGACTCAAGTCAGGAGCCCTTACCATACACCACTTGCCGTTGTAGGACAAGCCGGCTCGTCCTTAGATGGCAACCGGTTAAGACAGCATCTTGTAAACTGGTAGATGGGAGGTATCTATTACTACGGCTTCTTGCCTCAGTTACATAAGACTGGAGTTTTGGTCCGGGTTATGAAAGATTCTCTCGGGTATTACCTGCTTGGTAGAAACATCAGGCTTGTCTCAGACTTTGTCCAATTGAAGTGGATGAGTCAAAATAAAGGGAATAATGCTCAGCTAACACATTGGTTTCTGGCATTGGAAGACTTTGTGGTGAAACATAGATCAGGTAAATGTGATATAAATGCTGATGCTCTGTAAAGAGTCCCCTGTTTGACCAGGGTAGGTGCCAAGTCCCTTGGTTTTGGGCAAAGGGGGATATGTAAGCAAACAGCTGTTTAAATGATGGATTGGAGGTATGGGAGGCTTCTTACGTCCGTGACTTAAAACTGGACTTTGGGTCAGGGTTTTGGGAGTGGCAAAAAGTTCTGGAGATAAAGTCACTCCCATACTCCAGTTCTGGTATGGTGTGTTGGAGTTCTGAACCTGATCTCACAAGTGCATGGGTACAACCAGAGAGAAGCAAAGAGGAGTTGCTCTGAAACAGATAGCTTGTCTGTGGTATGTTGGACACTTATACACTACACCATAAAGATTGACTTTGGGACTCAACAGGCCAAGATTTAGGTGAAAAGCTCAGAAGTTTATTTAAAGAACCTGATGTGAAGGGCATTTTTGTTTATCTTATACTGCATGCTGAAAGTGGAACTTATTGATGTATGTGAATTACTACAATAAAGCCAAGTGTACTGAACTGTGACACCTGTCTGTTTGGGTCTGTTTCTTTGGTGGAAAGACTGTTTAAAGGGTATATATATATATATATATATATATATATATATATATATATATATATATGATTTAGGAATTATACTTATATCTAACTATACCTATAACAATTTTTATCTGAAAGCAATAAAGACTAAAACATTAGTACTACCCTGCTATACATTTGTATAGATCATTTTGCAGTTATAGGACCAATGATGGGTTGAATTAAATATCCCCTATCCCAATGTTCATCCCATTCCGATGCTGCTTTTCTTTACTGATGTACTGGGCTTTAGGGATTGTGTAGCACTATCCAGCCTCTGAAACACTGACAGATTCATAAATTATGGCTGGTGGGTGTGGGTCTGCAGTGCGAAAGGGGGACATTTTTACTTTGGGTCCCCTAATCTGTGCACGTCTCCATTTCCCACATACAGTATCTTTCTAAAACACATATTCTATGTTTAAGTCATTTTAAAGTTTAATAAACCTGAGCAATATCGGATAACGCTCAGTTCATAAATTTCACCACCTGTTCCTGCCTATAATTCTGTAATCACTTACAAGTGTCATTATGTAACAGTTCCCTGCAGTACTAGAGCAGGAAGATACAGTCATAAATGCAAATAAGAGGAATAATATATATCACTAAGGGCCTCCTTCATTAAGCAGTCAGATTTGGGAATGATGAGATTCATCTAAAAAGAAACCTGTATGAAAAATATGGACATATTCTTGTGTGGGAGCGTTCTCGGGGATTCTGAGGAACTCTACTGTCTCACCTTTCATTCTTTAGTGGAACAAAATGTCCCAGAGCGTAAAATATTGTAGGAATCCAATTTACAAATTCATATCAACAACAGGACATTATACCTCTGAAATCAATTCTAGGAGGCCCTTAGGGAGTTCCATACAGGATTGTCAAATAAAGGAAAAAGATGCATGAAGGTTCAGTAGGTCTTACACACCATGTGTTTACATAATATAGCTATATATAAAAAAACAAATACAAATAAAACACACTGACATTTTTCACATTAACCATCACAACAGGGTTATACAGAGCAAACAATCTTTTGGAAGAGAGGTGAGGGTCTCTGCACCATTCTATATATCTACTCAGACGACAAAAAAGCAGGATAGCAAACCCTTGCTGACAACTTTAAACACCTGTGAAGGTATGATATGATAATGCTGCAATGTTCATAGAATGGAATGTTCAACCAAATCCACAGAGAAGGAAAAAATGGAGCACTGACCGTAATCTTGCAACAGGTGTCTTTATTCCTTATTCAGGCAGGTACATGGATGGGGGAGAGCGGACAGTCAGGGAGACCTCCGGGCTACGGACCGTGTCACGCGTTAGCGCTTCTTCAGGCCCTATGTCATATAAAGAGATTAATACCTATCATCTATTCACAGGATTTCATAACAACAGGGGTCCCTTGTCTCCAGGGGTCAAGTCCAGGAAAAAAAAAGTGTGATGAGGGCAGATGGAATTACCCTAGGGGCAGATGGCATTAAACCCTTGTGTTCATGATGCCAGGGCGTGGTTTAACCGCTTCACCGCGTGAGGGTATACCGCTAGATCATGGGCTAGGCACGGGGCAAATAATGACTCAGACGCCAAGATAAGGAAAAAAAGGCAGCATTACTGAGTCAGACAGATGTAACAGTCCAAACATCTTGGCTAGGCCCACAGAGGTGACCAGTGGCTTGCTGGGACTTATGGGGGACTGGGTCAATTTGCTGCTGAGCCACATTGATTTGAGACAGATTGATTCGGACAGACTTGACTGAGACTGACTTTTCCCCATTTGTAGCTTACCAGGCTTTGACTTGGACCTAGGGGGTAGTGGACTTGTGGATCCATGGCTGCGTGGTAGACTTTAGGCCTCTTCTGGACTCCAGACACACTCTGACAGGACTTGACCTTACTGCAACTCAGCAAAGAATCCAAGAGAGAGAGAGCAGAGGCTCCACCCAGGGCTTATATGGGGGACACTCCGAGGCAGGGGCGGACATATCACCTGTTCAACCGGTTCAGCTGCACAGGGGCCCAGCGTGTTAGGGGGCCCAGCGTGTTATGGGGCCCACCTAGTGCCCAGGTCACAGCCTGGGCCTCACAGTTTGGGCCCTGCAGGGCCCCCTGCCAGTACTTCATACTATATGCAGCAGCAACAGGTCCCGGACCTGCCGCTGACAGCAGTAATTTACCTTTAAACCGTCCGGGCGAGACGGACAAGCCAGGGGCTGATGGGAACAGACGTGCCCCACGCAGGCACGCACGTCTGTTCCAAGCCCCTGATGTCACGTGTCATGGCCTCTGACCCCGGCAGAAGCGACAGGAGCAGTAAACCCTCCCGCCTCACACGGCCGCATTGCTGAGCAGATGAGGTGAGGAGAGCGACGATCGGGTGCAGGGCGGTGGGAGGAGAGGATTGTAATGATGATGAAGAGGACAGGAGGGGTGTTGAAGAGGTTGGTGGCGTAATGATAAGGAGGATTGGGGGTCTGGGAGAGCGTAGTGTTGATAAGGAGGACCATAAAGGGGGTCAGGGGTGTAGAGATTAGGGGGTTTAATGTTGATCAGAAGGACCGGGGGGGGGGGGTGTCAGCTGTGTAATAATGATGAGGTGCTTAAGGTATATGGGGTGATGAGGAGACTGAGGATGGAGTGCGTGGGGTGTATGGGGGTGATGAGGAGACTGAGGATGGAGTGCATGGGGTGATGAGGAGACTGAGAATGGAGTGCATGGGGTGATGAGGAGACTAAGGATGGAGTGCATGGGGTGTATGGGGTGATGAGGAGACTGAGGATGGGGTGCATGGGGTGTATGGGGTGATGAGGAGACTGAGGATGGGGTACGTGGGGTGTATGGGGTGATGAGGAGACTGAGGATTGAGTGCATGGGGTGATGAGGAGACTGAGGATGGAGTGCATGGGGTGTATGGGGTGATGAGGAGACTGAGGATGGGGTGCGTGGGGTGTATGGGGTGATGAGGAGACTGAGGATCGGGTACGTGGGGTGTATGGGGTGATGAGGAGACTGAGGATGGGGTGCGTGGGGTGTATGGGGGTGATGAGGAGACTGAGGATGGAGTGCATGGGGTGATGAGGAGATTGAGGATGGAGTGCATTGGGTGTATGGGGTGATGAGGAGAATGAGGATGGGGTGCGTGGGGTGTATGGGGTGATGAGGAGACTGAAGATGGGGTGTGTGGGGTGTATGGGGTGATGAGGAGACTGAGGATGGAGTGCATGGGGTGTATGGGGTGATGAGGAGACCGAGGATGGGTTGTGTGGGGTGTATGGGGTGATGAGACTGAAGATGGGGTGCGTGGGGTGTATGCGGGGTGATGAGACTGAGGATGGGGTGTATGGGGTGATGAGGAGACTGAGGATGGGATATATGGGGGTGATGAGGAGACTGAGGATTGAGTGCATAGGGTGATGAGGAGACCGAGGATGGAGTGTGTGGGGTGATGAGAAGACCGAGGATGGGTTGTGTGGGGTGTATGGGGTGATGAGAAGACCGAGGATGGGTTGTGTGGGGTGTATGGGGTGATGAGAAGACTGAGGATGGGTTGCGTGGGGTGAATGGGGTGATGAGGAGACTGAGGATGGAGTGCCCCACGTGTATGGGGTGATTCAGTGGTTGGTACAATATTTGGCAGTATTATATTTATGGAGTACAGTGGTTGGCAGTATTATATTAATGGAGTACAGTGGTTGGCAGTATTATATTAATGGAGTACAGTGGTTGGCAGTATTATATTCAGGGGTACATTATTTGGCAGTATTATATTCAGGGGTACATTGGTTGGCAGTATTATATTCATGGAGTACAGTGGTTGGCAGTATTATATTCATGGAGTACAGTGGTTGGCAGTATTATATTCAGGGGTACAGTATTTGGAAGTATTATATTCAGGGGTGCAGTGGTTGGCAGTGTTATATTCAGGGGGTACAGTGGTTGGCAGGGTTATATTCAGGGGGTACAGTGGTTTGCAGTATTATATTCACGGGGTACAGTATTTGGCAAGGTTATAATGATTATTTTCATCATACAGAGGATGAGGATCTTCTGACAAATTAAGGAACCAATGATGTCCAGGTGTTGGCAGTATTATATTCATTGGTACAGTATTTGGCAGTATTATATTCATGGAGTACAGTGGTTGGCAGTATTATATTCAGGGTACAGTGGTTGGCAGTATTATATTCATGGAGTGCAGTGGTTGGCAGTATTATATTCAGGGGTACAGTATTTGGCAGTATTATATTCAGGGGTACAGTGGTTGGCAGTATTATATTCAGGGGTGCAGTGGTTGGCAGTATTATATTCAGGGGTGCAGTGGTTGGCAGGGTTATATTCAGGGGGTACAGTGGTTGGCAGTATTATATTCAGGGGGTACAGTATTTGGCAAGGTTATAATGATTATTGTCATCATACAGAGGATGAGGATCTTCTGACAAATTAAGGAACCAATGATGTCCAGGTGTCAGACTCTGCAGAGAAGATGGAAGAAATCCTGGTGTCTGGACCAGATGAAGAAGAAAAGTAAAGACAACAGAGAAGACGTCACTCAGGTCAGTGATATTATTGTGTATTTTCCTAACTGTCCCATCAGAGCTGTAGTCACTGATATCATTATGTAGTCTCCTGACTGTCCCATCAGCTGTAGTCACTTCAGACATGATGGGAGGTGCAGCTTTCCAACATCTGGGGAGCCACTTGAACCAAGGTGATTGGTGGGGGTCCCATGAGTCAGACCCCCACCATAAAAATGGGCTGTTTATTTTAAAATGCCTGGGCCTGTTATTGGTCCCAGTGTGGCTCTGCCTGTAAGTCACTTCTATCACTAAGGAAACAAGGAACCAGGGGGTGCCAAGGGGTGTCGTGCTAAGTCCAGGGGTTCGAGTGTAAACGAGAGCACTGCTCTCTGCCTCCCTGCTAGATACGGGTCAGTCTGACCCGGGGGAGTACTCACAGGGCTTGGGCCGCACACTGAGAGGGACAGGGGCCACCCGGAGCCCACCTCAGTAGCCGTTCCATCCACCTGTGGTGGACAAGGCAAGTGGCAACACTACATGCGGGGGGGAAGTGGAGGCACTACGGTGGGGTCTAGGTACATGAGGGGGCACAGTGCTGGGGGGGGGCAGGCACATTCTTTGCACAGGGGCCCTCTGCTGTCTGTGTCCGCCCCTGCTCCGAGGGGTCCCATAGGTCACCCTGTAGGCCACATGTCACTGGTACCTTCCTGGGTTACAATCACATGACAACAGGTCTTTAAAAGCATAACACATTTTATATGCAATATACTATACAACACATTCACTTAGGAACATACATAGCATTCAGGTGCAGGGGGGGCCCTGGTGTCACGGAATGGAGTCTGCCTGACAGGGCAGCAAGGGTACAGGGGTGCAATTCCTGTTCTGGGCCAACGCAAAAGTGAGGTAACTTACCCATATTTTCCACTCAAGAGGTGGTTCTGCAGGACTCCAGCTAATAAGAACTGTGTTCCTGCTGTGGAAAAAGTGCCGGAACTCAGTTCCTATGCGTTCCTGCAGGACTTGACCCCTGCTTGTCTCCCAAGTGAATGGGGTGTCAGCATGCATGCTCAACCACAGTTCTATTTACATTCTACAGCAGAGGCAGAGTTGTACAGTACTTGGCAATATTTAGTCCCATGGAGGGTGAATAGAATGGTGACTAAGCATACCCGCTGTCACTGGAGAGACGAGGGACTCTAGTTCTTGTAATTGGTAAGGGTCCCAGGTGCAGGTCCAGATGAGCATTTTGAAACTTAAAAAATGCACTTCAAAGTATTCAGCCACAGATCCTGATATGGAGTAGTGATGGCTCAAATGTTTCAATGCCTATATCTGCCTCCATTGGAAAATTCTGCTCCATAGTTGGAAATAGAAATGGATGCCAATAAGGAAAGCTCTAATTTTAGGTCCTATACGTTGCACACCAGGGTATACCCTATATTAAGGGGGTACTCCGCCCCAAGACATCTTATCCCCTATCCAAAGGACCCCCTCAATGCAACCCTATGGGAGGGGGCGTGACGCCCCCCCCCCCCGCCTGTAGACTTGCATTGAGAGGGTTGGGCGTGACGTCATGAGGGGGCGGAGCTGTGATGTTGCGATACTCCGGCCCCTGTATCGTGAGTCATCAGACACGGAGGGATCTTCGCTCCATGAAGCTGGTGACAAGTGGGTGCTGCAGTAGAGATTGCGGGGGTCCCCAGTGGCAGACCCCCATGATCAGAGATCTTATTCCCCCCTATCATTTGGATAGGGGATAGGATGTTTTGGGGCAGAGTACTCCTTTAAGTAAAGCTTCTTAAAATCAATTTTTAATAGCACCCACGGCGTATAGTGTATACATTATCACACAAAATGAGTTACATTTTTGTAAATATTTTATTATATCTTAACACTGAAGAAATGCTACAATGTAAATTAGTGAGTGTACATCATGTATAAGTGTTTAATGTTGTGTCCCCTCAAAATAAGTAAACACACAGACATTATTGTCTAAACCTTGGCCACAAAAGTGAGTATATCCCTAAGTGGAAATGTAAAAATGGGCCCAAATTGTCAATATTTTGCTTGCCCACCATTATTTCCCAGCACTGCCTTAAAGAATACCTGTCATCACAAAAACTTTTTATATGTTGTTAATTAATGTATTAGAAACAACTTTCTAATACCATGTCATAAAAATGCATATTTATATATTTATTTTGACTTGTAAAATACATGCCCGGCCGCAAGTCTCTCATAGAGTTAGGACTCATGCCGGCCTGGCATGAGTCCGAACTCTCATAGTGCAGCCGGGACTAACGAGCACAGCGCAGCTCCCTGCCTGTCAATCAGACAGGCAGGAGCAAGCGCTTTGCACGCTGCACCCCCACCCGGCCCCAGTGTCCGGACAACATGTAGCAGAGTGGAGTTTGTCACTTGAAAGACTGCAGACTGCAAGCAGCAAATTAAGATACACAATCAGGTCAGCTACATCTCTACATGCCATGCCCAGATCTGCACTACTACCTACATGTATTCATATAAGCGATCCCAGAGGCAGAGCTGCAAAACCACTATAAAGTTTCTAAGAAGTTATTCCCCCCTCCCCCCAGACCAGGCCTCTCACCTTCACAAGGGCCATACCACTGTACCCAGGAGGAGGAGGCTAACAGGACCCTTAGCTGCCAAAATGGAGCTGTCAACAGAGATTTCTGTCCGGCAGTGCCGTGCATGGCAGGCAGGATGGCTCTGATCTCCCTTCTCTCTGTATGCCTCATACTGTGCCTAACAGAGAGGAGGGGAATTACAGCCTGCCTGCTGTGATTGGCTTCCTGTTGTATGCGCACTCCCGAGGTCGAGCGCAGCATAGAACAGGGAAGGGCGGAAGTGCTACTCAGCAGGCTTCAGCTGACGTCACACCTGCTGGATAACACCTCCTTCAGCCGCAAAAGCTCACAAGCAGTGAGCAAGCTTTAGAAGATGAAAATTAAAGAAATACTTAGTGAAATTGGAAAAGGAAAACTGTGGGGACACCTAATGAGGAGGGGAACATACCAACACCAAAATATACACTCTTTACATGGTGGCAGGTACTCTTTAAGCCTCTTGGACATGGAGTTCATCAGAGCTTCACAGGTGTCACTAGAGTTCTCTTTCACTCCTCCATGATGACATCACGGAGCTCCTGGATGTTGTGTCCCTCCACCATGTTTATTGAGGATGCCCTGCAGATGCTTAATAGGGTTTGGGTCTGAAGACCTGTTTGGCCAGTCCATGAGCTTAACCCTTATCATACAGTTGCTGCAGGTTTGTCAGCTGCACCTTCATGATGCAAATCTTCCATTCCAACACACCTTTTCTATAAGTTTTTTGCAACTAGCATGGCTCTGTTTGCAAACTACAACTCTTTGGCAGTCCAGGCATGCTGGGAAATGTAATTATGCAACAGCTGGAGGCACACTTGTTTGAAAACACTGCTCTATTGGATTTAGATCTGATGACTGTGGAGGCCAGTGGATCACAAATACCAGTTTGGATGATGTGAGCTTTGTGGCATGGTACATTATCCTGCTGGAAGTAGCCATCAGAAGATGGTACACTGTGGTCATAAAGGGATGGACATGATCAGTAACAATACTGAGGTAGGCTGTCTTGGTTAAGCAATGCTCAATTGGTACTTAGGGGTTCACAAGGTGCCAAAAAAAAATTCCCACATCATTACATCACCAACAGCCTGAACCATTGATACATGGCAGGAAGGATCTATGCTTTTATGTTATTGCCTCTGAAATCATAATGTCACAGCTGAAATCAGACAAGGCAACATTATTCCAGTCTTCCATTGTTTTTCCATTTCATTGGTGAGTCTGTGAGCCTTATTTTCCTGTTCATAGCTGACAAGAGTAGCCTGCTGGCGAGTTGGAGAGATCAGAACTTATTCCACTACAGCCTGTGTGAGTAATAAGAGAAACTGCCCCTGAACTGACCAGATTACTATCGGCATTCTTCCCTGTCAAACAACCATGCAATCTGTGTTTATGCCCAGAGTAAAGGCCTTGCAGTCAGGTGGTGGACATTCTAAAAGTTCAACCTAATCCTGGTGATGGTGCAAGGCAGGACTTTGTATGGGTCCCATCTCTTCTATGGATACCAACAGCTGTTTGGGTAAACCCCAACTCCCAAGAAGTGGAGGATCAGCCTCAGGATCATGAAATAATATAATCAAACTCAATTTCTCATATACCTCCTCACTTACATCCCATGTATTCACATGTTTCACACAAACTCCACTAGCGTATGCTAGTATAGGTTTATCATTACAGCTAACAGACTGCATATTATAATCAGAAAAGAAGATTGTAGCAAGGGTCCAGCTCCTGGGTGTGCAAAAATCAATAAAACTTAGCCTTTAATAGTGCACATAAAAACATGGAAAAATCGCCAATCGGCGGCAAGTGACATGTCACTTTAAAAGAAAGGTGAAACGCTGACGTGTTTCGAGCTGTTGCTCTTAGTCATTGCCATATTATAATCAGCTTTAACCTGTTGGGGACCACGGGCATATGGGTTCACCCTTGCACCCTGGTACTTAAAGGAGAACTCCGGAATATAAAAATTGTCGCCCATACTGCCGACAGTAAAAAAATTAAGATGTGTTTGCCATGTGAACGCTCTGACATTTCTCTGACGGTTGTATGACTGTACTTTCTTGAAAATGTTCATAAAAATGTATCCGGTCTCCGCCGTGATCCACTTCCTGGTTGCCGGTGGTCGGATGAATCATACTGTGCTCAGCCAATCACCAGCCGCAGAGATGTCAGACTCGGCCGGCGATAGGCTGAGCGGCAGTGTGAAAACGCTTCAGGACACAAAATCCTTCACTACACCGGCACCTGCTGCCGGGGCCGAAAAGATCACACTGCCGCTCAGCCTATCGCCAGCCAAGTAGGGACTTCACTGCGGCCGGTGATTGGCTGAGCGCAGTAAGACTCTCCGACCACCGGCAACCAGGAAGTAGATCACGGTGGAGGCCAGAGCCGGTTACCGAAGGCCCCGGGGGAGCGGAGGAAGGTATGTACATCTTTATTTTTTTTACTGCCGGCAGTATGGGCGACAATTTTTATGTTCTGGAGTTCTCCTTTAAGGAACAAGGGCGTACCTGTACTCCCGTGGGAATTTCGATCCCCACCGCTAGCCAGACGGGGATCGGAATGGGATGCCTGCTGAAATAATTCAGCAAACATCCCGGCACATCGCCGAGTGGGATCCTGAGACCCCCTCATATCGGCGATCGCCACAAATCGCCGGTCATTTCAGACCGGCGATATGCGGCGATTCTGGTCCCTGCCATTGTGTCAGATGGGGATTGGAGTGGGATGCCTACTAAAATCATTCAGCAGGTATCCTGTAACATCATCGGGGGGTCCTAAGAACCAGACCGGCGATCTGTGGCAATTCCGGGGCATTCGGGTCTCTGGAGACCCGAAGAGCTGGAAGTGCAAGGTGATCTGGTGACGTAACAGAGTCACCAGATCATCCAGCAGCCTAGGCTGTGTGAGGCAGCAGTGATGCTTCTCCCAGAGCGATTTGATTGGACGGTCCTGTACGACCATCAAATTAAATTAATTGGCGGGAGTGGAGCACCTCCAGGTCCCCTCAAACATCTGCTCTGCCCACCAACAGCTGTTATTTGATGAGCAGAGCAGAGCTTGTGAGGACCAAATGTGAGATCCCCCCACACTGTGCCCCAGAGCCCTCTGTAGCCCCCCTGAAGCCCCCTACTATTATGGGGGGAGCTGTCTACAAATGTGGGGGGAGCTGCCTACTATTGTGGGGAAACTGCCTACTATTGTGGGGAAACTGCCTACTATTGTGGGGGAGCTGCCTACTATTATGGGGGGAGCTGCCTACAAATGTGGGGGAACTGCCTACTATTGTGGGGGGAACTGCTACTAATGTGGGGGAGCTGCCTACTAATGTTGGGGAACTCACGACCTAATGTTGGGGAGCTGGCAATCTAATGTGGGGAACTGGCAACCTAATGTGGGGGAACTGCAACCTAATGTGGGGGAACATGCTGCCTACCTAATGTGGGGGAAACTATACTGCCTACCTAATGTGGGGAACATGCTGCCTACCTAATGTGGGGGGAACTATACTGCCTACCTAATGTGGGGGGAACTATACTGCCTACCTAATGTGGGGGAACATGCTGCCTACTTAATGTGGGGGTAACTACAAGGTACTGTACATTGCGGTAGAGGGGTAGTCTTATATGGCGAGTATATCCCAAACTCAACATTTTAACTGTAAAAGTTGGGGGTCGTCTTATACACCCAGTCGTTTTATACGCCGGCATATACGGTATGTGTTTATTTTTATTTTTTTGCTGTTCTGGCACCATGGGGACTAAATGCAACATGCCCCCCTAAAACCATTTCAGCCAAATTCTCTTTCAAAAAGCCAAATTTTGCTCCTTCTCTTCTGAGCATTGTAGTGTGCCAGCAGAGCACTTAATATCCACATATGAGGTATTGGGCTACACATTTTAGGAGTCTTTTTCTCCTTTTACACCTTGTAAATGTTTTTTTAAATTTTTCACGAAGAAATGATGCAAGAATGGCCAAATATTTTACACTAACATAAAGTAGAATATGTCACGAAAAATCAATCTCGGAATCAAATGCAAAAGTAAATGCATTGCAGAGTTATTAATGCTTAAGTGACAGTGGTCATAATTGCAAAAAAAGCTCCGGTCCCCAAGGGGTTAAAAAAAAACTTGAAAAGTCATGAACACAAAAAAGCGTGCACTCTCCAACTAAATGCATCAAATACATTTTGTGCTAAAATAAAACTGTATCTGCCCACATAACATGTTAATTGATAAATAAAAGCTTCACAACAATAACACCAACCTCCGCTGTGGTGTAAATTCTTAACATTTTTGGCTGACTCATTGCAGAACATGAGACGGAAATGAATCAAAGCTGCATGTGATGTAATTGCTAGAACAATCTAGTTTATAACATCAACATTATGTTTATACACAATTTATAATGTTCATTTGTTCGCAGTCGTGCTGTAACCACATGTGAATGTGTTAGCAAAGTGATGTAAGAACCTCAAGTATAATTCCACCCAGCAAGTCTATAAAAGTTATAGTATAAATAAAGTTAAAAGGACTAACTGTTGATGAGTCAGCTTTCTGGTAGAAAAAATAATAATATTCGTCCTATGTTTGCGAAATTCGCATGTTCGCAAATAGAGATGAGACTCTTTCCTAGGACTGTATCCACCTTTTCCAGCCCACCGGAGCACCGGAAAGCTGAACTAAATTTATGCAGGAAAAGTCAGCAACCGCCGAGCTGAGAAGTTCGTGACAAATCGAATTTACTGTAAGTTCGCTCATCTCTATTCGCAAATTTGCATAGTGCACGATTATATCTTTCACCTAAAAGAAGGAAGGATCAGTGTCCTCTGGAAGTGCTCCTCACCGACTCATACAGTAAATAATATTCCAACACATGTAGCAAGTGCGGCACAGCTCACTCGGTCGCCCCTCCCGCGTCTCGGACAGAACCGGACCTTGGTTCAAGTGTAAATGCAAAGAAACAGATGTCTAGCGCGGATGTCAAGCAATACGAAATTCTTTATTCAGCCGTAACGCTAAGTGAGGACAGGTGACGCGTTTCGGCCGCAATCAACGGCCTTAGTCTTACAAACATAGAGTGCAAATGGATCTCTTTTATGGAGGGGAAGAGTGCAGATCCGCCCACTTCTTCGGACCACAAGCTGGAAGCAGGGAGGGATGATCACTTTTTTTTTTTTTTTTTTTTTTTACACAATACATATCATTGTTGTGATGTGTACTGTGAAGAAAAAATGAATATTCGTCATTACAAATATATATTGCTATATTCTAAATATTCACAAAATCGCGAAGTGCCGATATTTGCGGTAAAAATTTGCATTTTGAATATTCCCGCTCAACACTATTTACAAATCTGTTTGTACCAGTTGATTTCACAAAAAAGGTTTTCCAGTGTAGTACCCCTTTAAATATAAAATTGTCTTTTTTACATAAAGTAGAATGTTACGCTCTCTAGAACAGATGAGTGAATAGTTGGTCACTGTCCCTTGTTTTTTTAAGCAGATAAACTGATTGGAAAGTCTTTAGGGTGCTTTCACATCTAAGTGAAGTTACTTATGTAGATTTTGTAGTTGCAGACAAAAACTGTTCAATTGGCTTGTACTGCACTGTGATTGGCCTAGACAGGATGGGTTACTGTGGATGAAAACATTTGTACTTTTTACTAATTGGTCTGCAGTACAATAACCTACATGTTGGACGTACGCAAGAAAACTTCTATGATGTGTTGAGTCAAACAGTACTAACTCTGACCATAGGTCACTGAAGAGATTAGTGTAAGCAGAAGGATCTGTATTCAGCTTTCTTCTCCTCCTATAACTTTTTGGAACTGGAAACAATTTTGTGCACTTTGCCTTCAAAGCGTGGACAGGAGATTGACTTTTGGAAATAAAATCCTCCAAATTACGTACTGGGCAGATCATGGCACATGCTGCACCCAAGACATCCGGCTCTGTGCACTTCGCTCTGTGCCATATGTGTGGCGATGCTGGCCGGAGGCTCGTGACGTCACAGGTGGGGTGAGGCCGTGACATCACGAGCCTCCAGCGCTGAACCCGACGCTCTAAACAAACGCTAGGTGCAGCATGGAGATCGCGGGGGTCCCCAGAGACGGGACCCCCACAATCAGACATCTTATCCCCTGTCCTTTGGATAGGGGATAAGATGTCTAGGGGCGGAGTTCCCCTTTAAGATGGCCATACACATTAGGTGATTGCTGTTTAGCCAAACAACAAATATGTATGGTGGAGAGATGATGATGGAGGAGAGAAGGATCAGGTTGTTGGATTTGAATAAGCACAATCCTTCCTAGAGGTGTCTGAAATGGACTTACTATCTCATTTAAGACATATGCACATTCGGCCAAACCTGGTATGTGAAGGTCAGGAGAGATTGAGGTTGGCATTTAGCTGATAGCAAGCCAATGTATGACCAGCTTTAGTTACAGTATACTAGATGAGATGTCCTCCTTTATGGCCTTCTTCTGTCTACAAAGTATAACACGGTATTAAGATTCAGTGTCAGCAAAGATGGTCACAGAGAAGGAGAGACCAGTTGACTGCAGTAATAACCTCACCCAACATTAAACAAAAACAGGGGGGGGGGGTGTATGTACTAACTATCACACAAGTAAATATATTTTTTCAAATATTACAAATATATTGCTTTGGTCTGCACCAGCCTACAAGTTATAGGCCCCCTGCTTACAACAGACACATTTACATTCCTTTCCAAACCCTGGACATGACTGAGTCGGCCTTGTTTAGTGCTGAGAAGATACAGAATTGTAGAAGATTATTGTGGGCTCAGTGGATACACCAAAACGTAATGAGCCATGTCAAGCCTCATATTGTTGAGCATCTTTTTTCCATGACTTGCTCCGAGCACCAAACATCGCGTCTCACTGGCTACTAAATGACTTGTGTTATTTCTTCTTTCTCACCAACTCTGTATACTCTAATGTGGCTCTCAAAGTAGAGAAACAACAGAAAACAAAAGAACAAAAAAAACAAAAAAAAAACATTTCAATTAATAGGTAAGGCTCTATTCACAACTATGCTGAAGAATCCATTCAAAGCCTTCTTCACAAATTCCATGATGTTTTATAGGAAAAATAGTGTGGTATGCAGAGCTATTTTACCAATAAAATAATCAACCCATTAATAATAAAGCCCTAAAAAAAGCTACATTAGTTTAATGGCTGATTCGCACTACTTGGAAAATACGGTGCAGCAGCTTCCCATCGTTCTCAATGGGATTATGCTGCACTATTCACACTACGGAATCTCTGCTGTGGAGCTTCTGAGACAGAACTATGGACCATTGAAATATCTCCATTGAAATAAATAACATTTATTCTTTTGGTGGAAGCTGCTCTTGAATGCATTGATGTCTATTGAGATGGAGCATTTCTGGGTGATCGGAGAGCCAGCTTCTTTTGCTGGCACCTGCTCCAAATGAATCTCCGCCCGGATTCCGTAGTGTGAATAAGCCCTAAGGTTACATCAACGTCCTAAAAAAATGCACTGTTTGGGATGCTAAAACCACAATTTCAAAGTGAGCAGGGAAATGGGGCAAAAAGAAGCCTGGTTTAGTGCTGTAGCTCCAATTGAAGTCAATAGGAGCTTTAGGGCTGGCCCCATGCACTGCCTTTGGCTAGAGAGCTGCGGCACACCCCTTTACACAGGTGCTTTTGTGTCCATCTGAACTTACTCTAATGTACCTCCATTAGGAGGCTCTGTCACATATTCCCTAAAAAATAATAGACAAAATAGCACTCAATCTGAAGTGAAGCAGCTCCACCCGTGAAGGCTTTCAAATAGAAACTTGTGCCTAATACATTCCAGTGTATAGAGTGTCTGGCCACAACCCTCATGGGCCCCAGCATATCAAAAAGTAAGCAAGAAATACCAAAGCACCACCATATATTTAAATGCAGAAAAGGCTACATATAGCTTTATTGTACATCAAAATGTAATACAACCTTTCAATGGGCACTGTTATTTGTAAAAAGTGTTTTATATATTGTACATAATAACAATATATCTAAGTAACATGAAAATGCTTTATACTTCTAGGAGGTCCACCACTGTCTGGAACACTGTGTTGTCCCTGCAGACATTGTCTGTGTGACTCTGTGCAGGGACAAAATACAGGAAATGTGGGTTGTACTAGCAGGGCTCTGTGCAGGCTCCTGGGTTGTCAATCAGTCTACTATGTGAGCCGGGGGTGGGTCACCGAGCCAAGGTACAAAGAGCAAAGAGCCAATTGTCAGCTCTAAAGAGTGAGGGAGGAAGTTCCCACATGAGATGTGAGGGCAAGTTAGGAACTGTTCCTTACTCGTAAGTAAATCACATGGAGTTTGAGCAAAATAAATAAGGGACTTAGGAGCCATAAGGATGAAAAACAGGATTTAAAGGGGTACAGCCGCATTATTGCATGCGGCACCCACCTGTGTTTTCACCGGAACCGCTGGAGGGTCTGAGTCGCGACTCCGGGAACGGAAGTCCGTGACATCAGAACTCCACCACCGTGTTACGTCACACCTGTCCCCTCAATGCAAGTCTATGGGAGGGGGCATGACAGACATTGAGGGGATGGGAGTGACATCACACGGGGGCGGAGTCCTGACGTCACGGACTTCCGTTCCCGGAGTCGCGACTCAGACCCTCCAGCGGTTCCGGTGAGAACACAGGTGGGTGCCGCATGCAATAATGCGGGGGTCCCCAGCGGCGGAACCCCACGATCAGACATCTTATCCCCTATCCTTTGGATAGGGGATAAGATGTCTAGGGTGGGAGTACCCCTTTAAGCACAGGGCAGAATCAGCTCCAGTCATGGGGAAGCCTGGAGCATTTAATTTTTTTAATCTTGTAAAAGGACACTTTTAGCAGTACCATGTTTCCTTTGTCAAATACTTGAAAAAGTACTAAGAGATGTGAACCCACTGTGCTATTCTAGATTTAGTATTAAATGGGCAATGTCATTAAATATGATTTTTAATATTTGATTCCTTATGCCAAATAAATAACTTTTGTAATTGGCTTCCGTTAAAAACAAAAGTTTTATGTTTTTTGGCTGTATACTTCTGGCCACCAGGGGTCTCCCTTGTTGGCCAGAACACAAATCTGGTCTCCTGCTTGTAATGGCAGGAGACTGAACTGAGGAAGTATTTCTCTTCACTGAGCTTAATTGACAGCTGTAAAGAGCCTCACTGAATGCTGCACAGACTGAAAGCTGAACAGAGCCTCACTGAAAGATACACAGACTGAAAGCTGTTGCACAGAGCCTAAGGTCTTCTATCCAATACAGCACTGCAACCATATGAGGGCGGAAGTGGTCCCCCATTTAGGCTTCAGTGACAACATGCCTGCTGGGAAATGCCCACTTTCTTCTGCTGGAAGATTTCACTATGTGAGTAAGAAGGAAGATAAGATACACAGCTTTCTAAAGCTCTTACATTTTGGGTGGGAGGGGTGTTAGGAGTAGTTAGGGAACATAGCATGAGTTAGTTTAGAAAAGGAAAACAGGGAGTTAAGTCTAATATATTATCCTTCAGCCTTAAAGGGGTACTCTGGTGAAAAACTTTTGGAAAACTCTGCTGGATGACTGGCGATGCGGGGTTGAGGCTTGTGATGTCACTATCACACCCCACTCGTAATGTCACGGTCACGCCCCCTTGCGGCAAGTGTATGGGCGGGGCGTGATGTCTGACACGCCCCCTACCATAGACTTGCATTGAAGGGGCATGGCCGTGAAGTCACGAGCAGGCGTGGCTGTGATGTCACGAGCCTCTGGCACTGCAGTCAATGCTCTAAACGAACGCCGGGCGCAGCGGGGATATTGCAGGGTTCCCCAGTGGTGGGACTCCTGCGATCAGACATATTTTCCAGATAAGATGTCTAGGGGCAGAGTACCCCTTTAAGTAGTAGCCTGAGTTTACTGGGCATTGCTGTATGTTGTTGGCTAGTGATGTCGCGAACCGCGAACGTGAACTTCCGCAAATTTACTTCAATGGGCAGGCGAATTTTAAAACCCACAGGGACTCTTTCTGGCCACAATAGTGATTTAAAAGTTGTTTCAAGGGGACTAACACCTGGACTGTGGTGTGCCATGGCAAAACTCCCATGGAAAACTACATAGTTGATGCAGAGTCTGGTTTTAATCCATAAAGGGCATAAATCACCTATTATTCCTAAA
This sequence comes from Hyla sarda, assembly GCF_029499605.1. Taxonomy (NCBI): domain Eukaryota; kingdom Metazoa; phylum Chordata; class Amphibia; order Anura; family Hylidae; genus Hyla; species Hyla sarda. The sequence goes on from NC_079192.1 coordinate 74,864,139, forward strand.
TGGTTTGGAATAACATGCTTTAGCCCCCTTTAGGCAGCACATAGAGCCCCTCTTTAGGCATCACATTCATAGATTCCCCCATATTAGGCAGCACATAGTTAGAGCCTCCCTTTAGGCATCACATAGTTAGATCCCCCCTTTAGCCAGAACATAGATTCCCCCATGTTAGGCAGCACATAGTTAGAGCTCCCCTTTATGCAGCACATAAGATTCCCCCATATTAGGCAACAAATAGTTAGAGCCCCCCTTGAGGCAGCATATAGTGGGATTTGAACCCAAGGACCCAGCGCTAACCTCTGAGCCACCATGCTACCCTTAGCATACATCTAATATCCACGGTTGCTAAAATGGACAGAGATGTCAGCAGAGAGTACCAGAAAAATTAGGCATGTACACATGCCTGAAAAATTTGGTATTGTTGCAGCCGCTTCTGTAGCAACGGCCAGAAAAATTGCAGCACCATAACAAGTGCAGCAGCAGAGTCCAGAAAAATTAGGCATGTACACCTGGCTGGAACATTTGGTATTGTCTGTTTGTTCCGCCAGGCAGAAAGTGCCCTAAAACATTGCGGCTTGAACCCTAGTTGGTGGCTGATAAGTCACACAAGTCATCCGGCATTCAGAGTTTAAATACAGCAGCATGTGGACATTTTTAGCCCAAGGCAGCTCATCTGATCAGGCCTTGTTCAGTCAAATCCCTCATTCATCTTAAGAAAGGTGAGGTAATCCAGACTTTTTTGACCAAGGCGACTCCTCTTCTCAGTGACAATACCTCCTGCTGCACTGAAGGTCCTTTCTGACAGGACACTTGAAGCGGGACAGGCCAGAAGTTTGAGCGCAAATTGGGATAGCTCAGGCCACAGGTCAAGCCGGCACACCCTGTAGTCAAGGGGTTCATCGCTCCTCAGAGTGTCGATATCTGTGGTTAAGGCCAGGTAGTCTGCTACCTGTCGGTCAAGTCGTTCTCTGATGGTGGACCCCGAAGGGCTGTGGCGATGCGTAGGACTTAAAAAGCTCTGCATGTCCTCCATCAACAGCATATCTGTACAGCATCCTGTCCTTGCCGGCGTGTTCGTGGGAGGAGGAGGAGGAGGATTACTTTCACCTCTTCCCCTGTTAGATCCCTGTTGTGCTGTGACATGACCCTTATACGCTGTGTACAGCATACTTCTTAATTTATTTTGGACCTGCGGAATCCTTTCCGCCTTGCTGTAATGCGGTAACATGTCAGGCACTTTATGTTTATACCGGGGGTCTAGTAGCGTGGACACTCAGTACAAGTCGTTCTCCTTCATCCTTTTTATACGAGGGTCCCTCAACAGGCACGACAGCATGAAAGACCCCATTTGCACAATGATGGATGCCGAGCTACTCATGTCCCGTTCCTCGTCCTCAGTGATGTCAGGGAAGGTATAATCTTCTTCCCCCCAGCCACGTACAACACCACGGGAACCAGATAGGTGACAAGGAGCACCCTGGGATGCCTGCTGTGGTTGGTCTTCCTCCTCCTCTTCAAAGCCACATTCCTCCTCTGACTCCTCTTCCTCACAATCCTCTTCCAGCATTGCCGCAGGTCCAGCAAGCGATGCTGATAAGGCTGTTTCTGGTGGAGATGGTGTACACAACTCTTCCTCTTCATGCGCATCTACTGCCTGATCCAGCACTTTTCGCAGGGCACGCTCCAGGAAGAAAACAAACGGTATGATGTCGCTGATGGTGCCTTCGGTGCGACTGACCAGGTTTGTCACCTCCTCAAAAGGACGCATGAAGCCTACAGGCATTGCGCATGAGTCTCCAGTAACGTGGCAAAAAAATTCCCAGCTCCGCAGATGATGTCCTAGCACCCAGGTCATACAAATATTCGTTGACTGCTTTTTCTTGTTGGAGCAGGCGGTCGAACATTAGGAGTGTTGAATTCCAACATGTCGGGCTGTCCCAAATCAAGCGCCTCACTAGCATGTTGTTTCGCCGCTGGATATCTGACAAGTTTGCCATGGCTGTGTAGGAACGCCTGAAATGGCCGCACACCTTCCTGGACTGCTTCAGGACATCCTGTAAGCCTGGGTACTTGAGCACAAAGTGTTGTACAATCAGATTAAACACATGTGCCACCCACGTGGCATCCACGGACACATCATCATCATCATCATCAACACCTTCACCGCTATCTGACACCTCAAGAAAGGAAGCAGCAGCAAGTACAACATCATCATCACGCCGTACGTCCATAAGTGTAATGCTGCCTGACTGAGACTTATCCCTGTTAACTACATCCTCTGACAATAATGGTTGCGCATCACTCATGTCTTCAAACTGATGTGTAAATAACTCCTCTGACGGATCAAGTAAAGCTGCTGCGGTGCTAGTGTTGGTGGTGGCGGCAGGCGGGCAAGTGGTAGCATGAAAGGTGCACGAAGCTAAGCTTGAGGAGGAGAAGGACGGTGCATCAAGGTTCCGAGCGGAAGCTGTAGTATATTGGGTGTCTTGTGATAGCCAGTCAACTAAGTCCTCAGAACTTTGGGGGTTCAGGGTACGTGGCCTCTGAACATTGGCCATTCTAGGGCCAAAGGGAATCCCAGCACCACGACGGCCCCTGCGGGGTGGCCTTCCTAAGCCTGTCATTTTTTTGGGTTAAATTTGCACAACTGTCACACCTAATGTGATTTTCACTAGGGTGACACAATTTGCCCTGCAGGCAAAAAAAAATGGCAACTGTGACGTGAACTGACAGTGACGACTGATTTTATTTAGCAGCCAAAAAAGGTATTTTTTTTTATTTGCACAACAGTCACACCTAATGTGATTTGCACTAGGGTGACACAATTTGCCTTGCAGGCAAAAAAAAATGGCAACTGTGACATGAACTGACAGTGACGACTAATTTTATTTAACAGCCAAAAAAGGTATTTTTTTAAATTTGCACAACTGTCACACCTAATGTGATTTGCACTAGTGTGACAATGAGCAAAAAAGCTTGCTAGCGGAGTTCCCCTTTTAAGCAGTGGTCCCCAACCAGGGTGCCTCCAGCTGTTGCAAAACACACAGTCTGATATATTTCAGCCCTTTGAATACTGTAGTAGTTAGTTGCTTGAAGGAACTTAAGTTTTATACTGGAGTACCCCTTTTAACCAGCGGTTCCCTCCCAACCAGGGTGCCTTCAGCTGTTGCAACTTGCAAGACACACGGACTGATATCTTTCAGCCCTTTGAATACTGTAATAGTTAGTTGCTTGAAGGAACTTAAGTTTGATTCTGGAGTACCCCTTTTAACCAGCGGTTCCCTCCCAACAAGGACTGATATCTTTCAGCCCTAAAAAGGGCTTTTTTGGGTGCTGTCCTTAAAGCAAATGTTACACTAGTGCTTTAGAAGTAAACTGGAGCCTGAATATACCACCTAGCAGCAACCTAGCTATCGCTTTCCCTATACTGCAGGAGCAGCTTCTCTGACCCTCCACTTCCTAAGCCTGCAGCATGCTGAATGAGGCTAAAATGGTGTCCGTGCAAGAGGTAGGAGGGTCTGAAAGGGAGGGACTGCTGCTGATTGGCTATAATGTGTCTGCTGACTCTGACTCACAAGGTCAAAGTTTACTGCAATGTTAAAGTATAGGGGGCAGATCGAACTTCACATATGTTTGCCCGGCGATGCGAACGCGAACATGCTAAATTCGCCGGGAACTGTTCGCCGGCGAACAATTTGCGATATCTCTATTGTTGGCCTTTAAGAAGGCAGGAATCACTGTGTCCATGAAAGAAGAAGCACCAGAGATCTCAGAAATGGGACAGAAACACTTAAGAGGGAGGCCCAGAAAAAAGTGCAGAAGCAAGCAGGACAACAACCAGAAAGAATTAAGCCAGGGAGCGATGAATGGGAGCCGGCACCAGATTCCAGAATTGTCCTGTAGAAAATTATGGGATCAGTTTTGGCATCATTTACCCTACAGGGTTCCTATACAAAGCCAGAGGGAAACTACACAGGATGATCGGACATATATAAACAAATACCTTACTTTTAAGTAGAAGGAAACATTCTAGATTTTACTGGCATAAAATAAGAAAAAGTTTCTTTTGATCTAACTCCTGGCAATGTAGGAGTCAATCAATACTCCTATCTCTCTTTTAGTTCTCTTACTAGCCTCCTGGCTTATCCTGTGAAATGAGCTTCATTTTGCTTAAGGGTGTCCTCCACGCAGATTAGACATCAGAAGGAATTTTAATCCACCCTTGGAACACATTTACGTGAATTCTTGCCTTGGCATGGTCTTATGAATGAATTACAGTCTTTACGGCTAGTGACCAACCACAGATCGAGCTGCCTTGTGTAGTGCAGACTGGGAACAGGGAACAGCCATAACTGAAAATATATCTATACATAAATATGAAGCTGCCCTTGACCTGATCTGGGCTTTGATATTTATAGTGGGCTTTAAAAGTATTTATATTATTACAGCTCATGAGGAAAAAGCAAGACATGTATTGAAATAGTAGTAACAGAAGGCTTTTTGTGTTAAGGGGTATTATATAGAAAAATGACTCACTTGAGAGATGGCCTATCAGGGTTAGACACCATGGCAGCACTAGTGCTTGTTATCATGCAAATAGCTCTTTTCTAAGATATACAGGAGCACTGACTAAGTGCAAACTTATGTTAAGAGCTGAAAGATACCTGTAGCTTTGATCTTCCGGCCTTACACTCCTTAAAGTAATTGAAAATAACTTGACTGCTTTCTTTCAGAAACAGCATAACTGTGAATTCTGCAATGGGATGAGATAATAAAACAGTCACTGGAACCAATATTAGCTGTGTCTGTGCCTCCCTCTGCAGCTGTTCCTTCCCTCTTCTCTATAGGTGCCTTTGGGAAGCAGCTGTAACCGGATCCCTCAGTGACTTGATAAATTATATTTCTGCGGATTGTAAATTTATAGTGAAAGAGGCATTTTTCTGTTTATTATATAACAGGGTTTTGAGGGTATCCTCATATATCACTGTGGTTCCTAACTCTTGTTACCTTTTTGGGTTCTGCAGGCCGATCCTGAGCCTCCGCTATCTGGGAGCTGAGGCACATATCTTCGGCAGTGTCTCTATTCAGTGGAGCATCCGGGGTATGGATGTGGGGTCCTGTTGGGAACATCTCTGTGATTAATAAAACTGAACTTGAAACTAACATTGCATTGTACAGTATCCAGGAAAACAACCATGCATAACCTAACAAAACAGTAAGTCAGAGTATAGCACAAAGTCAGACAAATACAATATGTATATAGGTCTTACCCACCCACAATATTACCTGTGGCACACCCTAATCTTCACTATAGTGGAAGTTGGGTACCTCTAGTTGAAGCACATTGAATAGACAGGGAATAGTCCTTCTCCAAACTATTACTTGGAGTAGGCTGAAACTCTATAATCTCAGTAAAATGGAGATCAAGTTTGTTTATCTGTAAATTAGTTTAGGGTGCCCTTTTGTGGAGCAGGGAAAGACGGATTTCAGGCAGGACTTCACTGCTTTCAGTGGGCTTTTAGGCAACTAGGTCTGTATCTTGTCAACTTGCCAGCAGATTCCTTACAGCTGCTGCAGCACTCTTGGGACAAGACCATGACAGGCTGTTTCCTCTGTGTACTCTCTCTGCTCTGCTGAACTGCAAGAATCCAAGATGGCCATGAGTACATGTCCAGGCTCCTTCTTCCCCAGCTTAAATCACTACTAAGTTCATTTGGTTGTGCAGTCCGCCATTTCCTGGACATTTCATGTAATTGCAGGGTAATATCACAAAATAATACCAGGTAAAATCATTTACAATTTTTTTTTTTTTATCTTCACTTGCACCATTGATTGACAACTGAATGAATGATTTGGTCACAAGTAGTCTCCTAGCCAAAAGATGCAGGAGCAAGTCCCGAGTCCAACCCTCTTCTCCTGGGAAAAGTGGTGAACCTAAACCAGTTCTGATCATAAAGTGAGCCTCAAATTTACATATGGCAGTAATGCAAATCAACTTTTCTTTTGCATGCTTTGTCATGATATGTGCACATGCACACCTATGTTCATCTTTTTATATAGGTACTGACCATTTCTATCATTTGCTATGTATGTATAAGGAATTGGCAACCCTTCTTATTCATGCAGTTCACCCCATGCACATGGTGGCGTTTATCCAGGTAGCTCCCGGTTTGCACCCAATCAAGCACCCAGTTTGTAGGACTTAAGCCCAGGAGAGATAAAGAATGGAATGTTGGGGTCCCATCTGAAATTAGACCACCTTTATGTTGTGGATAGGGGACACATTTTAATCACAAAGTGTGTTAAGAGGTTTTTTTTTTTTTTTTAAAGTATTCTGCTACCAAGAACAGTTGTATACTTAAAGATTGCATCCAAACTAAAAGATTGCCACTATTCTAGGGAACTTCATTATTGTGGAAGTAACTGTGTAGATAAGCGGCATTGTGCTATTGGAACACTGCAGAGTATATAGATAACATACATGCAAGTGTGGCTTGAGCGTCTATACAGAAGGTAATGTAAATGCAATCTGGGAAATATTTTATTCTATATACTTTTTATATGACAAAGGTTTTAAAAGGACCCTGTTACACTTAGTAGAACAGTATTGTAGGATACTACACTCCCCATCCTCCTGAGGGGATACCAGGAAATTAGAAATAAGTGTCAGGTGTTGTATTGGGTTCTACAAGAGAATTAAAGGGGTACTCCGGTGGAAATTATTATAATTTTTTTTAAATCAACTGGATTTACAGATTGTAAATTACTTCTATTTAAAAATCTTAATTCTTCCAGTACTCATCAGCTGCTGTATACTAAAAAGAAAGTTATTTTTCTTTTTGAATTTCTTTTCTGTGTGACCACAGTGCTCTTCGCTGACACCTTTGTCCATGTCAGGAACTGTCCTGAGCAGGAGCAAATACCCATAGCATATCTCTCCAGCTCTGGACAGTTTCTGATACAGATAGAGGTGTCAGCAGAGAGCTTTTTTTTAAAGAAAAAAATAACTTTCTCTGTAGTATACAAAGAGCTGAAAAGTACTGGAAGGATTAAGATTTTTTTAATAGAAGTCATTTACAAATCTATTTAACTTTCTGGCACCAGTTGGTTGAAAAAAAAAAAAAGTAGTTTTCCACCGAGCACTTGGATTATATATTAATACATTAGTACATTACTAAAAGTGTATTCCCTTACATCATAACTGGCAGCACAAGTGGGGTATATCTTCCCCTGAGAACTGGTAGAAGAGATTAAATATTTATGAAAAATGATAATAAAATCAATCATTCTACCAAGAAAACCCCTTCTCCACTCCCTATAAGAGGGGACACCCCTTAAAGGGGTACTCCACTTGAATTTTTTTTTTTTAAAGAGTACCTATCATCAACTAAACACTCCCTAATCCCTTTCCCCATCTGTCCCTGACTCTCACTAACTCTATCCCTGTAATTATTTTCCCCCTACAAATACCTTATTCTTTTCCTCTTTGGCAGCTCAGTTTCCTGCCGTGTGCGAGGGGAAGAAGTGAGCATGGCCCAGCAGGCGCAACATCATTTGATGCCTGCAAGGGCTCACTTCCACCCTTCTTCCTGTATGCTGCGTATGGAGACCTCTATGGGATTTCTCACTGACTCAGGGCCAGCACGCACTGGCTCTCCTTGTCAGGGTACAGAGCCTGAAGACACGGGCGGCCGGGGAGCTGCGCTGAGCTCATCATGTGACGTCACGCCTGCAGTCTGTTTTCGGACTCATGCACCAGGCCGGCATGAGTCCAAAATCTATACAAAAGGCTTTGGGAGACCCCTAGTGGTCACTTTTTTAAACTGCAAAAAGAAATAAAAGGAAGCAATTTTTTTATGACAACCAATTTAAAAGTTGATCAGTAAGCATTCAACTATCACATATCAAAAGTTTTTTTTTTTATGAAAGGTACTCTTTAAATCAACTGGTGCCAGAAAGTTAAACAGATTTCTAAATTACTTTTATTTAAAAATCTTAACCCTTTCAGTAATTAACAGCTGCTGTATGCTCCACAGAACGTTCTTTTCTTTGAATTTCCTTTCTGTCTGACCACAGTGCTCTCTGCTGACACCTCTGAACGTTTTAGGGACTGTCCAGAGTAGGAGCAAATCCCCATAGCAAACCTATCCTGCTCAGGACAGTTCCTAAAATGGAGGTGTCAGCAGATAGCACTGTGGTCAGACAGAAAGGGAATTCAAAATGTAAAGAACTTCCTCTGGAGTATACAGCAGCTGATCAGTACTGGAAGGATTAAAAATTTTATATGAGGAAAAAATAAATATCCAGCGCAGCAGTAGCTCAAATGCATGAAATTTTTATTCCGATACAGCAGCACACAGGAATCAGAACAGCAATGACGCGTTTCAAGTATCTAAGCAAGCATAGACGATTGAAATGCGTCATTGCTCTTCTGATTCCTGTGTGCTGTTGTATCAGAATAAAAATGTCATGCATTTTAGCTTCTGCTGCACTGGATATTTCTTCTTTCCTCATATACTACCTGTCAGCATTGACGCGGCTGGTGGCAATTAAGGGGTTATCTGGTTCTACCTTTGTATTGTTTAATGAAAAATTTTAGATATAGAAGTAATTTACAAATCTGTTTAACTTTCTGGCACCAGTTGATTAAAAAAAAAAAAAAAAAGGTTTTCCAGGGGAGAACCCATTTAACCACACTATGTTTTTTTCTGTTCTGTCAGAGTGTAGTCTATTTAACACAGCTTTCCTCTTTTCTGTTTTGCACTATTGCGCTTGGGCCCTGTAATCCTGCAAGCCTGTGCAGTGCTCTGTTATGCTGGGCCCTGTAGTGCTGCATGTTTTGTTCTGTGTACTGTCATCCTGGGCACTGTAGTGCTGCACGCCTGTGCTGTGCAATGTTATGCTGGGCCCTGTAGTGGAGCTGCAGGATTTTTGCTATGTGCTGTTATGCTGGTTGGTTTTCCATTCTTATTACTTTGGCTATGCTTAACCAAGTATAAGTACACTGCAGTTTTCTTCGTCTAGCCTGAGGGGGCAGGTTTAGGAAAGTTACATATTATATGTTATATTATATGTTACATATTACATATTACATATTATATGTTACATATTACATATTATAAGAAGTGCCACAATAAGTAAAAGGATCTGACTGCAGGATGGTCATCAATCTCCACTTTCCCAACAACTTTTGTATGTAGACCATCAAGTCTAAGGTATACATCCTGAAACCTGGGAGTCTTTTGGTCACGTTGGATTTAAGAGATGCTTTGTAAACCGTGGATGTCGCTGTAAATTTACTGGGTGCTCTCAACTTTAGTTTGCCACTCATCGCAGGTTCATTGCTTCCTGAAATGATGGAAGAAAGTTAAAGATAGGCAGTCCTTGATTCATCCTCATTGGATCATGTTGACCACTTCTAGGTCTATTCTTGGCTGGGAAGCCCAAGTTTAGAGTCCTCCAAAGCAGTGACTATTTTCCACTTTGAGAGAACACAGCGGATTGAAAAAGAGCGATAAGCTTAGCAAATTTTGTTTCCCTTATCAGAGAAAAAGTGATAAAGGTACGCTTAAATAACACAACTGTGGTTTGGTACATCAACTAACAGGGAAACATGAGATCTCAACCCCTTCTCAGGGAAGAGGATTTGATCCTATCATGGGCAGAATAAAACCTATCCCACCTGTCTGCTGTACAAATTCATGAGACCTTCAATGTGGTTATGGACCAGCTGAACAGAGGCCTCTCAGCGCAGGAACAGTGATCTTTCTTCAGATCACTAAGTGATGCGGGAAGCCAGGGATGGATCTCATGGTCACAGGTGGAAAGATTCTGCCCTGATATCAGGAGGACAATCCATTGGAGATAGATGCTCTGTCCATTCCATGGAGGGTAAGGTTGACCTATGTTTTCCCCTCAATCTCCATGATACCAAAGGTTTTAATGAGGATCAAGCAAGACCAGACCTCAGGGTGAACAGTTCCTGGTTACCAGCTCATGCATGTGAGCCAAGGGCAATACTGGAGACCAGTCTCTTCTAGAATCTAGAAAGCTGTCAGCGATGGTTTTAAGAACAAGATCACATTTTAGAGCAGAGTCTACCAACAAGGCAGATGCCAGAATCAAGAGGATATCTTCAATGGTGTGTAAGGAGAGAAGTTCCTACCTAAAATTCCTCTCTCTCAGCCATCTTGCAGTCACTTCAAAATGAGCAGGACAAAGCACTGTGGTCAGACTGCTGCTACACTTTTATACTCCCTGTGACATTAGATTTACCTGTTTTCTCCAACCACCTGATTAGGCGACTAAAGCCTAGTGTCCTGAAGCTTGTCCCGAAGAGGGACCTTTTTGTGGTGCCCAGGGGGTTAAATGCTCCCCCCACTGAGTCTCTGGAAGAAGTCGAGTTCAAATTTCTCTCTTGGAAAGAGACGTTTTTACTATCAATGTACACACACTAGAAAAAGTGGGTTCAGCTATATAAAAAAAAAACATAATCATAGGGGTGCTGCTATGTGTAAAAATACACTAACACATAACCATCACAGAAAAAGAGAAACACAATACAGCGCACACCCAAAATGTATGTATCAAAATGTATTACAAATTGCAAAATCACATAGCAGACAGACACATTAAAAAACATTAAAAGGTGCCAAAAGGGCCACTGCACAAACAGGGTGGGTTCCAAAATGACTCTCCCAGGGCACCCTCCCTAGGGCACCCGCTAATCACAGTATAATCTTATGCCAATTAGCTAGTGTTGAGCGGCATAGGCCATATTCGAATTCGCGAATATTCGCGAATATATGGACGAATATTCGCCATATATTCGCGAATATTCGTATATTCGAAATATTCGCATTTTATTTTCGCAGATGCGAAACATTCGCGTATGCGAAAATCTACATATGTGATAATTCGCATATGTGAAAATTAGCATATGCAAATGTTCGCATATGCGAAGATTCGCCCGCCAGTCTCACACAGTAGTATTAGAGCCTTCTTTACACCACACAAGCTGGAAGCAGAGAGGGATGATCACTGTGATGTGTACTGTGAAAAAAAAACAAAAAAAAAAACGAATATTCGTAATTACGAATATATAGCGCTATATTCGCGAAATTCGCGAATTCGCGAATATGCGATATTCGCGAATAATATTCGAATTGCGAATATTCGCGAGCAACACTACAATTAGCCAACATGTGCTTATAGTGCAGGTGACACTGATGACAATGGTACTCACCTTGTCCTGGTCCGTGGCGGGAATCTCCTGTAATCTTCTCCGGTATCTTCGCTCTGGGCACCGGCTTGCGGCACTGATGGAGCTTAATGATGTTACCGCTGCTGCCCGGGACCCTGCAGAAAGCAGCGGCGGCTTGGGTCATGGGCGGAGCTTAGTGACTTAACCACTGCTGCTCTCTGCTGGGTTCCGGGTCTTGGGAACAGCAGCAGTGACGTCATTAAGTTCTGCCCGTGCCCCAAGCCGGTGCCTGGAGTGAAGATACCAGAGAATATTAATGGAGATCCCCGCCACGGACCGGGACAAGGTGAGTACTGTTGTCATCAGTGTCACCTGCACTATCTGTCAGTACCGACAGGTTAGTGCAGGTGACACTGGTGACAGATATCCTTTAATAGACCATATATTGCAATGTCATTTGTACATTGCTGCCAGTTCACGAGAGGTCTAAAACATACATGCACAGATGAAAGGACCTCTCCTGCACAGATTTCATGCTGTCGTTGATATATGTTCTGTTTGCAGTAACTTAGCTCTCTCCTGACTTTTTCTAGATGAAATTCAGAACAAGGTCAGTCCAGGATAGAGACTGTTCTGAGGACAAGGCTTACATTTCCCTACCTCCATTTTTATTACCCTTGACAATCAATAGATAAATTTGTGGCTGCTACCAAGGGAGCCCTTTGCGGCATAACTCACATCAGGTGGGAAACCAAGGGGATAAATCTGTCCTATTGTCACTGGATTTCACAAGTTTTCTGAAATGAAGGCAGTAAAGTCAGATCAATGGAGGAAACATTGTGAAGTGTGCTGTGTTTTATACTGCTGTGTATCTGCAACATTTAACAGACCGGTAACATGCAGTCCATGATAGGTCTTCATTCTTATACAATACAGAAAATTTAAGTATACTTATTGTTACAAAAGAAGAAAAATCCCAGACTCTTCTAAGCTGTACACATGTACTGCAGGCAAACACAGTGGGGCTCATGTACTATTGATTCCTTTTAAATTTACTTAAAAAAGCACCGGGAAATGCATTTCACTCTCTATATATTAATGTCATGCTCTAAACATGCATCAAAGTTTGCATATTTTTCCACCATTCTGTAACTTTTTTGCTTATTTTTTGAAATATGTGCGTGGGTTTTATATTTTTTAACAAAAACAAAGAATATATTTTTCACCTGTTTTTTTTAAGTCTTTCCAGGCTCTGACTTTTCTCTTTCAACAGAGAGGTTAAGATTATTGACTCACTGATTTCCCAACATGTGAAAACACAAACAAAACAAAAAAATTGGGAACAAAATTCTCTATGCAAATGGGAAAAAAAGGTAAGATTAGCAAATGACCCCCAATGTGTACAACCTGCATATTTAGTGTTTTCTTCCTTTGCCCTTCTGGATTTGTAAATTGTCATTTTCTCTTTATGATCACTTTGTAGGTGGGCTCTGGTGGTATGTAAGAGCCTTTGTCTCCTCTCTACTGTCTACCTCCTCTTTCCCCTTTCATAGCATTGCACAAGAAACTACAGCTGCTTCTTCCTCCTACCCCTTACCCTTTCCCCCCTGTTATTTTATTCACTGCTTTATGGTTGATGATTTTTTGGTGACAGATGAGATTTCTAAATATTTGCAGGGAACACACTGTACAAGAAAGAAATGGTTCACATAATGATATTAACACACTAAGGGTAGGGTCACACGTAATGCATTTGCAAGTTGCAGATGCTCTACTAACCATCCCTAGAGTGTGCCTTTTTCTGTGCAAGTGCATCCTGCTTTGTCTGCTCGTAGCAGCACACAGTGATCTGCAAGTCACCGCACGCATGCGCAATGTACTCACAGATATCGCCGCTGCTATCGGCCTAGCTCAGGGAGCAGGGGAAGCGATCACAATGTCTGTGAGTACGCTGTGCATGCGCACGGTGACTCGCAGATAACTGTGTGTCTGCTCATGGCGGTGGATTGACAGACCAAAGCAGGACACTCAGGAGAAGATACATTCTAAGGACGGTCAATAGCACATCCGCAGCGTCAAATATTCTGTGGATGGGCTACGTGTAATCCCTCCCTTAAGGGGTATTCCAGCCACATACACCTACAGTATCTACTGGATAGGTTATTTCAATCAATGCCATTGAGCTTCAATGGAATGGTAATGCACATGTTCGACTACCAATCCACTCAAACTTCTCTTTGCCACAGTTGCTCTGCTTAAGGCATAGGGGCAGTGGTCTCAAACTGAGGCCCTCCAGATGTTGGTTGTTTGGGAATGCTGGGAGTTGAAGTTATCCAACATCTGGAGGGACACAGTTTGAGACCACTGGTATAAGGGAACAGGTTCATTCATTTTAGTCATTGATGGTGATCCCAGAGGTTTACACATCAATCGTCATAAGCCCAAATATTCACAGATATAAGACGGGTATGTTAAATCACCATGGGTGTAAGGGTGTCTGCTGGAGGCTCTCAACTCCAGTATTTCAACAGTTCCATCACAAAGACACGTACCACAAAACTTCCTTGCAACACCTTTCTCTTTATCCAGAATTCTTCAACAATACATACATATATTACAGTTCAATAATCACCCAGTTGTTGTCATTAGAACATTAGGCGAACACGGGATTCATTCACTCCATATGGAGTCTTTCAGTTCCCAGCCATTTCCTTAGCAATCACCGCAGGCTGAGCGTCATGGCTCTGTACTCCAGCGAGCACTAGCGACAACATTTCAAAGACTTCCACCTTCTTTGTCAAGCTCAATAGGTGTAACCCATCCCCACAATAAATGGATATGCATATCTCACGAGACTTCATGTCTGAAATGTAAAACCATACAAATCAGTATAACCATAGTCAAAGACAATATATATCAATCGGAATAAGTCAATCTTACAAAAACACATTAAATATACAAGCTTTGTTTATTCCATTTCCCCCATTAGTCTGTACCTCTTTAAGTATCGTCCACCTTAATTATTTAACCTAATGTCTCTGTTCACTAAAATGTCTCACCTCACTGGTCTCCCCAAAGTTTTCTCTTTGTGTCATCCTCCGATCGTATTTCTTCCAGTTGTCTCCTCATCTCTTGTTTTTTAACATACATTCTAAAGGCACTTTTATGTTCATTTCATCTCACTTTTATGGACCTTATGGTTTGGCCTATGCAAATCTTACCACACAGGCATTTTAAAAGATATACAATTATGTTTTATCTCTACGTATGATGTCCATTCACAAAAAATAAAGAGAATCATCTGTAAATATTGGGACATGCTGAAAATGGCTGAAAAATTCTGCATCGGTTTCAGCATCAGCTGAAATTTTTGTGCCATAAAGGAGAATCAATAGCCAATTACCTTATAAGATCTGCACAAAAAGAGATGCTGTACCAGCTCACTCCAAGCCCCCTTAGTCAAGCACGGATTAGGGCACGGACTCACCCAAGTTGCGTAAGCAATAGAAAGAAAGAAAGTTCTCCAGCTCGATGCAGATCAATGTGCCATCTTTTCACATAGGAGGTAGTGCGGCACTGCGTGAGTGTGCTGGATTTGTGATGGCAGGTAGGAGTTGGTGTAGCTATAATGCCTCAGGTGGTGCTCAGATAATGCAAGCAAAGTTCATAATATCCGTGAAGAGAAATGAGAAATGAAATATCGGCACTCACCAGTGTGGCTGCAGGCTCTTCTTTATTGAGACATACTCACATGTGGGGTACAGAAGAGAGGGGAGTGGGGGGACAAGTGGTGGCGACCGAGCTCTAGTTTCGCACACTTGGTGTGCTTCGTCCAGCCGGACGAAGCACACCAAGTGTGCGAAACTAGAGCTCGGTCACCACTATTTGTCCCCCCACTCCCCTCTCTTCTGTACCCCGCATGTGAGTATGTCTCAATAAAGAAGACCCTAAAGTCACACTGGTGAGTGCCGATATTTCATTTCTCTTCACGGATAATGTGCCATCTTTATTGAACTTCGGAGCTACTTGGATCACAGGTAAGACAGGATGTGACACGTTTTGGCCAGGTGCTGGCCTTACTCACTTTGAAAAAGAAAGGTAGTATGCACTCACCGCTAGGCTATGGCTGTCATTCATCGGAGTCCGGGGACATCAGTGCAATCAGCGTCTTCAAGGAGCGCTCGGAGGCTACACCGGTAGTTTCTGGGTAGATCCCGTGAAACTACCGGTGTAGCCTCCGAGCGCTCCTTTCTTTGTATGCACCCCGCAGGTGGCATATCTATATGAATACCTGGACCGCCATATCCATGTGTATGTCTCCATATAGTCGGAAAATAGATTAGGAGTGGATATTTACCTTGTGAGTGCCCCGTTTGTTCTTCACTATTTTAGCTGGCCTTACTCATACCCCATATGAGTAAGGCCAGCACCTGGCCGAAACGCGTCACATCCTGTCTTACCTGTGAGCCATGTATCTCCGAAGTTCAATAAAGATGGCACATTGATCTGCATCGAGCTGGAGAATTTTCTTTCCTTCTATTGCTTATAAATAAAAAAAAAGGAGACAAACATTTTTGTAAGCACGGAGACGGGGTACATTTGCGTGTATGTCCTGTCAGAATTGCCATGGGATTATTAAAGGTGACACGGTAATGCACCCCATGAAAGGTACAACATGTCCAGTGAGAGGATAGTTTACCTGTGACAGTAAACAAGTAGGCCAAACCATGAGATCCATAAAAGTGAGATTAAATGAACATAAAAGTGCCATTAGAATGTATGTTAAAAAACAAGAGATGAGGAGACAACTGGAAGAAATAAGATCGGAGGATGACACAAAGAGAGAAAAAATTGTGGAGACCAGTGTGGCGAGACGTTTTAGTGAACAAAGACATCAAGTAAAATAAATTGAGGTGGATGATACTTGAAGAAGTACAGACTAATGGGGGAGAGCAGGTAGAACAGACGCGGAAGAGATTACTACAAAGAGAAGTGTATTGGATACAAAAATTAAATACATTGCATCCTCATGGAATAAACAAAGCTTCTAATTTTAATGTGTTTTTGTAAAATTAACTTATTCTGATTGATATGTATTTTATTTGACTATGGTTATACTGATTTGTATGGTTTTAAATTTCAGATGTGATGTCTCGCAAGATGTGCATATCCATTTATTGTGGTGGTGCGTTATACCTATTGAGCTTGACAAAGAAGTTGGAAGTCTTTGAAATGTTGTCGCTAGTGCTCACGGGAGTACAGAGCCATGACGCGCAGCCAGCTGGGAATGCTAAGGAAATGGCTGGGAACTGAAAGACTCCATGCAGAATGAATGAATCCCATATTCGCCTAATGCTCTGCTGACCACGACTGGGTGATTATTGAACTGTAATATGTGTATGTGTAACACTCATGTTTCAGCAGACAGGAACAACAGTGATGTGGATCTGCTGGACCTGTGTTGCAGATTACACAGACCGTACCAGCAAGCGGAGTATGAGGTGTCGCTGCTTTTTACCAGAGCCCACCTCAAAGTGGGATGGACTTGCTGGTGGCTATTCCGAATGCTGGACAGTGGAGTACCCCTTTAAAGCTGTATTCAAGTTATTATATTTCTCTGGCTTTGCTAAGGAGTTAATTAAAGTCTACAAGTTGTTTCATAGACTCAGAAGTCCCATTTCTGTGCTTTGAATGGGTGAACAGCTTTATATAAAAAAAGAGGTTTGTGGGTCACAGAGTACATGAGGTCAGCACTACTCTGCCACATGACATATCTATTAGGGACAACTACACTCAGCATAATCGTTCATCCTCATCCCTAGTGCACATCACAACTATGAATCTATGTCCAGTCCACTATTGTCAATGGGCCTTTCCCAGGAACGTTGCAGTAAATATTTTTGCAGGTATCCTGATGCATATAGGCACCAAGGACAAGATGTTATTATATTATATGCTTATTTATAAAGATATTTTCACTCCAAATAATCCTCTCAAGCAGGCACTTAACAGTACAGCTTCCCAAACAAAGGATATTCTCTGTGTGATTCTTACTCCACATCTTCAAGATGTTTGCGTGAATACCGAATTTACACAACTGCATTTCTGTGCAAACATTCCCACACAAAGCTCATAAAATTACATTTATGTCCTCTTCAAGGCTGCTCCACTGTCAAGTCATCAGCAAAAAAGCAGATGGTATCATTTGCATGGTAATATATGGAAATATGCACATTTTTTTATTTTACCAAACATGGCTGTGATGAATCAGACAGTGTAAAAGTGTTTAGTATATAAATCTTGTGTGGGTAATGGAAAAAATGTACTCATGCAAATCTGCACACTGTTCACCTCCATAGGAGGATTTGTATGCAAAATCGTAAGCTAACAGTTGCAAATTTGACAAATGTTATTTTGATGAATAGGTAGCATGATTTGTTCCAATTATGTAAGAAATAAATATGAATACATTACATTATAATGTGCATTATGTAGTCAAGGCCAAAAAAGTGTTCATTTCACATGTCATGGCTTGCCCACTTATTTTACGCTCCTTTTATTCATTACAGAAAACTGATATTTTGAAAACACATGTAAGGATTTTTACTGTATATATTGAAAAACTTTACATTGGGAAGAATTTTTATTGGAACACATAAGGTTAAAGTGGTTGTCCCATCAGGACATTCTGTATAGTCATATGGAAGTATTAGAGGATCCTTAGAGGCACTAGCATAGCGGGGGCCCCCGCAGCCCCCGTGGTGCAGGGAGCCCCATCTAGATTGGGGCCCCCTAGGCCTACAGTCAGGGTGCCACAAACTTTATTTTTTGTCCAATAAAACACATGGTCGCTCTCGAGAATCAACCCCCCTCCGCACCATGTGATCACAGTGAAGGGGGCCTCGCTTCCGGTCAGTCCCCTGGCCCAATGTATTGTGAGCTGGGGCAGGCACACTACCACTATAAAAGCAGCAAAAGTCCATGCGCAGGCACGCCCCTGACATCACGGACGTGTCCTTTCCCCAGCCGCACAGCTACGTGCAGGTGGCAGAATCAGGATCTTCACTCACGGCTGCAGCCTGCCGTAAGTGCCTCCTGAATAAGGAGAGGAAGGTATGGCAGGAAAGTGTAGAAAAATGGACAAGTCTTCTTGGGGAAGTTGGGTGGATGACAGGGAGGTGGTAGGTTTGAGAAAAGTTAGGTGGATGACCGAGGGGAAGTAGGGGACAGAGGGGTCTGGGGGTAGAAAAATGTGTGAAGGAGGATTACTGCGGGGTCTTGGGGACAGAGGAGTTTGGGGAGACTTGGGGATCTGAAGGAGGAGGGGAAATCTGGGCCTGGGAGGACTAAGGGTCCATCCATATAGTGGACATTCCGGATTGAAATCCACTTGCAGCAGAGTCCCATTGTTTTACTGCTTCTCCCCAGTGTAATTGCATCGGCAGAATGGACGTCCACCCAAAGAACAAACATGTTCGTTTTTTGGGTGGACGTCCATTCTGCTGATGCAATTACCACACCGCAATTGCAATTGCCACACCGACGTTCACCGTCTCAATAGACTGCATTGCCATCTATAGAGACGACAAACGTCGGTGTCGTCCTACTGCCAAGGGTTTTTTCATTTTTTCATTTAAATTTTTTCCTCCTCATTTTAATTTTCCATCTACAGATCCATATGAAGGCTGTTTTTTTGTGCCACGAATTGTACTTTGTAATGACATCAATAATTTAACCACAAAATGTATGACGAAACCCAAAAATGTATTTGTGTGGAAAAAAAAAATGAAAAAGCAAAAAATGCTATTTTGTAACTTTTGGGGGCTTCCGATTCTACGCAGAATCAGTAAAAATGACACCCTATCCTTATTTTATAGGTTCCATATGATTAAAATGATAACCTAATTTATTAGCTGCATATTAAAAGTGCTGCTATTTCTAAGTGCATTGGAGAGATATTGCAGGAGATAGTCAGGAGGTAGGCTGGAGGTGGATACAATCTAAAAATGGTAAGATTTGTTTGTTTTAAATTTTTCTCCTCTTTAACCCCTTAAGGACGGCGGGCGTATCCATGCACCTTCGTTTTAAAGTCCTTAAGGACTGAGGGCGTATGGGTACGCCTGTGGGAATTCCGGTCCCCGCCGTTCGCCGAGCGGGGATTGGACCGGGATGACTGCTGATATCTATCAGCAGGCACCCTGTGCAAACCCCTGGGGGGTCCTGAGACCCCCCCCCCAAAATCGTCAGTCAATTCAGACCATCAATTTGCGACTATTCCGGGTCAATCGTGTCTCTGGTGACCTGGTCATCCGGAAAAAAAGGGTGAATGGGGCTGTCTGAGACAGCCCCATCCACCCTTACCGAGCAGGAGTAAGGTAGCACGGGTCCCACGTCATGATCACGTGATTGATCGGTCGAAATGACCAACCAATCAAAACCCTGCTGGACGGCGATCGGGATGACGAAGATGGTGGTGATCGGGGCTGCCGGGGGTCTCCTACCTTGCCCTGGTCCGGCGGGGGTCCCCTCAGGATTGGTGGCAGCGACAGAAGCAGCAGGATCGGTGGCAGCAGCGGCGGCAGTTCCGGCAGTGCAGGCGGCAGGATACAGCAGGAGGTGAGGCCTGTTCACCTCCTGCTGTTGCTCAGCAACAACACGTAGCATGCAAAGCCAAAGGGCATGCTGGAAGTTGTAGTTTTGCAACAGCTGGAGTTCCAACTACAACTCCCAGCATGCTCTTTGATAGTCTGGGCATGCTGGGGGTTGTAGTTATCCAACAGCTAGAGGCACATTTTTTCTATGAAAAAGTGTGCATCCATCTGTTGCAAAAATCCAACTCCCGGCATGCTATAGAGACTGAACATGCTGGGACTTCTAGTTTTATACAGCTGGAGGCACACTGGTTGCGAAACACTGAGTTAAGTAACAAAATCTCAGTGTTTCGCAACCAATGTGCCTCCAGCAGGTGCATAACTACAACTCCCAGCATGTATGGTCTGTCAGTGCATGCTGAGAGTTGTAGTTTTGCAACAGCTGGAGGTTTGCCCCCCCCCCCCCCCTGTGAATGTCACACTGGCGGGTTTCAGCGAGTTTTGCTTCAAGTTTGAGATGCGGCAAATTTTCCGCCGCAGCTCAAACTCCCTGTGATAAACTCACTGTAAACCCGACCATGTGAATGTACCCTAAAAACACTACACTACATTACACTACACTACACAAAATAAAAAGTAAAACACTACATATACATATTATCCAGCAAGATAAGAACAGAAACAGAGGGAGGCTAGCCGTTCACGGGACCCTGGCGCCCCGCTGTTTGATGTTTATGCACCGCACCATCTAAGGATTAAAGCTACCACTTGCAAGTTTCCTGAACCGTGAGTGCTCCCTCTGTTTCTGCTCTTATCTTGCTGGATATTGTGTGTGACTGTAGAGAGGTTGTAGTACAGGAAGACTGCTTGGAAAAAGTGGGACTGCTAAAAGGTATCTGATGCTGTTGGTTCCCGCACACATCGGGGAGAGTTGTGTTCCCTTTCGGCAGTAGCCAATCCCTGTATCTTGGTGTTACTACATATACATATACCCCAACACAGTCGTACCCCGTCCCCAATAAAAAATAAAAAAAACTCTTTTACGGCACTGTTTCCAAAACAGAGCCTCCAGCTGTTGAAAAACAACAACTGACAGTATTGCCGGACAGCCACTGACTGTCAAGGCATGCTGGGAGTTTTGCAACAGCTGGAGGGACCCTGTTTAGGAATCACTGGCATAGAATACCCCTATGTCCACCCCTATGCAATCGCTAATGTAGTCCTCAAATGCGCATGGCGCTCTCTCACTTCGGAGCCCTGTCATATTTCAAGGAAACAGTTTAGAGCCACATATGGGGTATCTCCGTACTCTGGAGAAATTGCGTTACAAATTTTGAGGGGCCTTTTCTCCTTTTACCCCTTATGAAAAGGTAAAGTTGGGGTCTACACTAGCATGTTAGTGTAAAAAAGATATAATTTTTACACTAACATGGTGGTGTTGCCCCATACTTTTTCACAAGCAGTAAAAGGAAAAAAAAGACCCCCAAAATTTGTAACGCAATTTCTCCTGAGTACAGAACTACCCCATATGTGGACGTTAAGTGCTCTGCGGGTGCACAACATGGCTCAGAAGTGAGAGCGTGCCATGTACATTTGAGGTCTAAATTGGTGATTTGCACAGGGGTGGCTGATTTTACAGCGGTTCTAACATAGACGCAAAACAAAAAATACCCAGATGTGACCCCATTTTGGAAACTACACCCATCACGGAATGTACCAAGGGATATAGTGAGCCTTAACACCCCACAGGTGTTTGACAAGTGTTTGTTAAAGTTGGATGTGAAAATGAAAAAAAAATATATGTTTTCACTAAAATGCTGGTGTTACCCTACATTTTTCATTTCCACAAGGGAGAATAGGAAAAAAGCCCCCAAACTTTGTAGCCCCATTTCTTCTGAGTAAGAACATACCCCTTATGTGGCTATAATGTGCTCTGCGGGTGCACTACAATGCTCAGAAGAGAAGGAGTGCTATTGGGCTTTTGGCAAGAGAATGTGTCTGAAATTGAAGGCCATGTGTGTTTACAAAGCCCCCATAGTGCCAGAACAGTGGACCCCCCACATGTGACCCCATTTTGGAAACTACATCCCTCACGTATTGTAATAAGGGGTACAGTGAGCATTTACACCCCACAGGTATCTGACAGATTTTTGGAACAGTGGTCCATGAAAATAAAAAATTAAATTTTTCATTTGCACAGCCCACTGTTCCAAAGATCTGTCAAAAGCCAGTGGGGTGTAAATGTTCATTGCACCCCTTATTAAATTCTGTGAGGGGTGTAGTTTCCAAAATTGGGTCACATGTAGGGGGGTCCGCTGTTTTGGCACCACTGGGGGCTTTGTTAATACACATGGCCTCCCACTTCTATTCCAACCAAATTCTCTCACTGAAAGCTCAATGGCGCTCCTTCTCTTCTGAGCATTGTAGTTCGCCCGCAGAGCACTTTACATCCACATATGGGGTATTTCCATACTCAGAAGAAATGGGGTTACAAATTTTGGGAGGCTTTTTCTCCAATTACCCCTTGTGAAAAAGAAAAATTTGGGGTAACACCAGCATTTTAGTGAAAAAATTAAATTCTTCATTTTCAAGTCCAACTTTAGCGAAAATTTGTCAAGCACCTGTGGGGTGTTAAGGCTCACTGTACCTCTTGTTACATTCCTTGAGGGGTGTAGTTTCCAAAATAGTATGCCATGTGTTTTTTGTTTGCTGTTCTGGCACCATAGGGGCTTCCTAAAGGCAACATGCCCCCCAAAAACCATTTCAGCAAAATTTGCTTTCCAAAAGCCAAATGTGACTCCTTCTCTTTTAAGCATTGTAGTGCGCCCGCAGTGCACTTGACGTCCACACATGGGGTATTTCCATACCCAGAAGAGATGGGGTTACAAATGTTGGGGGGCATTTTCTCCTATAACCCCTTGTAAAAATGTAAAATTTGCGGGAAAACCAGCATTTTAGTGAAATTTTTTTTTATTTACACATCCGACTGTAACAAAAAGTCATCAAACACCTGTGGGGTGTTAAGGCTCAGTGGACCCCTTGTTACGTTCATTTAGGGGCGTAGTTTCCAAAATAGTATGCCATGTTGGTTTTTTTTGCTGTTCTGGCACCATAGGGGCTTCCTAAATGTGACATGCCCCCCCAAAACCATTTCAGAAAAACTCACTCTCCAAAATCACATTGTCGTTCCTTCCCTTTTGAGGCCTCTAGTGTACCTTCCAAACACTTTACATACACCTATGAGGTATTTCCTTACTCAAGAGAAATTGGGTTACAAATTTTGGGGAGCTTTTTCCCCTTTTACCCCTTGTAAAATAACAAAAACTGAGTCTACAAGAACATGCGAGTGTAAAAAATGAAGATTTTGAATTTTCTCCTTTACTTTGCTTCTATTGCTGTGAAACAACTAAAGTGTTAACACACTTTCTGAATGTAATTTTGAATACTTTGGGGGGTGCAGTTTTTATAATGGGGTCATTTACTGGGTATTTCTAATATGAGGACCCCTCAAATCCACTTCAAACTGAACTGGTCCCTGAAAAATTCCGATTTTGAAAATTTTGTGAAAAATTGGAAAATTGCTGCTGAACTTTGTCTGATGTCTTCCAAAAGTAAAAACATGTCAACTTTATGATGCAAATATAAAGTAGACAAATTGTATTTGTGAATCAATATATAATGTATTTGGAATATTCCTTTCCGTACAAGCAGAGAGTTTCAAAGTTAGAAAAATGCTACATTTTCTAAATTTTCATGAAATTTTGGAATTTTTCACCAACAAAGAATGCAAGTAACGACAAAAATTTACCTCTGTGTTAAAGTAGAATATGTCTCGGAATCAGAATAATCGGTAAAAGCATCCCAGAGTTATTAATGCATAAAATGCCAGTGGTCAGAAGTGAAAAAAAGGGCTCAGTCCTTAAGGTGAAAAAGGGCTCAGTCCTTAAGGGGTTAAAATGGCAGACTTGGTTCAGTGCATGAATTGTTGTGCATTTATTTCATGTTCCACTCTTTGGAGGTTTGTATAGTGTCAAATCTATAGACAGTTCTCCTTACTGAAGCAGGTAATTGCATTTTTGAAATCTGAGATGTTTAAATGATCTGTTAAACAAACTCAGACTGCCACAGAGGACCCCTATAAATGGCAGATGGATTACTGTAGGTTCTGGAAGACTTAGAGTTGTGGATAGAAGACATGTTCCACAGTCTGTGGTTCTCCATAATTAATTTGCAACACTCTCAGAATGTAAGGGCAACATGGATATTGGCTTAAGCACAGAGGATGAGGAACCATCGACTTCTTTGTTTAATGTATGCAAAACTGCAGCCATGAACAAAAAAGATAAAGTAAAGTCTGAAAGGAAGCAGCTGTTGCTGGGTGATTCAATCATAAGAAGTGTGGAGCTTAAGTAAAATGGTTTTGTGAGATGTCTCCCGGGTGCTACTGCTAGAAAAAATAGAAGAATATTCTCAATATTATTAAGCAAGCAAAGCAGAAAGGGGATGTGGATTTTCTTGTCCATCTAGGGACAAAGGACATGGCTTGCAATGAAGTTTCAGAGGTGAAGGAATCTTTTATCACACTTGTTAATGATGTATGGGATTTTGCATCCACAGTTTCATTTTCTGAAGTTCTGCCTGTGCATAACGTTCAGAATGATAGGCAGAGGCGCATTAAGGAGTTCAACTTATGGCTTAGTAAATGGTGTCAAGAGCAAGGATTTGGCTTTGTGTCTCATGATAGCTCTACTTGGAATAGAAAGGAACTGTACAAAAAAGATGGTTTTCATCTTTCTCTCAAAGGAACGAATGTACTTAGTGAACAATTCCAAGAATTTGCTGAGGAGTATTTAAACTAGGAGTGGAGGTGGGCGGGGCAAAAGAGTGAAAATCCATGAGTCCAATTGCCCCCCGAAACAATGCCAGAACATGTCAGTAGCACAGAGGTTAAGAAATGACAAGCTCAGAGTCCTGTCAACAAATGCCCGCAGTTTAGGTAATAAAATCAATGAACTTGGGTCAATAATGGCATCTGAGAATGTAGATTTAGTGGCTGTTACTGAGACATGGTTTAATGAAAGTGGGACATATCCATACCAGTGTCCCCTTTATACAGAAGAGACGGAGAAGGCACGAAAGGAGGAGGAGTGTCCCTATATGTGAAAGATAGTATAAAATTTAACCTAATACAATTTAATGAGGCCAACATAGAGTCAGTTTGGGTTACATTGCAGTTTGGTTATCATGTAGTAACTTGTGTAGGGGTAATATATAGATCACCTGGCCAAGTTAAAGAATTAGATGATCTACTAGGTGAAGAAATAGCTTAAATAACAACGAAAGGAGAAGTTATCATTATGGGAGACTTAAATCTCTGGATATAAACTGGAAAACCATAATAGCCAGTTCTGCCAGGAGTACAGAGATTCAAAATTCCCTACTGGGATTATTTCTACAACAAGTGGTTGAGGAGCCAAACCGGAGAAAGGCCATTTTGGATTTGGTATTCACAAATGGAGATTTGGTATATGATGTTATTGTAGGTGAAAGATTGGGATCTAGTGATCAACAGTCAGTGTGGTTTAATATAAGAACAGTGAAGGAGTCACACCACACAAAAACAAAAGTTTTTGATTTTAGAAAAACAGACTTTTCAAAAATGAGTTTAGTCATAAATGAGTCCCTATCAGACTGGAACGGATTACATGGAGTCCAGGAGAAATGGGACTACTTAAAAGATGCATTATTGAAGGCAACAGAAAATTGCATTAGACTTTTCAGTAAAAGCAGAAAAAGGAAGACACCACTGTGGTACTCAGCAGAAGTGGCCAAAATCATAAAAAACTAAAATTAGTAATTTTAGTTTAGTAATTATAAAACAACCAAGAGCAATGAAGATAGGGAAATCTACAAGACTAGGCAGAAATTAACAACAAAGGAAGGAAGGTATGTAGAAGAGAAAAAAGGGCTAGCCGACTGCCTTAATGAAAATGAAGAAAAAGAAGGAAAAGGACCTCCATTAGGGAGGAAGATTAATGAATCGTTTGATGCATGTGTCTTTACAGAGGAAGAGGTTCTACTTTTGCTGTCTAAAGTTAAGACAAATAAGTCACAGGAGCCTGATGGGATACACCCAAAATTATTAAAAGAGCTTAGTGGTGAACTAGCAAAACCATTAACAGATTTATTTAACTATTCACTGGTAACAGGAGTCATCCCGAAAGATTGGAAATTAGCCAATGCCTTGCCCATTCACAAGAAAGGTAGTCCAAAAGAATCAAGCAACTTTAAGGTAGTAGGGTAGTAAGTTAGTAGTGAGGAATCAAGCAACTATAGGCCAGTAAGTCTGACATCAATAGTGGTGAAATTAATGGAAACCCTACTAAAGGATAGGATTGTGGAACATCTAAAATCCCATGGATTACAAGATGAAAAACAACATGGGTTTACTTCAGGGAGATAATGTAAAACACATCTTATAGATTTTTTTGACTGGGTCACAAAAATAATAGATGGCGGAGGTGCAGTAGACATCACATATCTAGATTTTAGTAAGGCTTTTGACACTGTCCCACATAGAAGACTTATCAATAAACTACAGTCATTGAGCTTTGACTCCATATTGTTGAGTGGATTAGGCAGTGGCTGAGTGACAGACAACAGAGGGTTGTAGTCAATGGAGTATATTCAAAGCAAGGTCTTGTTACCAGTGGGGTACCTCAGGGATCTGTACTGGGACCAATTTTGTTTAATATCTTCATTAGTGATATTGCAAAAGGTTTAGATGGTAAGGTATGTCTTTTGCTGAGGACACAAATATATGTAACAGGTTTGATGTTCCTGGAGGGATATGCCAAATGGAAAAGAATTTAGGCAAATGAAAAGAATGGTCAGAACTCTGGCAACTGAAATTTAATGTGGATAAGTGCAAAATAATGCTCCTGGGGCGTAAAACCCCTCGGGCAAAATAAAGAATATTTGACACAGTCCTGGCCTCAGCATCTGAAGAAAGGGATTTAGGAGTACCGTATTTATCGGCGTATAACACGCCTAAACTCTATGTGCGTGTTATACGCCGATACCGCCCCAGGAAAGGCAGGGGGAGAGAGGCCGTCGCTGCCCGCTTCTCTCCCCCTGCCTTCCCTGGGGTCTAGAGCCCTGCTGCCGGACCTTCTCACCCCCTGGCTATCGGCGCCGCTGCCCGTTCTGTTCCCCTGACTATCGGTAACGGCGCCGATAGCCAGGGGGAGAGAAGGGGCAGCGGCATCCATTGCCGGCGCCGCTGCCCCGTTGCCTCCCCCCATCCCCGGTGGCATAATTACCTGGGTCGGGTCCGCGCTGCTGCAGGCCTCCGGCGTGGGTCCCCTTCGTCGTTGCTATGCGCTGCACGGCACGGTGCATGACGTCAGTGCGCAGCGCCGTGCATAGCAACGACGCAGGGGACGCACGCCGGAGGCCTGCAGCAGCGCGGACCCGACCCAGGTAATTATGCCACCGGGGATGGGGGGAGGCAACGGGGCAGCGGCGCCGGCAATGGGTGCCGCTGCCCCTTCTCTCCCCCTGGCTGTCAGCGTTGCTTCTCTCCCCTGGCTATCGGCGCCGGCAATGGGGCGCCGGTACCGATAGTCAGGGGGACAGAACGGTCAGCGGCGCAGATAGCCAGGGGGAGAGAAGGGCCGGCAGCAGGGCTCTAGACCCTGAGGAAAGGCAGGGGGAGAGAAGCGGGCAGCGACGGCCTCTCTCCCCCTGCCTTTCCTGGGGATATATCAGGGTATACACGTGCACACACGCACCCTCATTTTACCATGGATATTTGGGTAAAAAAAAATTTTTACCCAAATATCCTTGGTAAAATGAGGGTGCGTGTTATAGGCCGGTGCGTGGTATACCCCGATAAATACGGTAATTATTTCAGAAGACTTAAAGGTAGGAAGACAATGTAATAGAGCAGCAGAAAATGCTAGCAGAATGCTTGGATGTATAGGGAGAGGTATAAGCAGTAGAAGGAGAGAAGTGCTCATGCCGCTGTACAGAACACAGGTGAGGCCTCACTTGGAGTATTGTGCGCAGTACTGGAGGCCATATCTCCAAAAGAATATAGATACTCTAGAGAGAGTTCAGAGAAGAGCTACTAAACTAGTACATGGATTGCAGGAAAAATCTTACCAGGAAAGGTTAAAAGAACTTAAAGGGGTACTCCGCCCCTAGACATCTTATTCCCTATCCAAAGGATAGGGGATAAGATGTCAAATCGCTGCGGTCCCGCTGCTGGGGAGCCCCAGGATCTTGAGATCAGCCTTGGGATCCCCGCTGCGGCACCGCGCTATCATTACAGCACAGAGCGAGTTCACTCTGTGCGTAATGACGGGCGATACAGGGGACGGAGCAGCGTGACGTCACGGCTCCGCCCCTCGTGACGCCACGACCCGCCCCTTTCAATACAAGTCTATGGGAGGGGGTGTATTGAAAGGAGCGGGTCGTGACATCACGAGGGGCGGAGCCGTGACGTAACGATGCTCCGGCCCCTGTATTGCCCGTCATTACGCGCAGAGCGAACTCGCTCTGTGCAGTAATGATAGCGCAGTGCCGCAGCGGGGATACCAAGGCTCCCCAGCAGCGGGACCACAGCATTTTGACATCTTATCCCCTATCCTTTGGATAGGGAATAAGATGTCTAGGGGCGGAGTACCCCTTTAACATGTATAGAAGAAAACAGAGGGGATATAAACATTTATATTTATATACATAAAAGGGAATCAACACGGTAAAGGAGGAGAGCATTTTTAAAAGAAGAAAAACTATCACAAGAGGACATATGTTTAAATTAGAGGGGCAAAGGTTTCTGCAGTAATATCAGGAAGTATTACTTTACTTAGAGAGTAGTGTATGCATGGAATAGCCTTCCTGCAGAAGTGGTCGCTGCAAATACAGTGAAGGCGTTTAAACATGCATGGGATAAGCATAAGGCTATCCTTCATATAAGATAGGGACAGGGACTATTCATAGTATTCAGATTATTGGGCAGACAAATGGTTCTTATCTGCCGACACATTCTATGTTTCTATATCCCTATACCCAACTTATATAGGTTTGATTTTGTTTTATTTCTTAAAAAAATTATAACTTTTTGTACAAAAATTTGCATGTTTAAAAATGTCATCTTCTGACCCCTGTAGCATATTTTTCCGTATACTGGGCCATTTGAAGGCTCATTTTTTGGGCCATGGTCTGTAGTTTTTATCGGTACCATTTTTGTTTTGATGGAACTTCTTGATTGCTTTTTATTAATATTTTTATGGTATATGAAGTGACCAAAAATGCACAATTTTGGACTTTGGTATTTTTTTTTTTTTAGGTGTACACCATCAAACATGGGGTTTAGCTACCCTTATATTTTAATAGTTTGGATATTTACGCACACTAAATATTTACGCACACTTATTACATTATTTTATTTAAAAAAATGGGAAATGGGGGGGTCAAACTTTTGTTAGCAGAGGGGCTTATTCACATTTATTATGTTTTTTACACTTTTACTGTTTTTTACCTGCTTTAGGGGGGCTATACCATGCAATTTTCTGATTGCATATACTTATCAATGCTATTACACAGCATTTCATTGATCAGTGTTATTGGTGCTTTGCTGCTCCAGCCTGCAATCGAGAATCTATCGGACAGCAAGAAGGGTAAGTACCCTCCTGTTGTCTTCTCAGCTGATCGGGACATCGTGATTTTGTCGCAATAGTCCCAATCAGCTCCACTGAGCTGCCGGGACACTTTTACTTTCATTTTAGATGCTGCAATCAACATTGATCACGGTGTCTAAAGGGTTAATGCTGGGCATCGGCCCAATCGGCAGTGCCCGGCATTAATCCTGGGTCCTGGCTGCTGATAGCAGTCGGGACCCACGGGGTTTGAAGCGTTCTCTGCTCGGGAGAACACTTTAATCCTCGGTAACGGGACTCAGGGCGTACAGGTACATTTATGTTTATTGTACGTTTATGTATATGTTTATGTTTACTGTTTTTTACATATTTTTTATGGAAAAAGGGTGATTCAAACTTTTATAAGAGAAGGGATTAAATCACATTTATTAAATATATTTTTTTATGCTATTGTTTAGCCCCCTATTGCATGCAATCATTAGATTGCACACACTGTTATGTGCCATAGCATAGCATTGATCAGTGTTATCAGTACTTCAGTGCTCCAGGCTGCTGAGGCTGCCTAGAGCCTTGGAGAATCGATCGGATGGTGAGGAGGCAGGTAAGGGTCCTCCTGCAGTCCGCTCAGCTGATCGGGACATTGCGATATTCCTGCGATGATCCAGATCACCACCACTGAGCTGGCGGCATTGCATTTTCGGCATTTCAGATGCTGAAAACAACTTTGATTACGATGTCTATAGAGCTAATGTTGGACATCAGCCCAATTGCTGGTGTCTGGCATTAGCCGCAGATCCTGGCTTCTAATAGCAGCTGGTACCAAAAGTATATGAAGCGAGCTCCTGAGATTGCACGGCCGTGCCATATATATCTAATGTTCCCAGTCCCCACTCCCTCATATCGCCTTGTGCCATTTCAATTTCCAATCCTCCCACCTCTGATCCCGCTGTGTCATTTCCTTGGATGCCCCCTTCTGCCATTTTAATTAACCCCCCCATCCCTCTGTGCCATTTCATTTAACACCCCCTCTGGTCCCCTCGTTCATTAACCCCCCCCTGCTGCACCATTTCAATTGCCCCCCCCCCCCCCATTTGATCCCCGCTGCACCATTACTCACCTGGCCTGTGCAGGGAACAGAACTGACACTGGGCGACAGTGATGTCACTGATGCCTTCCTGCGTGGCTTTTTGGCGCAACATCAGCCGTCAGTCCCAGCAGCCACCGTGGCTCACTGGTTTAAAGTTGTCACTTTAGAACAGTGAACAGTGAGCAGTGGCGGCTGCTGTCTGCAAGACCGAACAGGTGGCAGAGGCATACAATTTGAATGTGGCATTCTATATTAAAAATACTGGCCATTGCATTGCCATTATTTTTAATATACCGATACTGGCAGGCCTATGGGACCCTACCTAGACGGGACCCCCGATATGCCACTGCAGAGGGGCCCCCAAATGTATTGTTACCCCACTGCTAAGAGGACATCTGTGTAGGACTCCTATAAAATGCCATATTTCCACTGTATGAAATCTTAGAGTTGGGGGAACAGATCTCATTTTAAAGAGGGATTGAACTTTTTCAAAATCTATTTTTCATATCACCTATTTGTTAAACTGTGGTTATTGTGTTCTCTGGGTACTCTGATTTTTGTCCACAAATATAAGACAGGACATGAGATTGTGAGCTAGTTTATCAGCACAGAGTTTGTTTATCAGCACAGAGCAGCAGAATTGACTGGCCCTAATCTTTTCCCGGACCTATGGTGGGGCACGGTAGCAAATGGTGACAGGGCTCCCTGATCGCTAAGCCCTCCCCCATTCTGGTTATGTATGTCTGGCTGTCAATTTCCCCTTGGACCCTCCTCCTGCTGATGGAGAGCAAAGGGCTAATGCTTTAGCCAATCCTATTTACCCATTAGGCATTGGCCAACTCTTCTTCTCCCCCCTTCAGTGGTCCCACAGGTTTCTCCCACCCTTACAACCAAATTTCTATTTGTCAGCACATTGTTTTTTTTTTTTTTTTTGTGGATTTTTATATTGTTTATTATTATTAATAATAACAATTGTATCAGTTTTTTTGGCAGTTCTGTATGTGAAGTTTTTTACATTCTACAAGCCATAGTGCAATGAAAATGTTAACAATGTTGTATGGTTTAATGACAAACTTGCCAAGTTCTTTTCCCAAACAACCCTTTTAACCCCTTAACGACGCAGGACGTATATTTACGTCCTGCGCCGGCTCCCGCGATATGAAGCGGGATCGCGCCGCGATCCCGCATCATATCGCGTGGGTCCCGGCGCTAATCAACGGCCGGGACCCGCGGCTAATACCACACATCGCCGATCGCGGCGATGTGCGGTATTAACCCTTTAGAAGCGGCGGTCAAAGCTGACCGCCGCTTCTAAAGTGAAACTGAAAGTATCCCGGCTACTCAGTCGGGCTGTTCGGGACCGCCGCGGTGAAATCGCGGCGTCCCGAACAGCTGATCGGACACCGGGAGGGCTCTTACCTGCCTCCTCGGTGTCCGATCGACGAATGACTGCTCCGTGCCTGAGATCCAGGCAGGAGCAGTCAAGCGCCGATAATGCTGATCACAGGCGTGTTAATACACGCCTGTGATCAGGATGAGAGATCAGTGTGTGCAGTGTTATAGGTCCCTATGGGACCTATAACACTGCAAAAAAAAAGTAAAAAAAAAGTGTTAATAAAGGTCATTTAACCCCTTCCCTAATAAAAGTTTGAATCACCCCCCTTTTCCCATAAGAAAAATAAAACAGTGTAAAAAAAAAATAATAAACATATGTTGTATCGCCGCGTGCGTAAATGTCCGAACTATAAAAATATATAATTAATTAAGCCGTACGGTCAATGGCGTACGCGCAAAAAAAGTCCAAAAAAGCGTATTTTGGTCACTTTTTATAACATTAAAAAATGAATAAAAAGTGATCAAAAAGTCAGATCAAAACAAAAATCATACCAATAAAAACTTCAGATCACGGCGCAAAAAATGAGTCCTCATACCACCCCGTATGTGGAAAAATAAAAAAGTTATAGGGGTCAGAAGATGACATTTTTAAACGTATAAATTTTCCTGCATGTAGTTATGATTTTTTCCAGAAGTGCGACAAAATCAAACCTATATAAGTAGGGTATCATTTTAACCGTATGGACCTACAGAATAATGATAAGGTGTAATTTTTACCGAAATATGCACTGCGTAGAAACGGAAGCCCCCAAAATTTACAAAATGGCGTTTTTTTTCGATTTTGTCGCACAATGATTTTTTTTTCAGTTTCGCCGTGCATTTTTGGGTAAAATGACTAATGTCACTGCAAAGTAGAATTGGCGACGCAAAAAAAAAGCCATAATATGGATTTTTAGGTGGAAAATTGAAAGGGTTATGATTTTTAAAAGGTAAGGAGGAAAAAACGAAAGTGCACAAACGGAAAAACCCTGAGTCCTTAAGGGGTTAAAGAACTTGGCACATTAGACAGTCTGACACTTAAAAGTATACCTCAACTTTTATTCAATCTTTGACTGTGAGAGTCTGGCTGCTGAGACCACCAATCATTTAGGGTACAGTCCCAAGTAGCGCTTACAAAGCATATTTCACGCTGCACAAAATGTGCTACATTGCAGGAAATACGCTGTGTATGCGCTACGTGGGACCATACCTCAAAACAAAGGACAGAAGAGTTTTTTTTTTTTTTTTTTGTTATATTTTCAGCCACAATACTGTGTGTGAATATGGGGGAAAGTCCAGCCATTGCTATGAAATACAGCAGTATAATATGTGACAGCAATAGTGTCACATATTAAAGCTGTGACTTTAACAATACCAAAACAAGGTGTAGAGCTAAGAAATCATGAATATGTATAATATATATATATATATATATATATATATATATATATATATATATAGGCACATGCAGTGGTGGATTAAAGGGGTTCTCCACCATAAGGTAATTTTAGTACGTACCTTGCAGCCAGTAATGGACATGCTTAGGAAGGATCTGCGCTTGTCTTGGGGCTAAATGGCTATGTTGTGAGATTACCATAACACTGTGGCTAGCTTTTTGTGAGCTGGTATTTCCTGTTTGAGTTTCATTCTTTGCCTACAAATCCCATCATTCCATTTTCCTCCCTCCCAAACATCAGCCACCCCACCCACTGAAACATAAATGAGCTGCATCCATTCAAAAGACCTGTGGTTTTAAATCAGGGTGCCTACAACTGTTGCATTAGTTGCAGATTGATCTCTCTCCCACCAAGCGGTTGCTCCACCTACTGAAGCAGACAGGCTCCCTGTAATCAGCTGACTAGTAAGTCAGGTCTCGGCCTGAGACAAAATCTGAGACAACAGTCATTTTGTATGCTGTTAAAAATAAATATTGGGGTCAAAATCACAAAAGAATTGTGAGAAAACCGTCACACACATGTACAGACATTATATTATGAACTACACTAACTTTACAGCCCCTGTAGCATAGTCAAATAAAAAAAATTCCTGGAATACCCCTTTAACTATTATAGACTGGCTGTTCACAAAACTTTGACTCCTTCCAACCATACCAAATAAAACCAGTATACTATATCAATAATACCACTACACACAGGACAAATAATACCGTCACCTCATTATCATACAGTATCCCCACACAGTGGCCGAAAAATGGGGGAGATTTATCAAAATTTGAGGAAGAGTGGTGCAGTTGCCCAAAGCAACCAATCAGATCACTTCTTTCATTTTGGACAGGACTCTTTAAAAATGAAAAAAAAGGATCTGATTGGTTTATATGGGCAACTGCACCACTCTTCCTCTAAGCAGGTTTTGATAAATCTCCCCTATAATCGCTATATACTGAATAAAACCCAGTATCACAAAGACCAATATTACTAATGATAAATCTATACAGGGGACAAAAAATAAATAAATAAGTTACACCATGATCACATATATGCTGCCATACCAAACACTATATACAGACCAACATTATTCCCTTAAAGTGACCATACACTGCACATGTCATTTACTTTTATTTTCCTTCTGGCCTAGACGGCGACTTCTTAAAGTTGTGACTTATTTCCACAGAATCTTTCAAACATTTTAGGCACTGCACTTTTCCTGCATCCTACACCTATACAAACTTTTTATCCACAGTGCCCGATACAGTAATAATGCCCCATTTGTGCCCCACACAATAATAGTGCCTCTCAAATAGTGTGCCACCACACAGTAGTTACTCCCATAATAGTTCCCCCAGCGGCCATCCCCAGTGACAAGTAGGGGGAGGACGAGCAGCCCATCATTTTTGGGGCTTCAGGAGACTGGGAAAGCTGGGTGCTAGGCAGTACACAGTGCAGGGCTCACATTACTTCCCCAGCTTTATGTACTGCCTGTCACCCAGCTTTTCTAGTCTCCTGAAGGGAATATATGTCTGGTGTAGCAGCCATATTGGAGACATGAAGTACCAGATGTCACACTAGTATTCTGCCATTAAGGAGTTTTATAAAGCTGGGGAAATACTAGGGGGACAACTGTTACTTCACTGCATGTCTCCTCTCTAATATAAAAGCTTCACCAGACTGACATTTCCTTTAGGAATATAAAACCAACTACCTCCA
The DNA here is from genome assembly GCF_029499605.1 of Hyla sarda. NCBI lineage: Eukaryota > Metazoa > Chordata > Amphibia > Anura > Hylidae > Hyla > Hyla sarda. Next base: position 74,899,220 of record NC_079192.1, read on the forward strand.
GACCAGTGGATGATAGGGCGCTGAGGGACCAGGCAACAGTTGAAGCAATTGCTTTTATTCCCAACATGCAACGCTTTTAGCGCTAGTGCGCTTCATCAGGCATATGGACAAGGGGAACAGGAAGCAGTATATATACACACTCCAAGTTAATTACTTTACCCCTTGGTGTCAGAAAAAATCATTCACCAAGGGAGTCACATAATGCACAACACACAAGGGGCGTTAACCCTTAAATTGCCAAAAAAGGAAATACATCAACACAATAGCAACACAGACCAAGGTATGTTCATGTGCAAAATACGCGTAGATAATATTGCACTCATATAAAGTGCAAACTGCATGATAATAAATACATGTAGACGTATAGAGTATATTATATATATATATATATATATATATATATATATATATATATATATATAAAAAGATGACAAATAAGATAATGATACAAAAATACAAAAATGCAAAAATACAACATTTTTAAAAATCAGCGAGTATTTTCAATGGTTTCATTAAGTCCGTTTGGAAATAAGGTACATAATTTAAATATCCAATAGGACTCATGGTTAATAAGCTTCTGTAATCTATTCTGAACCGTATCATAGATAGTTTCCAATATCATCAGTTTCAGGCAGGCTACATTCTTATCATGAAACATAGAAAAATGGCGGGACACACTGTGCAGCATGAATCCGTTTTTTATATTGGATCGATGCTTGTTCATACGAGCCCGCACTGGCTGCACAGTGCGCCCGACATACTGAAGATGACAATCACAGGTCAATAAATAGATTACAAAAGAACTCTCACAAGAAAAAGAACCATTAATAAAAAAAACTCTCATCAGTAATGGCTAATTTGAAAAAGCAGTCAGCGCACACCATCTCGCAACAAAGGCAACGAGATTTATTGCACCTTTGCATGCCACAGGTGGTAGCAGGTATGGGGGTGGTGGGCTTATGTCTTAATCTACTGGGGGCTAGGAGATTACGAAGGTTAGGTGACCTTCTAAATGTAACCCCAGGATGTTCAGGGACAATTTTACTCAGGATCGGGTCATCACGGATGATAGACCAGTGCCTCCTTAAAATGTCTTTAATATTACTAGAAGCACAATTAAAATTAGTAGTGAAATTGAATTTAAAATCATGTTTAGATTTCATGTCTCAAGAACCAGTGTTCTCCCCCCCCCCCCCCCCTGAATGGATACTAGGCCACTTTGTTTCAAGTTTTTAACTCTGTTGAAAGCATTTGATTGATTTGTTACCCCTTGATTGATTTGTTACCCCTTACTAACAAATCGTGATTTTAAGGTGCGTGCTTGTTTAACAAAATCAGAGTCTAAAGTGCAATTTTTGCGTACACGAAAATACTGACCATATGGTACGTTTTTTAACCATTTCGGGTAGTGTGCGCTAGAAAAATCAAAAAAACTATTAACGTCTACACTTTTAAAATATGTTTCAGTAAAAATCACTCCATTAACGTCCCTCCTAATTAAAAGGTCTAAAAACTCAATCTGAGTGTCAGAAAAATGGGGGGTAAACTTGAGGCCCCAATTATTTTGATTTAGATAGGAAACGAATTGATCTGCTTGTTCGGGGGACCCCAACCAAATAAAAAACAAATCATCAATGTAACGCCTATAAAAGGCGATACATTGGTTAAAAGCGGGGGACTGTGCAATGTAATGGGACTCGAACTGCCCCATGAACACATTTGCATAACTTGGGGCGAAACGAGTCCCCATTGCACAGCCCCTCATTTGTCTATATAAAGTGCCATCAAAGGAGAACACATTGTGCTCAAGAGTAAAGTGCATAGCTTCAATTAGGAAGGAGGACTGAACTTGACTGAAGTGGGGATCCAAGCTAAAGATTTCCTCCATGGCCTGTAATCCCAAATAGGTAGATATGTTAGAGTAAAGTGAACATACATCAAGAGTGAGAAAAGAAAAATGTGAGGGAAAGAAAATAGTGCTCAGTTCATAAATAAGTTGAGAAAAATCACGTAAATAAGAAGGGAGTTGTAAAACAAAATCCTGTAAAAATAAATCAATAAAATGTGAGAGATTACAAGTAATAGAACCCACCCCAAAAATAATAGGATGACCAGGAGGGGTGACCGTGCATTTGTGAAGCTTAGGTAAGTAATAGAAAATAGGAAGAGAATAGTCTTTAATATGCAAAAAATCATATTTTTTATTAAGCAATGATAAATCAAGAGCTTTCTTGATAAGTGATTTATACTGAATAAAGTGATCGGGTGACGGATCACAGGACAGCACTTCATAATATTCATTATCCGCTAAAATCCTATTCGCTTCTAAAATGTAAGCGGACCTATCTAAAATGTCCACCCCCCCCCCCCCCCCTTTATCAGGGGGGCGCACCACAATGGAGTGATTATTCTGAATAGATTTGACAGCTTTGCGTTCATCAACAGATAAATTATCATGTGATTTAAAAGAAATAGTGTGAGATCTAAGGTTGTGAAAATCCCTAGCAACCATGGAAATTTTTTTTTCCAAATGGTTGCCTCTGTTATGTAGCGGGTAAAAGGTGGACACTGGTCTGAAATCGACATGTTTAAAATTATTAACCAAGTTAAAAGTGGTGACAACAGAGGGATCCATAAAATCATCAATACTGGAACTAACCAGGGATTGAATAGAGTCGTTGCCACTGACAACCAACTCGGTGATGAACGTATCAGTAGAGTGTCCGACATGACTTGCCACAGAGGCCCCTTGTGTGTTGTGCATCATATGACTCCCTTGGTGAATGATTTTTTCTGACACCAAGGGGTTAAGTAATTAACTTGGAGTGTGTATATATACTGTTTCCTGTTTCCCTTGTCCATACGCCTGATGAAGAGCACTAGCACGAAACGCGTTGCATGTTGGGAATAAAAGCTGATTGCTTCAACTGTTGCCTGGTCCCTCAGCGCCCTATCATCCACTGGTCTGGAGGTCGTTGGTTTTATATTGCTTATATTGTGGAGTGGCAGCAGAGGGATCTATTTCATGCTATTATCCAAGTTGTGCTGGCACTTGCACAACTAACATTGGTAAGCGCTCTATCATTACTAGCGTTTCCACATATGTTATTTATTGAACCATGGAGCGCTCCTTTTTGTCTGTTTTGTAATTTCCTTTAGGAGACTGGGAAAGCTGGGTGACAGACAGTACATAAAGCTGAGGAAGAAGTGTGAGCCCTGCACTGTGCGCTACCTGTCACCAAGCTTTCCCAGTCTCCTGAAGAGAGTCCCCATATACCCATATAGTGCCCCACACTGTGGGTACACACACATGCACATTACAAATATACATTCAAAATACTAATAGACATATACACAATTAGGCACAGCACATATACACACATACCATATACACGCGTGGTGTCTCGGTACCGGATTGCATCCATTACCTTGTGGTGAGGTCCCCAAAGTCAGAGTCCCTAGGTACCAGTGGGATCCTCATCTTTAGTTAGCCCCTAGTCACCCCTCTAATAATAAAAATTATTCAAATTCGAATTGTCTATATGTATATAAAGTGAACTTACCTTGTTGTTAGTGACGCAGGACCTGCGGGTCACGTGATGCGTTCCAGAACTCTATGGTTTTTACTCAAGGACCTTTGCAGGTAGTCAGGTGATCATCCACCATGCTTTGTAACAGTGAGTGACAGCTGACATGGACCAATCCAAAACGGCCCTGGCCCTGCTCATATAAGGGAGCGGCGGCCATTAATCTCGCTCTTTCCTCCTGGGCTGCTGATGAGGACGGATCTGCGCAGCTGTCATCGGCAACCACTAGGCCAAAGCCTTGTGGCAACGGCCATCATTCCAAAACTGTGAGTTACTTCAATTCCCTATTACTCTGCAAGATCACTGGACCTAAACAGACCCCTAAATCCAGGGGATCTCTGCAAAACCTAATTCTACTAATCTCAGAATAACTTATCGGTCCTAAGCAACTGTCAGTCACTGCCGTGCTGATAATAGACCCTGTTACTAAGACTGTTACCGTTACTGAATGTACCGCAATTCATAAGTAAAGTTCCCGCAAGTTCAAGTTCAGCACTGCCGTGGACAATCATTTATTTCTGCACGCACCTATCGTTTCTGGGAAGGGTGACAATAGGCCTAGCAACTACCTCAGCGTATTAACCCTCACCCTGGTGTCACGAGTTACAAGGGTTAAATTAACCCCTCATATTCCAACACAGCAACAGCCCAACTACACTATACCCCCCAAGGGCTATCACACACACATAGACAAAAGCACACTTACTTTTTACTTAGGATTGAACAGCTCCTGGGGGTCCCCATTTGGGGTAGCCCCCAGCCCCACTTCTGCTCCCAGCTGTAGCACTGTGCAGCCTGCAGCCTCCCCCTCCTCCTATTCCCCGACTGCCGAACTGTGTACAACAGGAGGCCAGGGAACTTACTGAGTGGCTGGGGAGGGGCCCAGGAGAGAGGCCCGTACATCTTCTTGCTCATGTGTGGGGAACTGCTGAGCCTAGGAGCCCTGAAAAGTCTAGGTAGGGGGAGGGAATGGGCCCCCATGATTTTAGCTCGGTAAAAAGATCAAGCCCTACTGCTTTGCAAGGGGCTTGTTCTTTGACTTGTTCTTTGACTAACAAGCCCCACAAATCTGGGGGGGATAGCATTGTAACTGGGTGTGGCTTTGAAAAAAGGCAGAGCCATAAAAGGGAGGGACTAAAAGGGGCGGGGTCACTCAATGTTGCATGGCAATACAGGCTCCTCATCACAGGTACCTTCTGGGAGCAGTGAATTCAAGAGATAGGGATCTGTCAGGACTGTGGGAGGTAGGCTGTGTGTGTGTGAGGTCAGGACGAGGGCTTAGTGTAGGCACCATTGACACCTTGACAAAACATGGTGTACATGTATGCCGTGTTAGCAGTCTGTATGTATGAAGTGCTCCTACTAGCTGAGCGCTCTTCATTCATTGCTAGTGCCGCACATCAGTGATCACGTCCCTCCACTAATAAAAGTGTAAACGAAAATAAGCATCTTTGGTATCGCTGCATGTGGAAATGACAGAACTATTAAAATATAACATTAATGAAACTGCATGGTAAATGGTGTAAACATAAAAAAAATACCTAAGTCCTTAATTGCTGATTTCTGGTCCATTCATATACCAGAAAAAAAGTTTATTAAAAGTGATCAAAAAGTCTTATCAAAACAAAAATGATACCGATAAAAACTACAGACCACGGAGCAAAAAATAAGTCCCATAGGTAAAAGTCTTATAGAAGAGGACAATTTTAAGCATTAAAACCAGTATACAAGGAGAAATAAAATCACCATACTTATTAACACCATACTATTACTGACAAAATCCTGAATACTAAGACCAATATTACCAATAATATCAGTATTCAAGGAACAAATTATACCAGCACACAAAGACTGGATAATACCGCCATACTGAGAAAAATCCACTATGTACAGACTAACAATACCAATAATATCAGAATATAATCAATAACAGGACCAAATAATACTGCCTCATCAGGAACACACTTTACATCACAGTGACTGACTAATGCATCATACTGTTACTGAATAAAACCGCTGTATAAAGACCTGTATCTCCCTGTACAGTGACCATAAAGAAGTAGATACCAGCTGTACACAGAATCTGTATACAGAAAAGCAGTAGAAGACAGCACTGGATAAATCCATTGTCCCTGTAGTCATCCAGATAGAACAGATAAATGATAGCTCTTTTGCACATATCCTGAGTTTTCCCATTTCTGGTGCTGTGGTCTTGGACTTTGTTGCATGTAGCTATCATTTATCTGTTCCTCAAAAAAAGCTTTTGGGGAAGCAGTAAACTACTGCTCTTTTGCACATATCAAGAGTTTTCAATTTTTGGTACTGTGGTCTTGGACTTTGTTGCAGGACCTGTATACCATATAAATGATTGTATACAGGACCAAATAAAAGTAGATACCCGCTGTACACAGGATCTGTATACTATATACTGTAAGTGATTATAGTTACAGCTAGGGACTCACAGGTACGGTCATTTCTGATCAGCGATGCCCTCTTTCCTTTTCTTCTTCATCTGGATCAGACTGACATGTCAACTTCTTCCATCCATAAACCATCTCTTTAGCATCTGCAGGAAAAACATGTTATACTCTGCATTTTTCCAGTGCACTGCCCTCCCATAATTAGGATAGTAGGTCCCCCATTAAGTAGGCCTATCCCCCACTGTAGACCTCCCCCAGTAGGTAAATACATCAGAAAGTAGGTAGGTTGCTAGCTAGGTAGATAGGCGGGTAAGTAGGTAGCTAAGTATGTTCAAAGTTAGGTTGGTTGTTAGCTAGATAGGTAGGTAAGGGGATAGCTACAGATACCTGTGAGAAATTATATTTCAATTCCTGTGAGAAATTATATTTCTCACAGGACTCATCACTCAGCTTTCCTTCTAGGAAAGCTGAGTGATAATTCCTGTGAGAAATATAATTACAGCCATATTTTTTTGCTCCCAGCTTTTCTAGACTTCAAAACAGCAAAGTTTGCCTAAATATGTGGTAACACATATAATATAATTGCAGAAATATAACTGAAGCCATATTTTTTCACCCAGCTTTCCTAGACTTCCGAACAGCAAAGTTTGCCTAAATATGTGGTAACACATATTTAGGCACACTTTGCTGTTCTGAAGTCTAGGAAAGCTGGGTGAAAAAAATATGGCTGTAATTATATTTCTCACAGCAATCATTACTCAGCTTTCCTAGTAGGTTACACTCCCCCCTTTCACATAGATATATGCAGATTTACCCCCCCCCCCTTTTCCTCATAGGTATATGCAGAGTTACCCCCTCCCCCCTATAGGTATATGCAGAGTTACCCCCTCCCCCCTATAGGTATATGCAAAGTTATCCTCCCCTCTTCCCCATAGGTATATGCAGTTACACCCCCCCCTCTTCCCCATAGGTATATGCAGAGTTACAACCCCCTCTTTCAATAGGTATATGCAGAGTTACGCCCCCCCTCCCCTATAGGTATATGCAGAGTTACCACCCTCCCCCCTCTTCCCCATAGGTATATGCAGAGTTACCCCCCTCTTTCCCATAGGTATATACAGAGTTAAAAAAAAATGATGCTCACCTGTGTTACGCCGAGCGCTCCGGGTCCCTGCTCCTTCCCGGAGTGCTTGCGGCGTTCTCCTCTCTGCAGCGCCCCGGTCAGACCCGCTGACCGGGAGCGCTGCACTGGCACTGCCGACGGGGATGCGATTCGCATAGCGGGACGCGCCCGCTCGCGGATCGCATCCCAATCCACTTACCTGTCCCGATCCCCGGCTGTCACGTCGTGGCGCGCGCGGCTCCGCTCCCTAGGGCGCGCGCGCCAGCTCTCTAAGATTCAACCCCTTAAGGACGCAGGACGTAAATGTACGTCCTGGTGAGGTGGTACTTAACGCACCAGGACGTACATTTACATCCTAAGCATAACCGCGGGCATCGGAGCGATGCCCGTGTCATGCGCGGCTGATCCCGGCTGCTGATCGCAGCCAGGGACCCGCCGGCAATGGCCGACGCCCGCGATCTCGCGGGCGTCCGCCATTAACCCCTCAGGTGCCGGGATCAATACAGATCCCGGCATCTGCGGCAGTTCGCCATTTAAATGAACGATCGGATCGCCCGCAGTGCTGCTGCAGGGATCCGATCATTCATAACGCCGCACAGAGGTCCCCTCTCCTTCCTCCATGCGGCTCCCGGCGTCTCCTGCTCTGGTCTGTGATCGAGCAGACCAGAGCAGGAGATGACCGATAATACTGATCTGTTCTATGTCCTATACATAGAACAGATCAGTATTAGCAATCATGGTATTGCTATGAATAGTCCCCTATGGGGACTATTCAAATGTAAAAAAAAAATGTAAAAAAATGTAAAAGTGAAAGTAAAAAAAAAGTGAAAAATCCCCTCCCCCAATAAAAAAGTAAAACGTCCGTTTTTTCCTATTTTACCCCCAAAAAGCGTAAAAAACTTTTTTTATAGACATATTTGGTATCGCCGCGTGCGTAAATGTCCGAACTATTAAAATAAAATGTTAATGATCCCGTACGGTGAACGGCGTGAACGAAAAAAAATAAAAAAAAGTCCAAAATTCCTACTTTTTTAATACATTTTATTAAAAAAAATATATAAAAAATGTATTAAAAGTTTTTTATATGCAAATGTGGTATCAAAAAAAATTACAGATCATGGCGCAAAAAATGAGCCCCCATACCGCCACTTATACGGAAAAATAAAAAAGTTAGAGGTCATCAAAATAAAGGGATTATAAACGTACTAATTTGGTTAAAAAGTTTGTGATTTTTTTTAAGCGCAACAATAATATAAAAGTATATAATAATGGGTATAATTTTAATCGTATTGACCCTCAGAATAAAGAAAACATGTCATTTTTACCATAAATTGTACGGCGTGAAAACAAAACCTTCCAAAATTAGCAAAATTGAGTTTTTCGTTTTAATTTTACCACAAAAATAGTGTTTTTTTGTTGCGCCATACATTTTATGATATAATGAGTAATGTCATTACAAAGGACAACTGGTCGCGCAAAAAACAAGCCCTCATACTAGACTGTGGATGAAAATTTAAAAGAGTTGTGATTTTTAGAAGGCGAGGAGGAAAAAATGAAAACGTAAAAATTAAATTGTCTGAGTCCTTAAGGCCAAAATGGGCTGAGTCCTTAAGGGGTTAAGGGGCCAGTGCACCACTAATTGGTGCCTGGCCCAATCAGTGTAATTAGCTCCCACCTGCTCCACGCCTTTATAACCTCACTTCCCCTTCCCAGCATTGCCGGATCTTGTTGCCCTTGTGCCTAGTGAAAGCGTTTTCTGTGATTGCCTTACCAGTGTTACCAGACCTTCTGCCGTTACCCTTGACTACGAACCTTGCCGCCTGCCTTGACCTTCTGCTACGTCTGACCTCGCCTCTGTCTAGTCCTTCTGTCCCACGCCTATCTCAGCAGTCAGCGAGGTTGAGCCGTTACCGGTGGATACGACCTGGTTGCTACCGCCGCAGCAAGACCATCCCGCTTTCCGGCGGGCTCTGGTGAATACCAGTAGCAATTTAGAACCGGTCCGGTCCACGCCAATCCCGCGCTGACACAGAGGATTCACCTCCAGCCTGCCAAATCATAACAGTAGATCCGGCCATGGATCCCGCTGAGGTGCCGCTGCCAAGTCTCGCTGACCTATCCACGGTGGTCACCCAGCAATTCCAACAGATCGCCCAACAAGGACAGCAGCTGTCGCAGTTGACCGCCATGCTACAGCAACTTCTGCCACAGCTACAGCAGGAACCCTCTCCTCCGCCAGCTCCTGCACCTCCTCCGCGAGTGGCCGCTCCTAACCTCCGCTTGTCCCTGCCGGACAAATTTGATGTGGACTCTAAACTCTGCCGTGGTTTCCTGTCTCAATGTTCCCTACATTTGGAGATGTTGTCGGACCAATTTCCTACAGAACGGTCTAAGGTGGCTTTCGTAGTTAGTCTTCTGTCTGGAAAGGCCTTGTCTTGGGCCACACCGCTCTGGTACCGCAATGATCCTGCCACAGCCACTGTCCAGTCCTTCTTCGCTGAAGTCCGTAGTGTCTTCAAGGAGCCAGCCCTGCTTTGCTGAACCTAGTCCAAGGAAGTTCTTCTGTAGGCGAATACGCCATCCAGATTCGTACCCTCGCCTCTGAGCCAGCCTGGAACAACAAAGCCCTCTGCGCGACCTTCAAGAAAGGCTTATCCAGCAACATCAAAGATGTACTGGCCGCACAAGAAATTCCTGCTAACCTGTCTGAACTAACCCATTTGGCCACCCGTATCGACATGCGATTTTCTGAAAGACACCAGGAGCTCCGCCAGGAAAAGGACCTTGATCTCTGGGCACCTCTCTCCCGGAATCCTTTGCAATTCACCCCTGTGCCTCCCGCCGAGGAGGCTATGCAAGTGGATCGGTCTCGCCTGACCCATGAAGAGAGGTCTCGTCGCAGAGATAAAAATTTATGCCTGTACTGCGCTAGTACCGAACATTTCCTAGTGGACTGCCCTATTCGTCCTCCGCGTCTGGGAAACGCACGCACCCAGCTCACATGGGAGTGGCGTCTCTTGGTGTGAAGTCTGCTTCTCCACGTCTCACTGTGCCCGTGCGGATTTCTCCTTCTGCCAACTCCTCCTTCTCAGCTGTGGCCTTCTTGGACTCTGGTTCTGCGGGAAATTTTATTTTGGCCTCTTTTGTTAATAGGTTCAGCATCCCAGCGACCCGTCTCATCAAGCCGCTCTACATTTCTTCTGTCAACGGAGTAAAATTGGACTGCACTGTGCGTTACCGCACAGAAGCCCTGCTTATGAGCATTGGACTGCATCACGAAAAAATTGAATTTTTTGTTCTGCCCAACTGCACCTCTGAAGTCCTCCTCGGTCTGCCATGGCTCCAACGTCATTCTCCTACCCTTGACTGGACCACCGGGGAGATCAAGAATTGGGGTCCTTCTTGTCACAAACGATGCCTCACATCTGCTCCCACTTGTCTAACTCCTGAGGTTCCACCCATACCGGCTCCTCCCAAGCCTTACCAGGATATTTTCGGCAAAAAGCAAGCTGGGATTTTGCCTCTTCATAGCCCCCTTCCTGGTAACACTCTGCCCCGTGGCAAGCTTCACCCTCTGCCCCCTCCTCATTCCCACTTCTTCTGGATTGCCTGCCATTGATGAAGTTACCCAGGACTTCTCTGTCATCCGGAAGGAAACTCAAGAATCGCTCCCAATGGCCTCGTCTCGTATGAAGGGACAAGCAGACAAAAGAGGGGGAGACCTAAGGGGGGGTACTGTTACGCCGAGCGCTCCGGGTCCCTGCTCCTCCCCTGAGCGCTTGCGGTGACCAGGAGCGCTGACCGGGAGCGCTGCACTGACACTGCCGACGGGGATGCGATTCGCATAGCGGGACGCGCCCGCTCGCGGATCGCATCCCAATCCACTTACCTGTCCCGGTCCCCGGCTGTCACGTCGTGGCACGCGCGGCTCCGCTCCCTAGGGTGCGCGCGCGCCAGCTCTCTAAGATTTAAAGGGCCAGTGCACCACTAATTGGTGCCTGGCCCAATCAGTGTAATTAGCTCCCAACTGCTCCACGCCTTTATAACCTCACTTCCCCTTCCCAGCATTGCCGGATCTTGTTGCCCTTGTGCCTAGTGAAAGCGTTTTCTGTGATTGCCTTACCAGTGTTACCAGACCTTCTGCCGTTACCTTTGACTACGAACCTTGCCGCCTGCCTTGACCTTCTGCCACGTCTGACCTCGCCTCTGTCTAGTCCTTCTGTCTCACGCCTATCTCAGCAGTAAGCGAGGTTGAGCCGTTACTGGTGGATACGACCTGGTTGCTACCACCGCAGCAAGACCATCCCGCTTTGCGGCGGGCTCTGGTGAATACCAGTAGCAATTTAGAACCGGTCCACCAGTACGGTCCACGCCAATCCCTCGCTGACACAGAGGATCCACCTCCAGCATGCGAATCATAACAACCTGAGGCCCACGCCCGCGTCTTCTCCCCTCCACAGTACAGGCACCAATGAGTGACATCATCGGCGCCTGTACGGCGTGCTGCGCGGGGGGGGGAGGTCACATCTCCTCTGTGTAAGCTGCAGTTGCGGCTTAGACAGAGGGGATTATTTTTTTATGTGATTATTTTTTTTTTTAGATTTTAAATTTTTTGAATTTGTAAAATATTTTTGAAAATATTTTCAACATTTTTTACTTACCATAAAATATGAAAAATGTTTAAATAACTTGTCATATCTCCCACTGTTGACCAGCAGAGGGAGCTAACATGAGGAATCTGGTGAAAGCAAGCAACTTGTCTGACTGCTGCAAATTTGACCTTGAACCTATAAGTCCCTTTCCCCAATATTGGCTCCAATCTTAAACACATACAGTGGAGGTTTTATTTAAAACACAATATTTACACCTACAGTTGTGCAAAAGCACCAAAAAATCTCCAGACAAAGTATCATATAGAATCAATCAATAAATCTTTATTCATGTACAAAAAGATATTAAAAACGCATATGAAGTATCGCACAAAGAGTGGAAAAAATGCAAATATATACACATAGGGATACTGGAATGAAAGTCCTGATAAGGTAGTACACTGTATGTCTGTGGGATAATAATGCTACAGAGAGATAGAGTAAACAGGTAAGCAAGACATATATATAAGTAAGAAAATGCTATAGTGCTAGTATATATACCTTTTTTTTAGAGGCTAAATAGCTCCCAAATTGTAGTGCCAAAGAAAACCAACCAAACTCAGATAAAGGTAAAGTGCAATAGTGCAACCAGGTAATGGATTTGCTAATTTGCAGACGCTACCCGAAGAAGGTAAGTAGAGGGAAATGTAGCAGCAGACTTAGGCAGTGATCAGGACTCACCCCAGCTCCACCCCAGACCTCTGACGCGTTTTGCTGGGAGAGGCTTTATCCAGGAGTGGTGTGGGACTGTGGGGAAGCACAGCTAATATACTCAAGATAGCCAATAGGGAGAAGGCATAGGAGAGGTACACACCATGTAACTGATAAGTGTTTGTCTCCGTGAGTGCAATGGCTGTGGCCAGAAACCCTTAGGTGGGCGGAAGTCACGTGACTGTAATGTCACGTGATAGCGGGGCAAGATCTACTGTGTGTGCCAGCCTAATAGTAAAGACTGCGGCTGCGCATCACAGTACGTGCAGCTTGTAGGGGAGTATATAGCTCCACTAAGATGGCTGAGCCAGACTATATTAAGACTATGCAAAAATGGCTGCCGTAATAGGTATTGCACATGTCCCTGCATTACAGAGAAGCTAGGGATGAAAAGGAGGCTACTTTATAATGGCTGCGAACATAACATAGGTTCCGGGGTTAGCCAGTGCGCACACGAAGAGTAAATTTAAAGTGACAGTGCTTATAAAGACAATTAGGTGTAAAGGTGCATGATAGAAGTTTGTAAATGCATTCATGGCACACACAACTGAATATATGTGTGTGTGTTAAATATGTACATATATGTAGTATGATCGTGAACCTTATTAAATAAATATGATGTGTAAGTATAGTGAACCTTATTCTATAGATATAATGTGTGGGTGAAATGTGTGAGTGAGTAAGATAAAAATGAGAGTAAGTGATAAATAATAAAATAATTAATAAATTCATACACACAGAATACCAAGCAACAAACTTGGAATAGTAAACATGTGAATCTAAAGTTATAGCTAAAATACATAGGTGGAAAAGTAAATAATAAAATAAAAAATAACATAATAGTGTAAAACTGGTATCAAACAGTACAAGTGATAAAAGTGACATGTGCAAAAATATCAGGGGGCCCTCTGGTGAACAGTGCATGACCACATGTAGTCATAACAGTACTTGATCAAAATGACATAAAGAGAATTGACAAAGTAAAGGTATATAGAGACATTGAACTGAACCATAGGTGTAGACATAAATGTGTGTGTGAAGCTAATAATGAGGGAAAGAAAGAAAAAGGGGGGGGAGGGAGGGGGAGTGAAAGTAACAATGCTTATAAAGACAACTAGGTGTAAAGGTGCATGATAGAAGTTAGTAAATACATGATTAGGATGTTGATTCCCGGGGAGGGGGGGGGGGGGCAAAAGTAGGGAATAAAGGGACAAGAACAAAGCAGAATAAGCACTGATGTTTCAACAAAATGCCAAGATGTTGTCAGTACCTAAAAAGCAGATGCGTACAGTAATTGCAAAATAAAAGTGAAAGAGTAAAGATAAAAACAAATATTGAAAAACATCACAGGACAAAGAGTAATGACTCAGTAATCCTAGCATTATATAGGAACTGTGTCTATATATACACATATATAAACACGCACATATTATTTGAATAGAATCAATTGATACAAAAAGGGGACAAATTGACTTCATTTAGACCCTCCGGAGTTCTTGTTCCCAGGACTTCGATCCATCTGCTTTCTTTCTGAGCTAATAGTTTCTTCCAATCACTTCCACGTGTCCCCACATACACACGGTCGATGCCTTTAACCTGCAATAAAGAACTATCACAATTTTGGTACTTTTTAAAATGTCTAGCCGCTGTTTTTTGAGGAAGGAAATCGATGCACTGTTTGACCGATATGGTGTCAAGTACCTGTTCCCTGACACGTCTCCGAAATTTGCGGGTAGTTAGTCCCACATATATTTTCTGACACGAACACTTGGCATAATATACAACCCCTTTTGTAGCACAATCAATGTGATGTATATTGGTGTAGGTTTTCTCGCCTTTAGAATCGGAGAACGTAGCGCGCTGTTCAATATTGGTGCAGGCGACACATTGTCCACAGGTGAAGGAACCCCATTTTGGTCCCTTGGATCCAAATGCTTGCATTGGGGTTACCCCACAGTGGTAGCTGTGGACTAATGTGTCTTTAATGTTATCCTGTATGTCACATAGGGTCTGTTGGGTACATATTTTGCAAGTACCTGGTCACTTTGCAGAATAGGCAAATTTTTCTTCATTGCTTGGGTAATTTCTTTCATGCGTGAATGGAAGTCCATGATGAATCTAATGGTTTGCGTAGTATCTGTAGTATTTCTCTTCCTTCCCTGTAACAAACTTGTGTGGTTACTCCTTTTTGCTCGGTCATATGCTTTCCTTAGAGTTCCACTGTCATACCTTTGAATCTTACCTGAAGATCCTTGGCCTGAGTTTTAAAAGCATCATCCCCAGAGCAGATGAGGCGAGCCCGTAGAAACTGTCCCATGGGTATATTTCTAAACAGATGTCTGGGATGTCCTGAAGACGCGTGTAAGATTGTATTCACAAATAAGCTTCTCCTAAACAGATCTGTTGAAAGAAGGCCGTTGTCGTTAAGAGAGATTTTAATGTCTAAAAATTCAGTGACAGGTTCACCAATTTTTTATGTAAGTTTAATGTTTTTGTCATTACAATTAAACTGCTGTAGCAAAACTTTGACAATGCTGTCTGCTTTCTTCTTCTGTCTGTGTGCAAAAGGAGAGGGGGGAGGGGGTTTTGTATTATTATTTTTTTTTCAGTTCCCTGTCACCATTTTGTTGGTGTCTGAAGAGTGGTAAAGAACAGACTAGATGTCTCTTGATAGGTCACTGCTCCTCAAGGACTTCAAGAAAATGGTGCTGACTCCTCCTTTCATTTAACCTAATCTTTGATATGCACATGTGCAGTAAGCAGTCCATGTTTTTCTATGAGACACTCAGTCTTAACTTTCTTATGCCCTGTGCCTGTTATAAAGCGTCTGTGTAGGTGTTATGAATAGAGATGAGCGAATCAATGCAGATGAACCCGAATTCGTTACGAATTTCAGGATTTATTCGATTCGCAATGAATGCGAATATTGCCGCTATTCTATCGCGCAAATCGCTTCATTAAACTCCATTTTACAGCATTCCAGGCTACAGGACACCTAAAGTGGTGGATCCACATGTCAGTACATGGGGCAGGGGATGCTGGGAAGGTGGGAAGGCAAAGCGGGAAGGGAGGTAGGTGGGATGACCCTAAATCACATGCAGGATGCAGCCTATCAGCATTCATTGACCTCTGTGATGTCACAGCCCTATATAATCGGCAGCCATTTTGCGGCTGCTCATTTCATGCCATACACTGAAGAGAGAGAGGACGGCTGCATGTCTCTGTGTGTTAAACAGACCCACTGAATTGATCATACCGCAGCGTTCCACTTCAAACTGCTAGTCACATCAGCATTGTGGACAGAGAGCAGTGCAGTGCTTTGCTTGTTCTCACTGAGTAAGATTTTTATGCCAGCCATAAACCTCCCAGTCACTTTATTCAGCATTTTATCAGAGATGGGCAGATAGCTTTTCGTTGCCTCATACATATCAACAAGCTGCCTTAACTTCATGAACCGTATCACAGGAGGCAGGAATGATTTTTCAGCACAATTCTGTGTATTTTTTCCACAAGAAATCATCTGCTGCTTATACTAGTCTGTAGATGGTATAATAACCAGCAGTTCACACCATTCTTAATACTCTGGGGCAATTTTTTTTGTTGTTGGTGGTGCTGCACTGTTGTGTCCTGTTGCTGTGCAAAAATATGTTTTTTCAGCGGACTGTAGTGCATTTTTCTGCCCTCATACGTGCATACCCCATACCTACATTAAAGCAGTCTACTATTTTGTATCTGTTAATCTGTAACAAGTATAGATACTGGGAAAGTCCAGGCAAAAGTAATCACCGGCTGGTGTTTTACGAAAAAACATTTTCCAAGTGTACTGTAGCGCATTTTTGTGCCCTCATACGTGCATACCACATGCCTACATCTAAGTAGTGCACTTTTTTGTACCTGTTAATCTGTAACAAGCCTACATACAGTGAAAGGCCAGGGAAAATGAATCACTGGCTGTTGTTTTATGAAAATACGTTTTCAAGTGTACTATAGCACATTTTTTTGCCCTCATACATGCATACCACATACCTAGATCGAAGTAATGTACCATATTGTGCCTGTTAATCTGTCAAGGGCCTACATATTGTGAAAGTTCAAGCAATAGTGCTCACCGGCTGGTGTTTTACAAAAATACAGAGTTTTTAATGCGTATTGTAGGGCATTTTTCTGCCCTCATCAGTGCATACCACATACATACATCAAAGCAGTGTATCATTTTGTACCTGTTAAACTGTCAAGAGCCTACATACTGTGAAAGTTCAAGCACTAGTACTCACCGGCTGGTGTTTTAGAAAAATATAGAGTTTTTAATGCGTATTGTAGCGCATTTTTCTGCCCTCATCAGTGCATACCGCATGCGTACATCTAAGTAGTGTACAATTTTGTACCTGATAATCGGTCAAGGGCCTACATACTGTCAAAGTCCAAGCAATAGTACTCACTGGCAGGTGTTTTACAAAAATTACAGAGTTTTTAGGCTCATTGTAGTGCATTTTTTGGCCCTCCTAAGTGCATACCGCATACGTACATCTAAGTAGTGTACTATTTTGTACCTGTTAATCTGTCAAGGGCCTACATACTGGCCCTTGACTGGCCCTCATAAGTGCATACCACATACCTATATCAAAGCAGTCTACTATTTTGTATCTGTACATCTGTAACAAGTCTAGATACTGGGAAAGTCCAGACAAAATTAATCACCGGGTGGTGTATTGTAGCGCCTTTTTCTGCCCTCATCAGTGCATTCCGCATACCTACATCTAAGTAGTGTACTGTTTTCTAATCTGTCAAGAGCCTACATACTGTGAAAGTCCAGCCAAAAGTACTCATCGGCTGGTGTTGTACTCAGATACTTTTTTAAGTGTACTGTAGAGCATTTTTCTGCCCTTATCAGTGCATACCACATACCTACATCTAAATAGTGTACCATTTTGTTCCTGTTAATCTGTCAAGGGCCTGCATACTGTGAAAGGACAGCCAAAAGTAATCACCTGCTGCTGTTATAGACAAATACTGTTTTAAGAGTGGTGAAGAGTATTGTACTCCCCTCCTATACGCACTAAGTATGTCAGTCAGAGAAGTACCAGGACATGCACAGATGAGTGGCAGAGGCCTAAAACTTCAGGCAGAGGTCGCAACAGACTCGAGGCAAGTGGCAGCAGAAGTCGCAGCGAGAGGCCTGAGCTCCCGTTATCAGCTAGCGGTCGTGTCTCGACCAGCAACCCATCTGCCGTCGTCGATTGGTTAACATGGTCATCCACTTCATCACAAGTGACATCTGACACACCCAGTCAACAGTCGGTGGGTTCCTCAGACACAACCCTCAGTTGGCATGGCCCAGGAGCAGTCCCTGTCCTCCCATTGCCTGTGTCTTATGCTGTTCCCTCTCCTACAGAAGTATCTTATGCTGTGGGTTCAGCTCCACTCTTCACTGAGGACAATCTAATAGAGGACAGTCAGCAGCTACTGCCCAGCCAAGAAGGGGAGGAGACATGTGCTGCTTCCTCCGCTAGGCGTCCAAGTAGTGATCAGGAGAGTGACGTGGGAGTCGGTGTTGCCAGGGTTCAGGGTCCTGAAGCAGACACTGTTGAGGGACCTGGGGAGGATATCAGTGACGTGCACACACTTGTTGATGATGATGAAGCCGATCGCAATTGGGAGCCGGGTGCAGAGCGGCATCATCATCATCAGGAGAAGAGAGTTGCAGGTTGCCCTTGAGGCAGCAGCTGAGCCAGCAAGGCGGTAGCATGGTTGGCAGTCAGCGTGGGGGCAGAAGTGGAAATTCTGGAGCCAAACATGCCCGGGGGAGACCACCTGCTTTGCGGCAGCCTACCGGAAGATAGTGGAACAGGGGTTCCTGGAGATGGCGGCAGTAGCAGTCAATTAGTGCGGACTGTTGGTGGGAAAATCAGCTACTCGGCGGTGTGGCAGTTTTTCATCAAGCATCCGGAGGAGGTTCACGTAGCCACATGCAAGATATGTTGGCAGAAGGTGAAGCGTGGCCAGGGTCCCAATGTTGGCACCATGGCCCTGTGTCAACACATGCTTCGCCACCATAAAGCGGCCTGGGAGAACTATGGCTCCAATGTAGTGGTCCAGCTTGCTGCATCACCCTGTGGTCAGCCGCTCCCTCCTCCAGCCAGCCAAAGCTCCACCACCTCAGCCGAAGGGAGCTGTGTGTCATACCCTCCTTCTGTCGCTCCAGATGCTCCTGCTTCTCCGACTTTTAGTCAGCCATTCCGCCAACAATCCATCCGCGAAGCCATATCAAGGAGAGAACAGCGCCCACTCATCCAATGGCGCAGAAGCTGAATGTGCTCCTGTCTAAGTTGCTGGTGCTGCAGTCCCTCCCTTTTCAAGTGGTGGACTCTGCACCTTTCAGAGAACTGATGGCTTGTGCCGAGCCGAGGTGGAGAGTACCAAGCTGTAATTTCTTTGCAAAGAAGGCATTACCAGCCCTGCACAATTTTGTGGAAGAGAAGGTGGGCCAGTCCTTGAGCCTGTCAGTGTGTACCAAAGTGCATGGCAGCACCGACGTCTGGAGCTGTAACTACGGTCAGGGGCCATACATGTCCTTTACGGCCCACTGGGTGAATGTGGTTCCTGCACAGCCACAACCCCAACTTGGACAGGTCACGCCGCTTCCTCCTCCACGTTGTCAGCCCGTTGGTCCTGTGACAGTGTGCGACTCCGCCTCCTCATCCTCCACAGTGTCCTCAGCCTCCAATGCCCGGACAAGTCTTAGTGGCCCTTCAGCATACCATGTGGGCAGGGCATGGCGGTGTGACACTGTTTTTCACATGGTTTGCCTTGGCTAAACTGCTAAAAGTCATTCATAAAGAAATCGGAGCATGGCTTACTCCACAAAATCTGGAAATGGGAGCCATGGTGACTGACAATGGGAAGAACATCTTGGGCGGGCTGTGACAAGAAAGGGTGAAACATGCACCCTGCATGGCACACATGTTAAATCTGGTTGTCAAGCAGTTCCTGAAGTGTTCCCCCCATTTGCAAGACATCCTAAGAATGGGAAGGAAACTTTGCATGCATTTCAGCCACTCATACAACGCAAAGCACACCCTCCTTGAGCTGCAGCGTCAGAATGGTATCCCCCAACGTAGTCTGATTTGTGACGTTGCCAAATGTTGAAATTCCACCCTTCATATGTTGGACCGTCTGTACGAACAGAAAAAAGCCATCACTGATTTCTTGATGATCCAAGTGGATAGGGGTAATCTCGTGTGTAACTTCAATGTGAACCAGTGGCAGCTCATACGTGACACCTGCCGTTTGCTCAGGCCCTTTGAGGAAGCCACATTATACGTAAGTCGCCAGGATGACAGGATGAACGACGTCATTCCACTGCTTCATATCCTACAACAAGTTTTGGAAACTACGGCTGCTCAGGGCAATGGAGACGTTGCATCTGCATCTCACAGCCACATGAGCCCTGTGGGGACTGAACTGGAGGAGGAGGAGGAGGGGCACAGTGGAGCACAGTTTAGGTTTGATGAGATGGGCGGTGTTTCTAGTCATCTGACAGGAAAGGAGGAGCATGATGAACTAGAGGAGCTAGAGGGTTCTGAGGTAGGCAAGACAGAGGACCCAGACACACCGTGGCAGTATGCAGTGGAGATGGAGGCAGGGAGTCCCACCGAGTCACTTGCACAAATGGCACGATGCATGCTCACCTGCTTGCGTAGTGACAGCCGAATTGTCACCATTCGGCAGCGGGATGACTTCTGGGTCTCCACCTTATTGGACCCTCGCAATCGAAACAAATGTTTCCGAAAAATTTGGCTAATTGACCGAATCAAATTTTTCAAAGGTTCGCTCATCTCTTGTTATGAACTGACACACCACACAGAGGTTACAGTAATGGCAGCCCCCAGTACACACTTTATTAATAAATAACAATAAAACTACATAAATGAAATGCTTTATCTTGATAGAACAATTTTATTTATTAAAAAAATAAAATGGTGACACATTCCCTTTAACTGACTATATGAAATATATTTTCTATATACTGTATATGAAAATGGATTTTCTATACTAGGCAACCTCCTCTAATTCTAACGGGATTCACCTTTTTATCTCCAGTGCAATGCAGAATCATAGATAAACTGTTGTAAAATCTATTCTTTATGAATTACAGAAAACGACAAATTTAGCTCTGCTACATCAATAAAGCTATAGATAAGTCCTTTGGCTTTCACAGGATAGGCTCAGCATGTTTCTGACACAACCACTATGCAATATAAGCTGTGATCAGAACAAACAGAGCATCATTTTGTGGCTAAGTTATCTTTTTGCTAATATTGAATGTTTCTCTGTCCCAAAACATCATGCACCTTTTATAGTTGAGTAATACTTTGAACAGGCTCAATGGGATACTTGTACCGGCAGGGATGTGATTTCTAAATGAGGAAATGAAGACAAGAGGCTGAAAAGATTTCAAACCTATCATTGTATCACAGCATGGTAGTACCTTCCAGCAGCCTGCATATAAACTATGTCTTCTATCTGGTCTGGCTAAAACAGAAACATATAAAATGCCCAGGACAGGCTTTTACTGTAGGAGTTATTGTTTAATGAAAATCTGCGGGCTGATGCTCCTGACACAATGAATCAGAGACTAAAAAGATCTTGTAACTTATCCAGGGTACGGTGTTCTTCTAATGTTCTTTATGTTTCATCCAGAGAAGGAAACTAAAGTAGTATTGGTATTAACACACTCCGTATCGTTCATTTTTCAAGCAGTAATTTTTTTCTCCGCTCATCTCCTGTGTTACAACGAACACCTAATAGGAACCCGACTGACCCCATTGAAAGTCAATAGGACCTGTTAGGACCCGCTGATGTCCGTTGTGTTCCGACCTGTTAAGGGTTCCTTGCCAAAAAAAAAAAAAAAAGAGCTGAATGGATCCCGAACTGGATGCAGCACAAAGCTAATGTAAACCTTGCCTAAAATATGTTTTTCTGAGACTATATGATCCAAAGAATAGGCCATCAATTTCTGATTAGTGAGGTGCTGACACCCAGCACCACTGCAGATCGGGTATTCAGCTTCCCACACTACACAGGGAACTTTGTTCATGGTATAGCAGTGGCGCTGGGTAGTCCCAAAAATCCCTTTAAGGGTATGTTCACATGTCAGCAGATTTTCTGTAGCAGATCTTGCTACCCATTAAGGCCAATGGGCAGCAAAATCTGCAGCAGTAAATCTGAATGTGTGAATGTACCCTAAAGCATTAAGTATCATGTTTTAAGGATAAAAATATGCATAAGTCCATCTTATTACCCTGCAGGGGTTGATCTAGAGGCAAAACAAACAAAAAAAACTTCATGGGGCAAAAGCTAAATTTGCTCATCTTAGGATAAAAATAAATAAAAAATCTGGCTAAAATCAGAACTAATCCCTCGATTGCAAACCCTTCTCCAGACACCTGTATCTTTAACTTGTAATATTATTACACTCCAGAAAGTCATCCAGGCAGGGCCAGACTGAGAAAAAAAAAAAAAAAAAGCTCAGGAATTTTAGAAAATGCAGCCCATTTTTTTGGGTGGGGGGTCTGACTGCTAGGTCCCCCACCAATCACCATGGTTCAAGTGGTTCTCTAGCTGTTGCAAAGCTATAACTTCTATCATGCCTGGAGAGCCTCAGATTTGAGTAGAGTTTTACCCATTATCAATGCAGAACTTACAAGTGACTACAGCTCTGATGTGGCACAGTCAGGAAAATACATAATTATATTAGTGACGCACAGGTGACATTGTCTCTGTTGTCTAACCTTTTTATTTCTTCTTCATCTGGTCCAAACGCCAGGACTTCTTCCAGCTACTTCTTCCCTCTGCAGTCCCGGACATTAATGGTTCCTGACTTTGTTGGCAGATATTTATACTCTATATAAAAACAGTAATCGTTATAACCATGACCGACACTGTGCCCCCTAAATATAACTCTGCCAGACACTGTACCCTTTTAATATAATCCTGCAGGACACTGTACCACCTTAATATAACCCTTCCAGATGCTATGCTCCCTAAACAAATCCCTTCCACACAATGTACCCTTTAAATATAACCCTGCCAGACACTGTACCCTTTTAATATAATCCTGCAGGTTACTGTTCCACCTCAATATAACCCTTCCAGACGCTATGCCCCCTAAATAAATCCCTGCCACACACTGTACCCTTTAAATATAACCCTGCCAGACACTTGCACCATGAAAATAGCCATGCCACACACTGTACTCATAATAATACTGTTACACACTGTTTCTTCTTAGTTCGGCTAAATCCCACCCCTGTATAGTTTTCCTCCCGACCCCTCTGTCCTTCTCTGGATTTTTCTTTTCCCTCCTCCAGGTCCCGATGTCCCACAAGATCCCTCTATCCTCCTCCTTTCGGACCCCTATGTTCTCCTCCTCCAAACCCCTCTTTCCTCCTCCAACAGGCTCGTCTCCAACACCCTCATATCTACCCCCCCCCCCTTGTGCTGTTAAACAATTTATTGCCTTTTCCTTGCATTCTCCCTTGCTTTCCTATTGAGGTTCCCGTTTCACCTTTGCTACAGCATATACCATCTAGAGCAATGGAAAATTATAAAGCACATTCGGCAGAATAAACCTCTTAGATACACAGAGCTATGGCATAGGTGAACCGCTCCTCCCAGCGGGAACTCAAATACACAGCCATTTATTCGAAATGAAATCCTCTTAGCAGGTGATAAATTCTCTGTACAATCCATTCAGGACTGATCATCTTACTAATATTCCAGGAGCTATGAAAAACATTTATTGGACAAATGGTGATGTGCACAGTTGTAAATAGTAATGCATCACAATGATAAGTAGAGTACATGATGTTTACATTGGGAGGATAGTGGAAAAACAGGATTTTTTTTTCTTCTTCCTCCTTGCAATAAGCATAATCCCTTGTCTGTATAGTACAGTCTTATAAAGACTCCAGCTGTTTTCATATCACACTGTGATATCTTCGGAATTTGACTGGTAAATAATTATAACAACAACAAAAAAAGAAATTGAATAAATCCCAGACCTCTTCGGGGGGCCCCTCCATTGACTGGTCTTATTTTCCAATACACCCAACTGATCCACTTTCATGTGACCCAAAAGGCCCACCTGGCCCTACATAGGGAACTCTCCACCCTTGAACACCTTTACACTTCCCATTGTCCGCCACTCAAGCCCACTAGTACATTTTACACCCATTTGCTGACGGCCTTCACTACTGTCCCCTTGCCCTTCTGCCTGTCGTGGGAGAGGGAATTAGACTGCCCTCTCTCTGAGGAGGAGTGGCGTCAAGCCTTTGTATGGTGTCACCGGTCTTCCATCTCATGTAAGGCACATGAAACTAATTATAAATTAATCTTGAGATGGTACCGAGTTCCCTCTCTGTTATCTCGCATATATCCAAACGTCTCTGACGCATGTTGGCGTTGTGGGAATCCTGGCGGCACCATGACCCACATTTGGCTAGACTGCCCTGCCCTGACATCTTTCTGGTCCCAGGTAATTGAGGTTATACATAGATTGACGTCTTACCGTATCGAGAAGTCACCGAAACCACTCCTTCTATCCATCCTTCCTGACCCAGGCCACCCATTCTCAAAGAATTTTATCCATTTTCTTCTACTGGCTGCCAGATCGGTGATTCCCAGGCTCTGGAAATCATCTTCACCTCCTACGCTTTCGTCCTGGCTTCGAGAGGTATCCCACTTGTACGGTATGGAAGAACTCCTTGCTGACTCCCGGAACCAATAAGATAGGTTCCTAAGTATTTGGAGGCCCCGGTTGGAGTTCTTGTCTTCCTCTGATTTTGACACCCTCCACTCGAGTGATTATGCCCAACATCGCTTGGTCCTGCCAAAGATCCTGCGCTCATGCCCTGGGTGTCCCGGTGTCCGTCCATGCCAAGAGGTATACTACGTCCATCCCTTAGACCTTCTTCCCTCCCCCTCCCCCCCCTATTCTTCTTGCCTGTTTCTTGCCCTCTGTCCCTCTCTCTTTCTCTTCTCACTTCACTTCCCTTTCCTTTTCCTTTCTTTTGTCTTTGTCCTCTGTTCCACCTCATGTTGGTCTGTCTGCGACCTGTACTTGTTTGATATGTCCCCGTGACCCTTTGGTTATGTTGCTCCTCGCAGCCCTTCCCATTGACCTAGTTTTATTCCCCTTCTCATCCATACGGATCTCCTCTGCCCCTGTGGGAAGAAAGATATTGTGTCTCTGTTTCCTACCTGCTTTGTTTGACAGTGTGTGCCTGCATGTCCTAGAAGCCTTTATATTCGAGTTAATTACCTAAGTTTCTAGAGTGAGTTCACACGCATAACTGGACTGTTTATGCCTGATGTTCTGTATTTCTGACCCCCAAAGGGCGACACATTGTTGTTTGCTATCTATGCCTCTCTGACAAGTCGCAGTTATTGTATTGTTATTTTCTTTATGTAAACTTTAATAAAGATTTACTTTGAAAAAAGAAAAAAAAATTATGAAATTGATATGCAGCAGAGCCTTGCAAAAGTATTCATCCCCTAAAATTTTATACATTGCTCTTTCTTGTTCTAGACAGCATTCATACTGTAAACCACCATCATATAGGAACACAATTGAAATAAAATAAAACATATAAAGGTGCAATGCAAAAGTATTCAACTCCTCCAAAATAGTACGTACTAGAAACACAAGCAATTTCCACAGTTTCTATAAATTCCATACACTATTATGGGAGTTAGAGAAACAGCAAAATATATCAAGCTTGGCTGATTCCACAAAATAATAAACTGTATAATATATCTTACTAGAGAAAATGCTTCTTTGTCCACTTATCAGGCCTCTCTCCTACTAAACTCATCATTCACTCTGCAAAAACTGCTTAAGGTCATGTTCACACGGCTAATAGTCGCATTATTTGTGCAGCGGAAACCAATCTGTGTCAGCATCTGAAACCCTGCTCCTATAGAGAAGTGACATGTCATTTTGTAAACCTGCTTTCTCAAAGTTCGGCATCTACAGTCAGGACATGGTCTGTTAATGCCCAATGTCAGGGGTTCAGAATTTACTCCCCCATTGGTTGGTCCGCGAACATTAGCATCTTAGCTGTGGCCTACAACTGTGCAAATGCACAAAGAAAACCTCCAGGCAAAGTAATATTTAGAATTAATCAGCAAATGTTTATTAATGTACAAAAAGATATTAAAAACACATATAAATGTGGTGTCCCGGTATTGTAACTTGTACAGTACCTTGTGTGCTACGTCCCCAAAGTCAGAGTTCCTGTGTATCGGTAGGATCCTCCTAATGGGAAAACCCCGTGTCACCTTCTTTAATTTTATGTTGTTTGATGTGTATAGTTTGTATATAATACATATATATATATATATATATATATATATATATATATATATACACACATATATATATATATATATATATATATATAGATATATAGTACTTCCAGGACCTTAGGTCACATGACTAATAAGTCTATGGTTAGGTTAAGCTTAAGGAGCTTCCAGGTTACATGAGTGGGTCACATGATGTACCACAATGCTTTGTGAAGGGACTGACAGTTGGTAGAACCAATAAGCTTTGAGCCTGCCCCTTACCATATAAGGGCGCTGTTACCCAATCTTCACTCTCTTGGGATCCGGACTAGCAGAGAGAGAGAGAAGCTTTGTGCATACCTTCAAGACAAATCTAGGCCTGAAGCCTGCTAACTTCAGCCGAATACAAAACGATGAGTTCAACTAAACTCAATCCTAAATCTACGTGACTACTGAACCTAAAACCAAATCCTAAATTCAGTGGAACAGTGTAAAGCAAGCCTCAGAGCTTATTTCCCTACAAGGTCCCAACCGACTGTGAGGAACCTAAAGTCCGGTCCTCTGTATAGACTGTTACTACTGTTAACCTGCGTGAGAAGTTGCAGTAAAGTTATTTTCCAGTTTACTAAGCCTCTGGTTGTGGACAATCCTTTATTCCTCCCTATCATTCCTGGGACGGGTGGCGGTAGGATATATATATATATATATATATATAGGAAGAACCTGCACCCTGGCGTCACAACAGTTAAGGGTTAATCAAACACCCTTTCATCACTGCACAGCTACACCCTATCTACCCTAAATCCCCACAAGCGCACCACATAAAGGATAGCACAAAGGAGGAAAAAAAACGAAATATACAAAAGGCTCCTGGATAAAGCCTATCCGGTGAAATGCATTGGAGGTTTGGTGTGGAGCTGGGGTGAGTCCTGATCACTGCATGTATCTGTTGCTACATTTTCTTTCACCTTACTTTTTCTGGGTGTTAGTTGCAAACCAACAAACCTACTGCCCGGTTGCCTTATCTATTATCCCTTTCTTTCTGTAGCACCATTACCTTACAGACATACAGTGTATTACTTTATCAGGACTTTCATTCCAGTATCCTTGTGTATATTAATGAATTTTTTCCATTTTGTGCAATCTTTTATATGTGTTTTTAATATCTTAATATATTTTTGTACATTAATAAAGATTTGCTGATTAATTCAAAATATTACTTTGCCTGGAGGTTTTCTTTGTGCGTTTGCACAGTTGTTGGTGTATATATCGTATTTTATATTAAAAACCGCCATTATATAAGTTTTTAGAGCAATTTGGGAAGGGCTTTATAGGTTCATCATAGCTGTGGCATAAACAATTATTTAACTGCTTTTTTTTACCAATCCTTGTCATTGTTATAATACATACTCATTTGTCTGCACCATCTCTACAAATACATATCTCCCAAAATGTATGTGCAATGCCTTAGGACATGTAAGCCCCGTAAAAGTTCCAAAAGTCCAATACTAGAAATGTTAAAAAAAAAATTCAAAGTATATCTTTATTGACTTTTTCAAAGGTGTACAAAAGAAATTCCAAGTCAACATTACAATGCTACAACGTTGCTCAACAGGGGTAAAGTGTGTACTACGTGGCGTCACTCTCAAGAGGCCAGGATTTGATGCAGGAGACAAGATATAGTCTCAGTCCAAGTTCTGGCATACTTTGGGAACAAAAAAAAAAAGCTAGAACATAGTCCTCCGTGTGGGGTGCAGTACTACCGCCGTCTAAGAGGCGAGCAACCAAACTGGGTATATTAGGTGCAGAGGGTACAGTGAGGGAGCATGCTAAGGGGGTTGGAAGACTAGTCACTGTGAGCAAGTCCAACGGAACACATAACATAACGAAGAGGAGAAAGCATGCAGACTAGGAGAGAAGGAGGGAAGACATAGTATGAAATTGGGAGAGGAGGTGGGAGAGAGGTAGGACACAGGCGGGAACGAAACAAAGGAGAAGAGAGAGGGAAGAGGGATGGAGAGGGTGGAGGTCTACAGAAAGATCATGGCTTACCTTACAAGGTGGACGGATCCTGGAGCCCCCAGACACCGAGGGCAGGAACGCTGGCAGGACAGGACAAGGACTGACATATGGTTGAGGCACTAACTAATCAGCTAAATGCAGGGTTTCAAATTCATTCGAGGCCATAAACTCCACCCAGGGCCTCCAGATACTAAAGAATTTATCCAATTGGTTCCGGGAGTCAGCTAAAAGTTCCTCCATTCGATACAGGTGGGAGAAATGTTCCATTTTATGCAAGCCTATGTAAGCCTCACTTTGTGACAAAATTCCCTGGTTATTCCATTTCCATTACCTTCCAAACCAGCATTGCCTTTTCTCTGTCTGCTATTCAGGTGACAACTCGGCTGTCCACTATTCGGTTGCCAAACCTACCCAACTATTCAGAGATATGGGAAATGTATTCTGCTTAAAGGGGCCAGCGGTGGGACCCTCTTGATCTGACATCTTATCCCCTATCCTTTAGGATAAGATGTTTTCGGTGGAGTACCCCTTTAAGAGTAAGGTCACACATTGTGTATATGCAGCATATTTCATGCTTTGCAAAATCTGTTGCGCAGTGGGAAATACAATGTGCATTCTCCTATGAGCAGACAGGCTCAGAGGTTTGGAGAAGGGCCGGCGCATAACAGTCACATCAGCATGTTGGCCTTCCAAACCTCATCGACATGGTTAGCCCTATGTGTCTGCTTGAAGGATTTTGTGCAGCATGAAATATGCTGAATCAGGGGAGTATAGGAGGATGCAGAGGAAGCAGTCGCACTGGGACCCTGGTGCCTAAGGCGGCGCCAAAGCCCATCTGCCCCATAAGAGACCAGTATTATAATTGGCACATGGAGCCCTGTTGTAGATTTTGCATCGGGGCCCAGAAGCTACAAGTTACGCCTTTGTACTACAAGATTTGTATATTACTTCTATTAAAAAATCTTTACCCTTCCAGTACTATATACTACAGAGGAAATTCTTTTCTTTTTTAATTTTTTTTCTGTCTGACCATAGTGCTCTCTGCTGACACCTCTGTCCATTTTAGGAACTGTCCAGAGTAGAAGCAAATCCCCATAGCAACCCTCTCCTGCTCTGCACAGTTCCTGACATGGACAGAGGTGACAGCAGAGAACACTGTGGTCAGACAGAAAGGAAAAATTAAAAAGAAAATAACTTCCTGTGGAATATTTATCAGCTGGAATCAGTACTGGAATGATTAAGATTTTTAAATAGAAGTAACTTACAAATCTGTATTAACTTTCTGGCACCAGTTGATTTAAAGAAAAATGTTTTCCAGCGGAGTACCCCTTTAACTATTTTCTGCATCCATAACTTAGATTTCCAGGGTCTCATGGTTTTTGGACATTGAAGTGTTTTCGGTTTTCTGATGACGTTTGTCCTGAATACAAAGCTAGCTGAAATTTCAGGCTCTGCAGGATGACTTCTAACGTTAAATTAGCAGAGAAGCACAGAAGCATTTCACTGCTTATAAATAAGCCTGTTTAGTTTATCCATAGACTGTAATCTCTCTTGTACAATGAGGCTAGGCTTTCTGGCAGAAAGGAATAGCGTTTTCCCTCTTCCTCTCTCTCTACCATGTTCCGGGGGTTAGACATCGGAGGAGGGGAGAGACGCATATTAATGATGTTGTCCTTGGCAGTGTGGTCACTCAAGCCGACCCACAGATGATTCACGGATGAGAAAGGAATCGATAAAGCATTCAGCGCCTCTTCATTCAAACTGTCGCTGGCGTCACGCTGAGTGGTCCATGTTCTCTACAGCAATGAGAATGGAGTTGAATGTGTTGGCTCTCCACAATTTCATTCTCCGGGGCAATGGATTAAAACGTGAAGAGAAGGTTAAAACTGCAGAGCTAGAGAACAACAGAGTGAAAGTGTCCGGCCAAATAACATCTTGTGATGTGTATGTCATGTTCCATTATGCTTTGGTCCCCATGGGTCACAATTGCTAAGCAGTGCTACTCATCTTGAAAACTATGTATATAGTGGTGCACAAAGGCTTCTCCCTCTTTTTTTCCTCTTTGATGGTATAAATTTTGGTCTTGTGTTCTACTTTATCATCTTGGAACCTGATAGGTTTAGGATGTTGGATATTTGTATGATAAGAGTAGGAGTGGGAAATTGTGAATATAGTGAGGTATAATCTGTGATCTGTAATACAATAACGTTGTGTTATGGTAAAGAGAACTGACGAGGGTAGAACATACTAAGTGAAGTTTTATTCCGTCATGTAAGCCAAAAAACATCAAAATTAGGATTGACTAGTTTAGTTTTCTGGCCAGCTCCTGCCTGTCTGTTGCCACAACAGGTGGTTCGGAAAAGCTAGAAATGGGGAAGTAACGCAATTTGCATAACTGCCGTTGACCATAATGGGAGTTGTGCAAACGGTATAGTTCCAACGAGCTACGCTGTTTGCGTAACTCCCAGAGTTATGGGGAGTTCTTGGGGCTACACTGTTCCCACAACACCCATTAAAGTCAATGGGAGTTATGCAAATTTTATAAATTCCCCACTATGGCTGTTTCTGGCTTTTCTGACCACCTCTTGCGGCCAAAGAAAGGTAGGAGCTGGCTGAAAAACTGAAACAACGAGATGGGACAACCCCTTTAAAATTGTGTTAATCCTAATCCAGATCAAATAAATTAAGGTGTCAGATTTACAGGTTAGTGCCTAGTAACTTTCTGTGCAGCATTTTCTCAAGTACCACGGCATTCACTTTGGCCTCTAGCCCACCAATTCTTTCACAATGGACAAGCTTCTCTGGCTTTCAGCCCACCATCATTTCAGTCAACCAACAATCCCACAATGGACAAGCCAGTGTAGCAGGTAAATAACTGTACTACCTCTTTTGCCACTAACATGTGATCTTTATATCCTTTTGCTCCTTTCTTTCTCCTTGCCACAACATAATTGTATATTGTGTTCCTGTTGGCACTGTAACCTCTCACTATGAGCTGGAGGCTAGGATACTCTCACTTCTGCCTTCAGCTACTTTGACAGAATATAACCTGCCAGTCCACAGTCGACTGGCCATGATAACAGTACCCAGGTTTAAAGGGGTATTCAGCCCCCAGACATCTTATCCCCTGTTCAAAGGATAGGGGATTAGATGTCTGATTGCAGGGGTCCCGTCGCTGTGAACCCCCTCGATCTCTGCTGTGGCACTCCAGACATCCGGTGCATGGAGTGAACTTCGCTACATGCCGGATGACTGGCGACACGGAGGTTTGTGATGTCACGGGCCTCTGGCGCTGCACCCGACGCACTAAACAAATGCCGGGTGCAGCAGGGAGATCGAGGGGATAAGATGTCTAGGGGTAGAAGTACCCCTTTAAGCCACAGAGATTGGATGTGAGTTGGTGAACGCCTTTCAACGTAGAAGCCCTGGGACATAGTATTAGCCCCTTTGCCCCCTCTAATTTGCTTCTGCAGAACTCTGTCTACTGTTATAGCTTGGAACCACATTCTTGGATCCAGGCCATCAGATCCGATTGCCTACAAGCATAGATGATGGCAATGGGAGTTGTAGTTTTGCAACATCTGGAGGGCTACAGTTTGGAAACCACTGTTCTAGATGAATATATGCTCCAGCGAAGACATGTCACTTAAGAGAACTAGACATATCTGTAAACCTGAAATCAGTCAAAAATGATAACCATGCTAGAATGTATACTAAAATAGACACATAGCCAAGAGCAATACTGATTCATTGGAACATCTTCTGCAGTCAAGTATTGCATTTGTGCACAGATGTCTGTCACATGTAGGAACCCAGCAGCCTGTATCTGAAATAATCAATTCACACTGTCACTCTTATTAGCTGGCATTCTCCTATCTGCCTTTCTCACACTGCACTGGTTGTAACTTGCCTGCGTAAATGGTTTTCTCCTTAGGCTCCTTCTTGTATTGCAAGCATGTCAGGCCTTTCCCTTGTCTATTGCAGGACGTGGGTCATCTCATGGAGGATTTCTGTAAGTTAAGCAGTCATTTTTTTTCCTTACAGCTCCCTTGGATTGTTTTACAAGTGCCTGGCCCCCAACCAGAACAACGTTTATCTAGGAATTTGGTGGGAAAAGTTCTCTTGGTGCCTAAAGCTGGTGTTTTAGAATGGCCCGAAGTTCGGCATGATAGATATTATTCACCTTCCTCCTGATACCATGTGTCTCACCAATTTCAAGAGTTCTTATGCCTATTTCTCTCCATTCCTGTGTTTTTCCATGAAGAGGGTGACATGTCATGGTGTCACAAGCACAAAGCCATGGTTCAGACTTCTCCTAAAAGTAATTGCTATGGAATTGTCAAAAATTGTCAAGAAGGCATGGAAAATTTTAGAAAAAAATTAACTCAACTCCGTTATCGCTCCCATTTCAGTGCCACCGCCACTCCGATCTGTGTGGCAGAAGTGACCAATTGACATCCCAGCACAGTCACCCCACTGGTTTTAGTGGTCAAAAGCACTTGAGTGAAGGATGAGTATGGTGTTTTATTTGTCCTGCTATTCCTTGCCTTTGGCATTTTTCTCAAAGTAGCCAGAAAATCTCTTTAAAGAGAAGCATCATGCTGTCTGAACGGTGAGTCATTGGGTGATCCCCAGCAGCTTCTCAAGCCCCACCAACCATGATTGATACATCTCTCCCTGTTGAATATAGGAATTTATCTATCAACCAAGATTGATGGGGCAGTGAGAAGTCACCGGGTACGTGACCAATGACTGATGGTTCTGACAGCATAAAAGTGGTGGCTGATTGTTTAGAAGTTTCTTTAACCCCTTAAGGACCCATGACGTTCTCATACGTCTCCATTTCCGAGTCCTTAAGGACACATGACGTATGAGAACGTCATGTGTTTTACCGGCCCCCCGAAACCATCTGGAGCGGAGCCGGTGCCCGATGCCTGCTGAAATCGTTCAGCAGGCATCGGGTCATATCGCCCAGGGGGGTCATGATGACCCCCCATGTCGGCGATGGCCGCAGATCGCTGGACAATTCAGTCCAGCGATCTGCGGCAGATTCCGGGTCAATCGGGTCTCCAGTGACCCGGTGACCCGGAATTATTGGCTGATCGGGGCCGTCAGAGACGACCCCAAACAGCCAGAGCCAGCAGGGGTGAGGTGGCACTGGTGCCACCTCACGATCGCCCTGATTCGTCGGCCGGATTACCGGCCGACCAATCAGGGCGAATGCTGCGGGTGTCACTCCCGCAACCCGCTCCGCCCCTCTTCCGGAGGACATGAGCGGGTGCGGGACGTGCACCCCGGGTGCTGGGGACCCCGATCCCCGGCGTCCCTGTTGGGATCGGGGCCCCAGGAGCAGCGGCGGCGGCGACGACGAGGGATTGACCTGTGCGGCGAGGATCGTTGGAGGTGAGTGACAGCCTCCTGCTGTTGCTTAGCAACAGCTCCCAGCATGCAAAAAGGGCATGCTGGGAGCTGTAGTTATGCAACAGCAGGAGGCAGACCACCACAACTCCCAGCATTCCCTTATGGGCATGCTGGGACTTGTAGTTTTGCAACAGCTGGAGGCACATTCTTTCTATGGAAAAGTGTACCTTCAGCTGTTGTATAACTACAACTCTCAGCTAAAGTGCATGCTGGGAGTTGTAGTGGTGCATCTGGTGGTTGCATAACTACAACTCCCAGCATGCCCGTTGGCTGTCGGTGACTGCTGAGAGTAGTTTTGCAACAGCTGAAGGCACACTGAGTTAAGTAGCAAACCAGTGTGTCTCCAGCTGTTGCATAACTATAATCCCCAGCATCCCCAGCCAAAGTAGTATGCCTCCAGCTGTTGCATAACTACAAGACCCAGCATGCCCTTCCGCTGTCCGTACATGCTGGGGGTTGTAGCTTTTGCAACAGCTGAAGGCACACTGGTTGCAAAACACTGAGTTTGTTACCAAACTCGGTGTTTCACAACCAGTGTGCCTCCAGCTGTTGCAAAACAACAACTCCCAGCATGCACTGATAGACCGTACATGCTGGGAGTTGTAGTTTTGCAACAGCTGGATGTTCCCCCCCCCCAATGTGAATGTACAGGGTACACTCACATGGGCGGAGGATTACAGTAAGTATCCGGCTGCAAGTTTGAGGTGCGGCAAAATTTCTGCCGCAGCTCAAACTGCCAGCGAGAAACTACTGTGAACCCCCCGCCCATGCGACTGTACCCTAAAAACACTAGACTAACACACAATAAAATAAAAAGTAAAAAACACTACGTATACACATACCCCTACACAGCCCCCCTCCCCAATAAAAATGAAAAACATCTGGTACTCACTGTATCCAAAACGGAGCCTCCAGCGGTTGCAAAACTACAACTCCCAGCATGCACTGATAGACCGTACATGCTGGGAGTTGTAGTTTTGCAACAGCTGGATGCCCCCCCCCCCCCCCCCCCAATGTGAACGTACAGGGTACACTCACCTGGGCGGAGGATTACAGTAAGTATCCGGCTGCAAGTTTGAGCTGCGTCAAATTTTCTGCCGCAGCTCAAACTGCCAGCGAGAAACTACTGTGAACCCCCGCCCGTGTGACTGTACCCTAAAAACACTACACTACACTAACACAAAATAAAATAAAAAGTAAAAAACACTACACATACACATACCCCTCTACAACCCCCCTCCCCAATAAAAATGAAAAACGTCTGGTACGCCACTGTTTCCAAAACGGAGCCTCCAGCTGTTGCAAAACAACTATTCCCAGTATTGCCAGATAGTCGTTGACTGTCTAGGCATGCTGGGAGTTTTACAACAGCTGGAGGCACCCTGTTTGGGAATCACTGGCGTAGAATACTCCTATGTCCACCCCTATGCAAGTCCCTAATTTAGGCCTCAAATGCGCATGGCGCTCTCACTTTGGAGCCCTGTCGTATTTCTAGGCAACAGTTTAGGGCCACATATGGGGTATCGCCGTACTCGGGAGAAATTGCCTAACAAATTTTGGAGGGTACTTTCTGCTATTACCCTTTTTAAAAATGTAAAATTTTTGGGAAAACAAGCATTTTAGGTAAAATATATATATATTTTTTTACATATGCAAAAGTCGTGAAACACCTGTAGGGTATTAAGGTTCAAATTACCCCTTGTTACGTTCCCCGAGGGGTCTAGTTTCCAAAATGGTATTCCATGTGGTTTCTTTTTTTGCTGTTCTGGCACCATAGGGGCTTCCTAAATGCGGCATGCCCCCAGAGCAAAATTCGCTTTCAAAAAGCCAAATGTGACTCCTTCTCTTCTGAGACCTGTAGTGCGCCAGCAGAGCACTTTTCACACCCATATGGGGTGTTTTCTGAATCGGGAGAAATTGGGCTTTAAATTTTGTGGGGTATTTTCTGCTATTACCCTTTTTAAAATTGTAAAAATTTTGGGAAACCAAGCATTTTAGGTAAAAAAATATATATATTTTTTTTACATATGCAAAAGTCGTGAAACACCTGTAGGGTATTAAGGTTCACATTACCCCATGTTATGTTCCCCGAGGGGTCTAGTTTCCAAAATGGTATGCCATGTGTTTTTTTTTTGCTGTTCTGGCACCATAGGGGCTTCCTAAATGCGGCATGCCCCCAGAGCAAAATTTGCTTTCAAAAAGCCAAATGTGACTCCTTCTCTTCTGAGACCTGTAGTGCGCCAGCAGAGCACTTTTCACCCCCATATGGGGTGTTTTCTGAATCGGGAGAAATTGGGCTTTAAATTTTGGGGGGTATTTTCCGCTATTACCCTTTTTAAAAATGTAAACATTTTGGGAAAACAAGCATTTTAGGTAAAATTTTTTTTTTTTTTTACATATGCAAAAGTCGTGAAACACCTGTGGGGTAATAAGGTTCACTTAACCCCTTGTTACATTCCCCGAGGGGTCTAGTTTCCAAAATGGTATGCCATGTGTTTTTTTTTTTTTTTGCTGTTCTGGCACCATAGGGGCTTCCTAAATGCGGCATACCACCAGAGCAAAATTTGCTTTCAGAAAGCCAAATGTGACTCCTTCTCTTCTGAGACCTGTAGTGCGCCAGCAGAGCACTTTTCACCCCCATGCGAGGTGTTTTCTGTATCGGGAGAAATTGGGCTTCAAATTTTGGGGGGTATTTTCTGCTATTACCCTTTTTAAAAATGTTACATTTTTGGGAAACCAAGCATTTTAGGTAAAAAATATATATATTTTTTTTACATATGCAAAAGTCGTGAATCACCTGTAGGTTATTAAGGTTCACTTTACCCCTTGTTACTTTCCCTGAGGGGTCTAGCTTCCAAAATGGTATGCCATGTGTTTTTTTTTTTGCTGTCCTGGCACCATATGGGCTTCCTAAATGCGGCATGCCCCCCAAAAACCATTTGTCGCTCCTTCCCTTCTGAGCCCTCTACTGCGCCCACTGAACAATTAACATAGACATATGAGATATGTGCTTACTCGAGAGAAATTGGGTTTAAAATACAAGTAAAAATGTTCTCCTTTTTACCCCTTGCAAAAATTCAAAAATTGGGTCTACAAGAACATGCAAGTGTAAAAAATGAAGATTTTGAATTTTCTCCTTCACTTTGCTGCTATTCCTGTGAAACACCTAAAGGGTTAATACACTTACTGAATGTCATTTTGATTACTTTGGGGGGTGTAGTTTTTATAATGGGGTCTTTAATGGGGTATTTCTAATATGAAGACCCTTCAAATCCACTTCAAAACTGAACTGGTCCCTGAAAAATAGTGAGTTTGAAAATTTTGTGAAAAATTTCAAAATTGCTGCTGAACTTTGAAGCCCTCTGGTGTCTTCCAAAAGTAAAAACGAATAAATTTTATGATGCAAACATAAATTAGACATATTGTATATGTGAACCCAAAAAAAATATATTTTGAATATCCATTTTACTTACAAGCAGAGAGCTTCAAAGTTAGAAAAATGCAAAATTTTCATTTTTTTCATCAAATTTTGGGATTTTTCACCAAGAAAGGATGCAAGTTACCATAAAATTTTACCACTAAGTTAAAGTAGAATATGTCACGAAAAAACAATCTCGGAATCAGAATGATAACTAAAAGCATTCCAGAGTTATTAATGTTTAAATTGACAGTGGTCAGAATTGCAAAAAACGCTCCGGTCCTTAAGGTGTAAAATGGCCTGGTCCTTAAGGGGTTAAAGGAGTACTCGGTGGGAATTTTTTTTTTTTTAAATCAACTGGTACCTGAAAGTTAAAAAGATTGGTAAATTACTTCTATTTAAAAATCTTAATCCTTCCAGTACTTATCGGCTGCTGTATACTACAGAGGAAGTTCTTTTCTTTTTGAATCTCTTTTCTTTCTGACCACAGTGCTTTCTGCTGACACCTGTGTCCATGTGAGGAACTGTCCAGAGTAGGAGCAAATCCCCATAGCAACCCTCTCCTGCTCTGGACAGTTCCTGACATGGACAGAGGTGTCAGCACTGTGGTCAGAAAGAAAAGAAATTCAAAAAGAAAAGAACTTCCTGTGGAGCAGCTGACAAGTACTGGAAGGATTGACAAGTACTGGAAGTAATTTAAAAATCTGTTTACATTTCTGACACCATATTGATTTAAGAAAAATGTTTTCCACCGGAGTAGCCCTTTCAGAGTAACTGTAAAGCTGAGTTCTTCGAATCAGACATGGAGAGGTGCAGGCCATTGACATGTGCGCAGAAAGTTCTAAGTATTGTATGGCTTCCTGGTCGACCTTACTAACCAGCATTTCTAATCTAAAGAATGGCCAGAAGTTCAGTTTTCCAGGTATCCTTAACCCCTTAAGGACCACGGGTTTTTCCGTTTTTGTACTTTTGTTTTTTCCTCCTCACCTTTTAAAAACCCTAACCCTTTCAATTTTGCACCTAAAAATCCATATGATGTTTTATTCTTTGCACCACCAATTCTACTTTGCAGTGACATCAGTCAGTTTACCCAAAAATCTATGGTGAAACGGGAAAAAAAATCATTGTGCGACGAAATGAAAGAAGAAACGCCATTTTGTAACTTTTGGGGGCTTCCGTTTCTACGCAGTACATTTTTCGGTAAAAATGACACCTTATCTTTATTCTATAGGTCCATACAATTAAAATGATACCCTACTTATGTAGGTTTGATTTTGTCGTACTTCTGGAAAAAAATCATAACTACATGCAGGAAAATGTTTAAAATTGTCATTTTCTGACCCCTATAACTTTTTTATTTTACTGCGTATGGGGTGGTATGAGGGCTCATTTTTTGTGCCATGATCTGAATTTTTTAGCCATATAATTTTTGTGTTCATCAGACTTTTTGATCGCTTTTTATTCATTTTTTCCTGATATAAAAAGTGACCAAAAATATGTTATTTTGGATTGTTTTTTTGCGCGTACGCCATTTACCGTGTGGTTTAATTAATGATATATTTTTATAGTTTGGACATTTACACGCGTGGCAATACCACATATGTTTATATTTATTTTTATTTACATGTTATTTTTTTATGGGAAAAGGGGGGTGATTTGGACTTTTATTAGGGAAAGGGTTAAATCACATTTATTAACTTTTTTTTACACTTTTTTTTGCAGTGTTATAGCTCCTATAGGGGACTATAACACTGCACACACTGATCTTTTACATTGATCACTGCAAAGCAATGGCTTTGCATTGATCAGTGTTATCGGCGGTCAATTGCTCAAGCCTGCATCTCAGGCTTGGAGCAATCAATTGCCGAACGGACGTGCCGGAGGAAGGTAAGAGGACCTCTGCACACGTCCTAGCTGATCGGGACACCGCATTTTCACTGCGATGGTCCTGATCAGCACCACTGAGCAGCCTGGAAGCTTTTACTTTCCATTATAGTCTAAAGGGTTTCATAGCAAGCGGCACCGCGATCTCTGCTGCGTGCTATTAGTCCCGGGTCCCAGCATAAGTTACATGCCGGGACCAACCCAATATTACACGGGGTCACCGCGTGCCCCCTGTTATATCCCGGGAGCCGGCCAAAGATGTAAATAGACATCCTTGGTCGTTAAGGGGTTAAAGGGGTACTCAGCCACTAGACATCTTATCGCCTATCCAATTGTTCCGTGGCTGGGGAACCCTGTGATCTCGGCTGCGGCATTCCAGACATCCGTTGCACAGAGCAAACTTCGCTCCGTGCCGGATAACTGACAATGCGGGGCGGAGGCCCGTGGCATCACGGTCACACCTCACGTGTGACATCACGGCCATGCCCCCTCAATGCAAGTCTATGGGAGGGGCGTGATGGCAGTCACGTCCCCTCCCATAGACTTGCATTGAGGGGGCGTGGCCGAGACATCATGAGCGGGGCATGACCGTGACATCACAAGCCTCCAGTGCTGCACTCGATGCTCTAAACAACCGCTGGGTGCAGCAGGGAGATCGCAGGGTCCCCAGCGGCGGGACTCCCACAATCAGATCTCTTATCACCTATCCTTTGGATAGGGGATAAGATGTATAGGGGCAGAGAACCCCTTTATTGTCACATATGATCACTTCATCCCATGATCACTTCATCCCATGACTACAGAATCAGATTGTCCTGACCGGGTACCAGAGGATCCTTCTGTGGGTAAAAATGGTTATCCAGCTATTAAAAACATATCCCCTATCTCCAGACTGGGTCTCAACCCACCCTGCTGAACACTTTGCTTCCCCCACCTTCCAAAACGTACTCATTTCAGAAGGGATGGCCCGCTTAGCCAATTACCAGATGCAATGGTTTCCCGCCTCATTCGGTGATTGGCTGAGTGGGCCATCAATGCCGAGATCGGTATGTCTCGGAAGGTGGGGGCCAAAGGGTTCACTGGGGAGAGTCAGGCCCTGTCCTGTGGATAGGAGATAATAGAAAAAACATCTCAATCTGGAGCAGATTTTTGAGCCAATTACTTGCTACTAGGATCTATTTCTTATGAGTTTATTTACAAATAACATACTAGACATTATTGATGATACATCCTGTGTGTTCAATGATAATAACAATGTTTATGCTGACATTAGACGCAGACAAGTACTTGTTTTATATAGCTGGATGGTGGCGAACCTAAGGACTTCCAGTCCAACATCACTTGACTATGACATGTGCATTCATTAACACCCTTAATAAAAATCATTAATGTGCTGGACTTTAGAATAAAAAAAAGACTTGCTTGTGTGTTACAATAAGTGAGATTTCATTTTTCAATTTACCTAAAAATAATTGCTGAATCAAAAGAGTAAATTATTCATTTCACACCAAAGCAGAAATAAATCAAGTATATTTTGTTTTTGATGAAGAACAATCGCTCCCTGCATCATTTACTGAGCAGTTGGAATACAAAGGTGCATGTGCACTTTATTTGGCGTAATTTAAACGTATTGATTCCCACATAATGAAATAACTAGTACGTAAAAAGCTTACAATTTTTCTCCTTTATAAAATTAGGTGAAAAACATGATTTGGCCCTTTACAGAGCTATAGTCTACAGCAGGTTTTCTCAAGCTGTGTGATTCCAGCTGTTGCAAAACTTCAATTCCCAGTGTGCCCAGACAGCTATTGGCTGGTGTGGTGTCTACAGGTTGGATAACGTGAAATTAACCTTTTTGTGATGCCAGGGCACCGTTAGCCTATACACGGTCCAAGGTTTGAGACAGCTTCTCCTGGGCCAGACATGGGGCAAAAAATACTCTGATATAAGGTTACGGATAACTGTCTTTACTGAGGCAGGATAGATGGTAATTCCTTTACAGCATAGATTGGTGCATAGGGAGGTGCAGAGTAAACCTTGCTGTATGGTGACTGACTTGTGATGAATGGCAACCTACGCTGAATTTTGGTGCTGCAAACTGACTGACTGAAGACTATTGCTTTTCTTCCCCAGAGTTTTGTGCTTACCGCTAGGCTTTGATGTTCACCTGAGAGTAGGGGATTTTCCTTAGAAGATGTGCGGTTACAGGATTAGACTTCTGATTAGCTTGAGGCCTCCTCAGATCCCCTCACACTTCTCTCTGACTTCTCCACACTGTACCTCAGGAGTTCACAACTAGCACTGGAGCTAGACTGGAACTAGTCTGGGGAGCTCCCCCCCCCCTTCACTGTATACAGGGCAATTTGGAGGATTCTCATTGGGGCAGACAGGTTACCTGACTTACTCTGCACCTTCTCTGCTAACAGAAACAGTAACAATGGCATAAAAATATAATATATTAGGACTCAGCGTTTTTTGCAGTTTTTGCATTTTGATTTTTTCCTCCTTACCTTTTAAAAATCATAACCCTTTCAATTTTCCACCTAAAAATCCATATTATGACTTTTTTTTGGGGGGGGGCCAACTACTTTGCAGTGACATTAGTCGTTTTACCCAAAAATCCATGGCGAAATGGAAAAAAAATCATTGTTCGACAAAATTGAAGAAAAACACCATTTTGAACATTTTGGAGGCTTCCGTTTCTATGCAGTGCATTTTTCAGTAAAAATAACACTTTATCTTTATTCTGTAGGTTCATACGTTTAAAATGATTCCCTACTTATATATGTTTGATTTTGTCGTACTTCTGGAAAAAATCATAACTAACAGCAGGAAAATGTATATGTTTAAAAATGTCCTCTTCTGACTCCTATAACTTTTTTATTTTTCTGCGTATTGGGCGGTTTCAGGGCTCATTTTTTGCGCCAAGAAGTTTTTATCAGTACCATTTTTGTT
The DNA here is from genome assembly GCF_029499605.1 of Hyla sarda. Taxonomy (NCBI): domain Eukaryota; kingdom Metazoa; phylum Chordata; class Amphibia; order Anura; family Hylidae; genus Hyla; species Hyla sarda. The sequence goes on from NC_079192.1 coordinate 74,940,757, forward strand.
TTGATCGGACTTTTTGATCACTTTTTATTAATTTTTTAATGGTATAAAAAGTTACCCGCTGACGGGAGCGCTGCATTAATGTCACTGGCGGGATGCGTGGTAAAATGAGGGTGCGTGTGTGCGCGTGTATACCCCGATATACCCCCAGGAAAGGCAGGGGGAGAGAGGCCGTCGCTGCCCACTTCTCTCCCCCTGCCTTTCCTGGGGTCTAGAGCTCTGCTGTTGGCCCTTCTCACCCCCTGGCTATCGGCGCCGCTGCCCGTTCTGTCCCCCTGACTATCGGTGCCGGCGCCCCATTGCCGTCGCCGATAGCCAGGGGGAGAGAAGCGGCGCCGACAGCCAGGGGGAGAGAAGGGGCAGCGGCACCCATTGCCGGCGCCGCTGCCCCGTTGCCTCCCCCCATCCCCAGTGACATAATTACCTGAGTCGGGTCCGCGCTGCTGCAGGCCTCCGGCGTGCGTCCCCTGCGTCATTGCTATGCATGGCGCGGCGCACTGACGTCATACACCGCGCCGTTCAGAGCATAGCAACGACGCCGGGGACGCATGCCGGAGGCCTGCAGCAGCGCGGACCCAACTCAGGTAATTATGCCACCGGGGATGGGGGGAGGCAACGGGGCAGCGGCGCCGGCAATGGGTGCCGCTGCCCCTTCTCTCCCCCTGGCTGTCGGCGCCGCTTCTCTCCCCCTGGCTATCGGCGCCGGCAATGGGGCGCCGGCACCGATAGTCAGGGGGACAGAACGGGCAGCGGCGCCGATAGCCAGGGGGTGAGAAGGGCCGACAGCAGCGCTCTAGACCCCAGGAAAGGCAGGGGGAGAGAAGCGGGCAGCGACGGCCTCTCTCCCCCTGCCTTTCCTGGGGCTGTATCGGCGTATAACACGCACACAGACTTTGGGCTAAAAATTGTAGCCTAAAAAGTGCGTGTTATATGCCGATAAATACGGTAGATGTCATGTCATAAAAATTCCTGGAATTTATATTTTTGTCTGTAATTGACCTGTAGGAACTCGAGGGCACACCACATTCTAAATTCTGTATAACTACTTATTCAACACTATAAGGCCATGTTTACATGGTGAAATTTTTGGGGGGAGCTTGGCAGTTGCTTAAAAGTGCACCATTTTTGCCACAATTTTGCCAAAATGACAGCTAAATTATGGGAAAAAAACACATCAAAAACTCAGAAAAATGCAGGTAGGATATGGAGTGAAGAATAGTAGGAGACCTGCATTATTTTTTACGTTTAAGTGGATGATGGGGGCTGTAGTACAAGCCAGTTACAGAACCCCAGGGAGCCTGAGCTTGAGACAGACTAGTCTTTCAGCTTTTCGATAAAGAAAGAGATGAAGGAACTGAAGCGGCGCTGTACCCCTCCTGCCTTATACACTATTTTCCTAGTTAATCTGCCAGCAAACAATAGCATTCTATGTGCTTGTGGTGTAATTGAAGTAATATTCCGGGCTCCTCTGCTGTTCTATTGTTAAATGCCATTATTTCTTTTCTCGCCTTTATTACTGTATGTGAACACAGAAGGCAAAAGATGGAGTCCCACTGCTCGCAGATTTCACATAAAAGGCGAGTCATTGTGCCTTAATGAAAAAGACGGGGAGCTCGATTCCTCTATCAGGACGTCTAACCATATGCATATGAATACAAAGACTTACTCTGGGATTTCTATAGCATAATGATGCATAATGAAGAAGTCCGAAGGTAATTTTTAAGGGCTGTCCACACTGCATGCCTTAAATGCTTAAACAAGTTTGTTAAGGAGCTGAAGAACAGACCTACAGGTCACTGCCGAAAAAACAGCTGGCTAGGTTTCATAGCGTTTGTTCTCTTTAGCAATTACATAAAACACCGAGCATTAGGTCAGTGATTAGCATAATTATAGCGAAGTGCCAACAGATGTAGGAAGACCTGTGAACTGTACACCGGATTACTTATGTGCCGAGTGCTGAGTGATTCACTCACCAAAAGAACTATATAGCAATACGACAGATTGGCATAGCCTGCATTGTGGATATGGGCCAGCCACGTTTTCTTGCTGTCCTCAAATAGTCGGGAGTGCAGTGCACCCCCTGAATATCCACCAAACGCATACTGTATATTAAAGGGGCAGCCATGTTGGAAATCCAATTTTTTTTTTTTTTGGGGGGGGGGGGGGGGGGGCGAGAAAAAGTTGAATGCATGAACAGCACACGTGACTATAATGTTACTATCTCATCTTGACGTGTTTCCAGCGCATGCGCTCTTCTTTTGACAAGGCATGGCAATTGGAAGTGTGTAAGACAGAACCACAGGAACTTAAAGCAGGAGTGGGGACCAGTGACTGCATTATTGAGAGAAAGTGTGAGTCTAAGTATGTGCGCATGGAACCTAAGGCAGACCCTAGTGATCAAAAAAGCCCCTGCCTCAGAAGAAGCGAAGTGTAACTAACCACTAGCTTCTGTAAGGGTGGGTTCACACTACGTTTGGCAGGTACGGGAACCAGATTCAGCTGGGGGGAGTGAAAACTGGGCGCTCCCGTTTCCCAGCCAGCCCCGGCCCGTATCTCATATAGTGACTCCGGTCGCTCATTTTCGCCCCGTATCCGGTTTTAGGTCCAGCCACAAAACCGGAGATGGGGCAAAAATGAGCTGACCGGTGTCACTATCTGACTCCGGTCAGCTCATTCAAATGAATGAAATACAGGCCTGGAATATGGGAGCACTCCCCCAGCCGGATCCGGTGACCGTATCTTCGAAACATAATGTGGACCCACCCTAAGAATTATATATCATATAAGATTTTGTGCCTCAACTGTGTATGAGAACATAAAGAGTTTTGCACCTAGAGTCTAGGCCAGCTTCTATGGGGGACATTTATAAAACTGTTTAGACCAGTTTAGACGGTCTATATTTATCTCTCAGAAAGTCTCAGTCTTTTTAGTTGAGAATTGTATACGACTTTTGCTTTAGAGCCCTTCTCCACAGAAATACACTGCTCAAAAAAATTAAGGGAACACTTAAACAACACAATGTAACTCCAAGTCAATCACACTTCTGTGAAATCACACTGTCCACTCAGGAAGCAACACTGATTGACAATCAATTTCACATGCTGTTGTGCAAATGGAACAGACAACAGATGGAAATTATAGGCAAGTAGCAAGACACCCCCAATAAAGGAGTGGTTCTGCAGGTGGTAACCAAAGACCACTTTTCAGTGCCTATGCTTCCAGGCTGATGTTTTGGTCACTTTTGAATGCTGGTGGTGCTTTCACCCTAGTGGTAGCATGAGACGGAGTCTACAACACAACCAAGTGGCTCAGGTAGTGCAGCTCATCCAGGATGGCACATCAATGCGAGCTGTAGCAAGAATGTTTACTGTGTCTGTAAGTGTCCAGAGCATGGAGGCGCTACCAGGAGACCGGCCAGTACATCAGGAGACGTGGAGGAGGCCGTAGGAGGGCAACAACCCTGCAGCAGGACCACTACCTACGCCTTTGTGCAAGGAGGAGCACTGATAGAGCCCTGCAAAATGACCTCCAGCAGGCCAAAAATGTGCATGTGTCCACTCAAACGGTCAGAAACAGACTCCATGAGGGTGGTATGAGGGCCCGACGTCCACAGGTGGGGGTTGTGCTTACAGCCCAACACCGTGCAGGAAGTTTGGCATTTGCCAGAGAACACCAAGATCAGCAAATTTGCCACTAGTGCCCTGTGCTCTTCACAGATGAAAGCAGGTTCACACTGAGCATATGCGACAGACATGACAGAGTCTGGAGATGCCGTGGAGAATGTTCTGCTGCCTGCAACATCCTCCAGCATGACCGGTATGGCAGTGGGTCAGTAATGTTGTGGGGTGTCATTTCTTTTTGGGGCTGCACAGCCTTCCACGTGCTTGCCAGAGGTAGCCTGACTGCCATTAGGTACCGAGATGAGATCCTCAGACCCTGTGAGACCATATGCTGGTGCGATTGACCCTGGGTTCCTCCTAATGCAGGACAATGCTAGACCTCATGTGGCTACAGTGTGTCAGCAGTTCCTGCAAGAGGAAGGCATTGACACTATGGACTGGCCCGCCTGTTTCACAGACCTGCATACGATTGAGCACATTTGGGACATCATGTCTCGCTTCATCCACCAACACCACATCTGTCCAGGAGTATGCCTAGGCGTTGTAGGGAGGTCATACGGGCATGTGGAGGCCAAACACACTACTGAACCTCATTTTGACTTGTTTTAAAGGGGTTCTACCTTGCTTATACTGTTTTTTGTTATTATGTTTGTGTGTTATGTGTGTATAAGTATGTGTTTTTTTATGTGTGTTGTGATTATGTATATATGTATTTTCTTACCTTTTGTGAAGATCCGGAAGCTGGCCCCTTTGTCTAATTGACAAACTGTCTGCGCTTGCCGGAAGCTACGCTATTAGCGTAGACCTAACGTACGCTACACTGTTAGCTTAGCACTTGCGTACTCGCACATGCGCAAACAGTTTGGCAATTAGACAAAAAAAACTTTATTGGTAAAAAAAAAAAAAAAAACTACCTGCACATGTGCCGGAAGAGGCCGCAGATTCGTCGCTGAGCCACGGAAGAAACAGGAAGAAAAGATTTGCCTCGGACGTCAGAAGATAGGAAGGACAGAAGCAAGAACACACCCCCCGACATCCCACTTACCGAACACAACATGGCGGAGGCCGAGGTGCACAGCAAGCCACTGGAAGAAAAAGGGGCCAGCTTCCGGATCTTCACAAAAGGTAAGAAAATACACATATACATAATCACAATACACATAAAAAAACACATACTTATACACACATAACACACAAACATAATAACAAAAAACAATATAAGCAAGGGAGAACCCCTTTAAGGACATTACATCAAAGTTGGATCAGCCTGTAGTGTGGTTTTCCACTTAGATTTTGAGTGTGACTTCATATCCAGACCTCCATGGGTTGATAAATTTTATTTTCATTGATCATTTTTGTGTGATTTTGTTGCCAGCACATTCAACTATGTAAAGACGAAAGTATTTCATACCATTAGTTCATTCTTTCAGATCTTGTATGTGTTATCTTAGTGTTCCCTTTATTTTTTGAACAGTGTAGTATGTTGGTCTACAATAGAGGATAAAATGCAGTGGTCAGGAATTTATCAACTGAGATTTTTATTGGAAAGTCTCAAAAAAGTTGCATCAACTGAAAATACGCAGAAATGTCAGACCATGTCAGACCCAGCAGAAATCCAATCTAAATAGTTAGTAGGAAGCCTTTTATCAATTTTTTGGGACATACAAGGCGACACAGTGCAGTTTACATTTCAAATTACATGTTAGCTTTAATCTGAAGGGTAATCTGATCTAAAAATATATAAAATTCTGAAATAAAACAATTTAATCTCAATGATCCCTAATTTTTTTATCATTTTTGTTATCCTTGTAGATGTCTGATGCAAATTTATTGTTTTGGTTTTCTATATTTTAGTGCTCCAATTTCACTTTTGTGGCTCATAGCATGTGAATTTACAATTTAGTCACGATGGAGATTTCCCAATATGTGTAGTAGAAGCATTTTGCAGTTTCTCATGGCAACCAATCAGATTCCTTCTTAAATTTTTAAAAATTTCTTGCAACCTGCGAAAAAATTTAAAAGCAATCTGATTGGTTGCTATGGTCAACTGCACAACTCTTCCTCTACAAATGTTGTCATCAATCTCCTCCTTTTGATTTCCACGACACAATGTAGCTGAATAATAACTGTGCCTAAGGCCATGTTCTCACGACGAAATGTCCTCAAGGAGAAGTGCTAAGTGCACATTCCATACAGTGCGGGCGTTGGCAAAATATTCCGGAGCTTGGACCGCACAGCAATGGCCTGTCTCAAAGACAGCTATGCATTCTGCGAGGCTTCCGAACAAAAAATGACTGCGCTCATTTTGTGCGGACATGGACAAAGGAGTTTCCGTTCAGGAAAGATCTCGCATGGAAATTCCACAATGTGCACTGAGCAGCAGAGTCACGTGGAATTAAAATTGACTCTGCTGGAGCGGTATCTCCGTCCCAATTTCCTATTTGGAATTTGGAATTGAATTTCCATGGTGTGAACCTAGCCTATGATTCTGGCATATTACTACATGGATGATCCTCCTTTTGAACTTTTAACAGAGTTGAGGGCATAGAGCAGTGTTTCTCAATTTAGTTTAGAGACTTTTCTGGTCTAAAGTGCTGCGGAGAATAGACACTAAAGTCCATTAGCAAAATTTACGAAACGCTGTGCAACATTTCATAAATTTCCCAGCCAATAGACCCATGCTCAGAGACTTTTCTCGTTTAAAATACCGTAGAGAACAGACAATGATAGTAAATCTTCCCCTATGTGTCTAATTCCTACCCAAGAACAAGAGGTGAGCCCAGTGACACCTGACCAACCTTTAACCCCTTAAGGACTCAGCCCATTTTGGCCTTAAGGACTCAGACAATTTAATTTTAACGTTTTCATTTTTTCCTCCTCGCCTTCTAAAAATCATAACTCTTTTATATTTTCATCCACAGACTAGTATGAGGGCTTGTTTTTTGCGTGACCAGTTGTCCTTTGTAATGACATCACTCATTATATCATAAAATGTATGGCGCAACCAAAAAACACTATTTTTGTGGGGAAATTAAAACGAAAAACGCAATTTTGCTAATTTTGGAAGGTTTTGTTTTCACGCCGTACAATTTATGGTAAAAATGACGTGTGTTCTTTATTCTTAGGGTCAATACGATTAAAATGATACCCATTATTATATACTTTTATATTATTGTTGCGCTTAAAAAAAATCACAAACTTTTTAACCAAATTAGTATGTTTATAATCCCTTTATTTTGATGACCTCTAACTTTTTTTTTTTTCCGTATAAGTGGCGGTATGAGGGCTCATTTTTTGCGCCATGATCTGTCCTTTTTTTGATACCACATTTGCATATAAAAAACTTTTAATACACTTTTTATAATTTTTTTTTAATAAAATGTATTAAAAAAGTAGGAATTTTGGACTTTTTTTTATTTTTTTTCGTTCACGCCGTTCACCGTACGGGATCATTAACATTTTATTTTAATAGTTCGGACATTTACGCACGCGGCGATACCAAATATGTCTATAAAAAATGTTTTTTACGCTTTTTGGGGGTAAAATAGGAAAAAACGGACGTTTTACTTTTTTATTGGGGGAGGGGATTTTTCACTTTTTTTTAACTTTTACTTTTACATTTTTTTACATTTTTTTTTACACTTGAATAGTCCCCATAGGGGACTATTCATAGCAATACCATGATTGCTAATACTGATCTGTTCTATGTATAGGACATAGAACAGATCAGTGTTTTCGGTGATCTTCTGCTCTGGTCTGCTCGATCACAGACCAGAGCAGGAGACGCCGGGAGCCGCACGGAGGAAGGTGAGGGGACCTCCGTGCGGCGTTATGAATGATCGGATCCCCGCAGCAGCGCTGCGGGCGATCCGATCGTTCATTTAAATCGCGAACTCCCGCAGATGCCGGGATCTGTATTGATCCCGGCACCTGAGGGGTTAATGGCGGACGCCCGCGAGATCGCGGGCGTCGGCCATTGCCGGCGGGTCCCTGGCTGCGATCAGCAGCCGGGATCAGCCGCGCATGACACGGGCATCGCTCCGATGCCCGCGGTTATGCTTAGGACGTAAATGTACGTCCTGGTGCGTTAAGTACCACCTCACCAGGACGTACATTTACGTCCTGCGTCCTTAAGGGGTTAAAGGGGTACTCCGGTGAAAACCTTTTTTCTTTTAAATCAACTGGTGCCTGAAAGTTAAACAGATTTGTAAATTACTTCTATTAAAAAATCTTAATCCTTCCTGTACTTATTAGCTGCTGAATACTACAGAGGAAATTATTTTCTTTTTGGAATGCTCTCTGATGACATCACGAACACTGTTCTCTCTGCTGACGTTATTATAATAATAATAATGCTTTATTTATTGTTGTCCTTAGGGGGATTTGAACACAAGTCCCCAGCATTGCAAGGCAGCAGTGCTAACCACTGAGCCACCATGCTGCCTTTAGTATACATCTGCTATGCATCTGTTTTGCACGGTTGCTAAAATGGACAGAGATGTCAGCAGAGAGCACTGTGCTCGTGATGTCATCAGTGTTCCAAAAAGAAAGGAATTTCCTCTGTAGCATTCAACAGCTAATAAAAACTGGAAGGATTAAGATTTTTTAATAGAAGTAATTTACAAATATGCTTAACTTTCTGCCACCAGTTGATTTAAAAGAAAAAAGGTTTTCACCGGAGTACCCCTTTAAAAGAAAAAAGGTTTTCACCGGAGTACCCCTTTAAACCATAGCATTGGGCTTGGTTCATTGAGGTTCACAGATCCATAGATTTCTATACAGATGGATCCATGGTTATCTCAAATATGTTAACCCAGCACCGCAGTGCGTTATGTTTGGATATCCTAATGCACCAGAGATCATTGTGAATTTTTTTACCATTATTATTTATTTTATACTGCCCTTGGTTCCAGTAATTGAGGAGTTATGTTTTAGTTAGGCCAACAACAGAAATGCAGTAGATCCAAATACATGGATAAGTCATATGGCTTAGCGAATGAACTTCAAGGCTGACCATTAAATGGGGTACTCCTGTGGAAAACTTTTTTTTTTAAATCAACTGGTGGCAGAAAGTTAAACAGATTTGTGTATTACTTCTATTAAAATATCTTAATCCTTCCAGTACTTTTTAGGGGCTATATATTACAGAGTAAATGTTTTCTTTTTGGATTTCTCTTCTGCCACGACCACAGTGCTCTCTGCTGACCTCTGCTGTCAATTTTAGGAACTGTCCAGAGCAGGAGAAATTCCCCATAGCAAATATATGCTGCTCTGGACAGTTCCTAAAATGGTCAGCAGAGGTCAGCAGACAGCACTGTGGTCGTGACAGAAATCCAAAAAGAAAAGCATTTCCTCTGTAGTATACAGCCCCTAAAAAGTACTGGAAGGATTAGGATTTTTTTAATAGAAGTAATTTACAAATCTGTTTAACTTTCTGGCACCAGTTGATTTAAAAAAAAAAAAGTACCCCTTTAACTTGAGATAGCTGTCAGATGAACCTCACCTCCAGAATTGGCCAAGCATTATATTTCAGTAGGAAAACAGGAATTAGCTGCTGACAAACCCTTCTGCTACTGCTCATTTCTCATTGTTGAAATCCAAGAGGATAATCCCACTATCTGTAAGGCTAGGTTCACACTGCAGAATTTCTGGGCAGAATTTCTGCCAGAGATCGAGCTGGCGGCGCTAGGACCGAGCAGACTGCATTGCTGCCCCCATAGACTGCAATGCATTTCTGGGGGGGTCTTTTGGGAGATCTGCTCAGAAATGCATTACCATCTATGGGAACGGTAATGTAGTCTGCATGATCCTAGTGCCGCCGGCTCAATCTCCAGCAGAAATTCTGCCCAAAAATTCCACAGTGTGAACCCAGCCTTATACACAACTGCCCAATACAGCCAAGATGTCTGCCTAGTTGTCCCGTACCTACCTGTATTTCACCAATCTTATTTCCAGATTTGCCTTATACATGTTTCTTATTTTGGGTCCAACTGACCTACCATCAAGGTTCAAGGCACCTTGCAAGTTTGATCACCAGAAATAATGCTGGATTATAATGGACACGTGCATAGCATGCAGTAAATAATTAAAAACTAAGGTTAAAAGCAATATGTTGATAATATAAGGCAGTAGAAGATTGCCCAGAGGCCTTTCAATCTAGCAATGTAATATGAAATGTACAGGCACAGCAAGAGCAGAAAAAATCTATTAGTATCACTCTGGCATTTAACTATTAAATAGAGTAAATCCAGGCGGCCCCTGAGGGTGTGACATAATTGGGAATTTTTAGCTTACGTGCTGCGTGTGCCCTGCAGTTCAACACCTCTGGATAGAGGTCACTGATCATGTTCAGGAATATATCACTCCGAGGCCTAGAGCTCCCCTGGTAAATATGTCAATAGGCACATCACCCAAGCTGCTGAACGCATCTGCCCTCCGAAGACGTAGCAACACATTTGTCATTAGTTATACAGAAATGCCCATTAAGATGTGATGGGTCTAATGAGTCTGTGGCTGAAAATAATGAAGCGCTGATTAAAAAAAAGTTGAACACCTACTGTAAGACGTATTAACACCGCCGAGCACATACAATAATTATTTTCCAATTTAGTTTTCATTTATTGCTAGTCATTTAAGGCCTTTTATCATTAGCAAAAACATCTACCCGCTTCAAGCAGCTGGTGGTCCAGGGACCACATATATATTTGCAATAGCCCATATAAATTTACAGTGTTGACCTCTCAATGGCTTCTGTTCAGTCTATTGTGGACTGATGGACCACTTGTCATGTTCATCAAGCAATGTTACATGGCTAGAAACATTTCACTGAAGTGATGACATCAGTGAAGCAGAAGGTATCATGAGGCGACCAGGGTTAACTAAGGGCCCTATAACAAAGTCAGGAACAACCCCGCCACTACCACCTGCTCATTGTGAATCAAGAAGACATGTAAGGTGTAGGAGATTCCTCATTTTCTAAGCACTTACCATATGGGTGATATATAATCGTTGGTGCGAGTCAAGGGGTAGATATGTAGCTTGTGCAGCTAGAGGTGGTCAGACCAATGTTGGGCACTTTTTAAAAGGTCTGGTCACACGTAATGTTAAAGGGATACTCCTCTGCTCAGTGTTTGGAACAAACTGTTCCGAATGCTGGAGCCGGCAGCTCGTGACATCATAGCCCCGCCCCATCATGATGTCACGTCCCGCCCCCTCAATGCAAGTCTATGGGAGGGGGCGTAACAGCTGTCACACCCCTCCCATAGACTTTCATTGAGGGGGCAGGACATGACATCATGAGGGGGCAGGGCTATGATGTCACAAGCTCCCAGCAGTGGCTCCAGCGTTCGGAAAAGTTTGTTCCAAACGCTGAGCAGCGGAGTACCCCTTTAAAGTGATTGTCTGGTAAAAATCATTTTTCTTAAAAATATGTCTAGGCTGCCAAAACTATACTTATGTGGTTTCCCAGCACCAGAAGCTGTCCCGTGGTTTTGGACTGTCTCGGGCAGCTTGGCAGCACAAGGTGTTGGGCCCACTAGAATGTTACAGTTGTATTAATTATGTTAGAATGATAGTATATTTTTCTAAATACATTTTGTTATTCTTGAATTTACATATGTTTTTCCTGTTTCTGTGCCTTTAATTGTGAGCAGTGAACCCCGTGTGACTCTACCTGCCAATGAGAACCCCAAAAGTCTCCCCTACATAGTGAGGTGCAGGGAAGGAGTTTCTCTGTTCTGTCCGGTGCTATACATTGTTCAGTCTAGTTCACCCTAGTGAGGCTCCTGAGCAACAGCTTAGCTCAGGTGTGCTGTGTGTTTTGTGCTCTGAGGAGTAGCGGCTGAGGCAGGACACTGCAGTGGCCAGTGATCGGCTGAGCGGAAATTACACATATCAGGCCCCATCACCAGCAAGTGACTTCAACAGAGACTGGGTGCCGGTGTCCTGCTTCCACCAGTGATTGGCTAAGCTCCACCCTGATGTATAGGGCCCCAGCATCAGGAAGCAAAGCATGGCAAAGACTATGAACAGCAATACAGGAGACTACAGCAAGGGAGAGGCCAAAGATGCCAAGGTGCCAGGTTCTTCCCTACCAAGGTTAAAGGGGTACTCCGGCCCTGAGACATCTTATCCCCTATCCAAAGGATAGGGTATAAGATGTCTCACGGTGGAGGTACCGCCTCTAGGGACCCCCACAATCTTGTATTCGTGATGTCACGATACTCCAGCCCCATGGTCGCCACCCGGCTGTTTGTGAGCTTGCGCTGTGGCGTCCAGCTCAAACAGGCTGGTGGCGAATACAAGATTGCGGCGGGACCCCCGCGATGAGACATCTTATCCCCTATTCTTTGGATAGGGGATAAGATGTCTCAGGGCCAGAGTACCCCTTTAACAGTTATGGAGGAGTCAGTGAGTGTGGCATGTGAGGTCCAGGCTTGGAGTTCAAGTCTTGCAGCACAATGTGAAGGCAGGCTTATGATAGAGGAGCTTCAAACTTTTCTGTGACCCCCATCCCCCCCTTCCAGGTGCTAGAGTCCTGTAACATACGAGTGAGTGACGCTTTCTGCTGGGGAAGAAATATAATGCTGCTTATAAGCAAAGATTTCCCCAAATGAATTGCACCCATTGTTTTATACCTCCGGAATCAAGGTACAAAGCAACTTTCTTGCCTTCCAGCCCTGTCTCAATATCTGCATCCCGGGTCACATTGCAAACATAAATCTAGAAAGAGACAAGATGTTTCAGTGGAAACACAACATTTTTATAGGGAATTTAACCCCTTAAGGACCGGAGGTTTTTCCGTTTTTGCATTTTCGTTTTTTGCTCCTTGCCTTTAAAAAATCATAACTCTTTCAAATTTACACCTAAAAATCCATATGATGGCTTATTTTTTGCACCACCAATTCTACTTTGTAATGAAGTCAGTCATTTTGCCCAAAAATCTATGGTGAAGCGGGAAAAAAAATCATTGTGCGACAAAATTGAAAGAAAAACGCTGTTTTGTAATTTTGGGGGCTTCCGTTTCTACGTAGTACATTTTTTGGTAAAAATGACACCTGATATGTATTCTGTAGGTCCATACGATTAAAATGATACCCTACTTATATAGGTTTGATTTTGTCGGACTTCTGGAAAAAATCATAACTACATGCAGGAAAATTAATACGTTTAAAATTGTCATCTTCTGACCCCTATAACTTTTTTATTTTTCCGTGTATGGGGCGGTATGAGTGCTCATTTTTTGCGCCGTGATGTGAAGTTTTTAACGGTACCATTTTTGCATTGATAGGACTTATTGATCACTTTTTATTCATTTTTAAATGATATAAAAAGTGACCAAAAATGCACTATTTTGGACTTTGGAATTTTTTTGCGCGCACGCCATTGACCGAGCGGTTTAATTAATGATATATTTTTATAATTCGGACATTTCCGCACGCAGTGATACCACATATGTTTATCTTTATTTTTATTTACACTGTGTTTTTTTTTTATTGGAAAAGGGGGGTGATTCAAACTTTTAATAGGGGAGGAGTTAAATGATCTTTATTCACTTTTTTTTTTCACTTTTTTTTTTTGCAGTGTTATAGGTCCCATAGGGACCTATAACACTGCACACACTGATCTTCATCATTGATCACTGGTTTCTCATAAGAAACCAGTGATCAACGATTCTGCCGGATGACTGCTCATGCCTGGATCTCAGGCACTGAGCAGTCATTCGGCGATCGGACAACGAGGAGGCAGGAAGGGGCCCTCCCGCTGTCCTGTCAGCTGTTCGGGATGCCGCGATTAGCCGCGGCTATCCCGAACAGCCCGACTGAGCTAGCCGGGAACTTTCACTTTCACTTTTAGCCGCGCGGCTCAGCTTTGAGCGCGCAGCTAAAGGGTTAATAGCGTGCGGCGCCGCGATCGGCGCTGCGCGCTATTAGAGGCGGGTCCCGGCTTCACTATGACGCCGGGCCCGCCATGATATGACGCGGGGTTACTGTGTAACCCCGCGTTATATCAGAAGAGCAGGACCAAGGACGTACCGGTACGTCCTTGGTCCTTAAGGGGTTAATAAACCTGTGTTCTGTAGCAGCTGGTATGGGCACAGTTATACCCATAGATATGTGTCTATGATTACAATGTGAACTATTTCTACAATTTTCGCCCTATAGGACGCACCGGCGTTTAAGATGCACCCAATTTTTAGGGGCAAAATCTAAAAAATAAAGATTTTGAACCCAATAGTGGTCTTCAACCTGCGGACCTCCAGATGTTGCAAAACTACAACTCCCAGCATGCCCGGACAGCCGTTGGCTGTCCGGGCATGCTGGGAGTTGTAGTTTTGCAACATCTGGAGGTCCGCAGATTGAAGACCACTGCAGGAGGAGGTAATACTCACGTGTCCCCGCCGCTCCGGACCCGTCACCGCTGCCCTGGATGTCGCTCCATCCCTGTCGCTGTGTCCCCGTCGCTCTGGAACGTCTCTGCTGCCGGCCGGGTATCCTCTCTCTCCGTCGCCGCCATCACGTCGTTACGCACGCCGACGCACGTACGCGACGACGTGATGACGAGGAAGGAGAGCGCCGGCATACAGGGGATCCCTGAATGGAGAAGACACCAAGGAGGCAGGTAAGGTCCCCCCCCCCCCCCCCCCCGATGTCCTGTAAGCACTAACCTGGCTATTCAGTCAGGCTGTTCGGGACCGCCGCGGTGAAATAGCCCGACTGAACAGCCGGGTTAGTGTCACTTTCCCTTCAGACGTGGCGGTCAGCTTTGATCGCCGCGTCTGAAGGGTTAATACAGGGCATCACCGCGATCGGTGATGTCCTGTATTAGCTGCGGGTCCCGGCCGTTGATGGCCGCAGGGACCGCCGCGATAGGGGTGTATTTGCCATATAAGACGCGCCGAAGAAAAAGTGCGTCTTATACGGCGAAAAATACGGTATATGTTTTGCTGGCTACAGATGCAAGCAAGGCAATCCATGGGTTACAACACCAACATTACAGACATGGACCGCAGAGTCACCTACAGTTCATACAAAAGTTACACAGCAGCGCCAGTAGAGGAAGACCGAAGCTGTATACACCTTATCCCAGCTAAGTTCCACTGCCATGGGGTCCACAAACAGAACCAAAGGGTAGCAAGGGAGGGATATAGTCAAGCACTGTTTTGGACTGGACACCACATACCTCAAGGTCCTGGTTCAGTTAACAGGCTGATTTACAAGTCTAGGGACACCCGCCTGTATGTACCAGAAGGAACACATCTCAGCAGAGCCAAGCTTGGTGTGGGATTTTGTGCCATGTTACAGAAAGTCACTAGTGTTGAGCGGCATAGGCCATATTCGAATTCGCGAATATTCGCGAATATATGGACGAATATTCGTCATATATTCGCGAATATTAGCATATTCGTTATATTCTCGTTTTATTTTCGCAGATGCGAATATTCGTGTATGCGAAAATTAGCATATGTGAATATTAGCATATACAAAATTCGCATATGCGAAAAGTAGCATATGTTAATTTTCGCATATGCGAATATTCGCACGCCAGTCTCACACAGTAGTATTACAGCCTTCTTTACACCACACAAGCTGGAAGCAGAGAGGGGTGATCACTGTGATGTGTACTGTGAAGAAAAAAAAATTAAATAAAAAAAAATAAAACGAATATTCGTAATTACGAATATATAGCGCTATATTCGCGAAATTCGCGAATTCGCGAATATGCGATATTCGCGAAAAATATTCGAATTGCGAATATTCGCGAGCAACACTAAAAGTCACCTCAGTTATACCCCTAATGAAATCCTGGTAAGTGAGAACCATTTTTGCTTGCAATAGAAAACCCTACAATCCATGGGGGAGATTTATCAAAACCTGTGCAGAGGAAGAGTGGTGCAGTTGCCCATAGCAACCAAGCAGATTGCTTCTTTCATTTTCCACAGGCCTCTAAAGAGGCCTGTGGAAAATGAAAGAAGCAATCTGATTGGTTGCTATGGGCAACTGCACCACTCTTCCTCTGCACCGGTTTTGATAAATCTCCCCCCATATTCCTATCCTACAGAGTAAAGGAACAAGCAAAGCTACACTATAAATAGGGACCTAGAGAAGTAATAGTACATTTCCAAGCTAATTTTTTCTTCACTGACACACTGAAGCAACAACCTCTCCTCTGCATGCACTAGTAACCCTTGCAGCCCCAACATCCTGGGAGTTGTTTACGCATTATTTAGCTATTTTCTACCATATAAAGTTGCCTCAAGTAAAATAGCATTATACCATTCCCTCGTCTCCCTGTATCTGGTTATCTGCACCCACAAACACCCGATACATCCCATTACCAGCACATAGTAAGCTGGGCCTTCCCTTGAGGATCCTGATACACGACCATCATGTGCAGGACCTCCACTGACAAAAGGTTGTGTGTGAGTTGGTGAGTACAAGGGACTGCAGTACCACTTGTAGCACTGTTGACTTCTGAGAAGTACTACAGGTCCCAGCCAGCCAAGCGCCATGCCATCACCCCCCAGCTCAGCACATGCCCACTTTATAGCATGGTGCATATTGCTAGTACATGAAATATCTCCTATTTCTTAGATATTCTTCCATACTTCCTATGGGGTCTATACGGTGCCAAACACTGTCCAATAGGATATTAATCCAACGTACTGGGACATCCATGAATCTATAGGGTTTTCTCAAGTCTATTGGTCTTCACGGTTTGAAGAACATGACATACGGTTTGTCCAGTTACTGATTCTTTTACACATACGGATGTAGCAGAGCTAAATGTGTAAGGTTTTGCAAAGGGCTGCAGGTACACCTACCACAACATTATCATTTTCCCACTAACTTATCACAAAAGGAGCAAAACATACAAATTCAGCTCAGCTACATCTTAATACATTTTAATAAACTTATTTTCCCACATACGGGAGGAAAAAAATACAACACAGCTTTTAGATTGAGCAACAAACTGTATTCTTCTCTATATTTATAATGAAAAGCACAAAACTCTAAAACACCCTATCCCCCAAGAATTGATGTATATATTTTTATGAAAATGAAAATTTTATCACAGCGTCAAATGGCTTGCATATATGCAGCCTGATATTCTATTTTTACATTTTGTTCCAGTATTTCATTGACAGTGTTGCCAGATCACCCGGATGACAACTTAGGGCTTGGTTGTTTTTTTTTATTTTTTTTTTTTGCTAGTACTTTAGCACCACCTAGTGTTCAAATGCTGAATTACAATTCAGTTGGAAATCGAAGTAAAAAGTAATATTGTGCGGCGCAGTTTTTCCCAGACAGGGTGCCTCTAGCTGTGGCAAGACTACAACTCCCAGCATGCCAGTAACAGTGGTGTAAATAAACGGAGGAGAAAGATCAAAGTGGTCCCCCATTACGTTGTTGCAGAGGCGTAACTTCTGGGCGCCGAAACAGAATCTGCAACAGGGCCCTATGTGCCATTTACGATACTGGTCTATTATGGGGTAGATGTGCCTTGGGGCCACCCTAGGCACCAGGTCCCTGGAGCGTTCAACGTGTTTCCCCATTATGTTGTTGCAGAGGCGTAACTTGTAACTTCTCGGCTTCGATGCAAAATCTGCAACAGGGCCCCATGTACCATTTATAATTCTTTTCTCTTATGGAGTAGATGTACCTTGGGGCCACCCTAGGAACCAGGTCCCCAGTGGGACTGCTACATCTGCACCTTCTATAGTTACTCCCCTGGGTTGTTGCTTTTTCCACCCCAGCACAGAAAAACCTTGTGTTTTATTCCTTTTCCGTGATATCTGGCCAATTCCCCACCTTCCTGCTTGTTATGCAGCTCCTCGGGGGTGGAGATTACACATGTTCTCTGCAATCAGTAGCAAAGGGGTCTCCAGGGAGCCCATAGTGACTATGAGGGAGATTTATCAAAACCTGTCTAGAGGAAAAGTTGCTGAGTTGCCCATAGCAACCAATCAGATCTCTTCTTTCATTTTTCTGAGGCCTTTTCAAAAATGAAAGAAGCGATCTGATTGGTTGCTATGGGCAACTCAGTAACTTTACCTCTGCACAGGTTTTGAGAAATCTCCCCCTATTTGTTCTGACACAATAGCATCATGCCATTTGTCTGTACAGTGACCCCCTGACCTACGATGGCCCCGACATACGATCATTTCAACATACGATGGCCTCTCAGAGGCCATCGCATGTTGAAAGCAGTATCAGCTGCCACCGGATAGCCGTTTACGGTGCCCCATCCGCTGACGATCACTTACCTGTCCTTGGGGCTCCGGCGCATCCTCTTCAGGATCCCCTGCATTGTCGGCGCTCTCCATCTTCATCATCACGTCGCTGCGCACGCCGTCCCATCATCCAATAGGAGTGGCATGTGGAGAGCAAGGATGCCGGGGAAGCAGAGGCCTTGCCGGAGCGTCGGGGACACCCCGGGGACACGGCAACAGTGATAGAAGGCGACATCCAGGGCAGCGGTGACAAGCGGTGATGGTCCGGAGCGGCGGGGACACGTGAGTATAACTTCCTATACCAGTGGTCTTCAACCTGCGGACCTCCAGATGTTGCAAAACTACAACTCCCAGCATGCCCGGACAGCCGTTGGCTGTCCGGGCATGCTGGGTGTTGTAGTTTTGCAACATCTGGAGGTCCGCAGGTTGTAGACCACTGTCCTGTACTTTACATTGCACGGATCCCTCAACATACCATGGTTTCAACAAACGATGGTCCATTTGGAACAGATTAGCATCGTATTTTGAGGGACCACTGTAATTGAAAAATCATTGGGATGAAAAATATCCTGGTTCTCCAACCTGTGGCCCTTCAGCTGTGGCAAAGCTACAACTCCCATCAATCCCTGATAGTCATGCAGCACAGTGATTTCCAACCTGTGATTTATTAACTATTGAAAAATTACAATTGCCATCATACCATTACAGGCTGTGGCCGTCAGGGCATGATGGGAATTTTAATTTTGTGTATTAAAAAAATATTAATAAAATAAATGAATAACTACATAAAAGAAGAAAAAAAATCTAAAGACGCACAGGTTGAGAAAGAGTGCATGAGAGACATAAATAACTTCCTGAAGACGATGAAAAAAAAAAAAACCCTTAACACCAATGCACGCTTTCTCTGGCAGCGTAGTGGGCTCCCCTGGCACTGCATGGATTAAGAGGAAAAGTAAATCAGATAAAAATCAGAGTAAAAAGTTTAAGAACAAAAAAAAAGAAACATCAATTAATGGGGCAGAACATGGGGATTTATTAAGTGGAACATGTTATTGTAATGAGATTTCAAATCTCATTATCAACAGTACAAGCCGGTCTCATTTATTGCTGAAAGGTGGATTTCCAATGTAATTAGGCATGGAGTTTGATTAAAAACTAAAGTGTTGTTCCAGTAAGTATGATGGAAACCAATGATTTTTGTTTCTTTTAGTGACATATGTTCTGTAACAAGTTAAAAGCACCAAGAGGAAAGCTGTTCTACAATGCCAAATAAAAATAAATAATGCGGTATTAAAATGGCACCCAAAAGCCTAGTACAGTGTTTCCCAACCAGAGTGCCTCCTTCTGTTGCACAGCTACACCTCCCTGTATAAGGCTGTCCGGGCATTTTGGGAGTTGTAGTTTCGCAACAGCCGGAGACACCCTGGTTGGGAGACACTGGCCTAATAATCCAGCATTGGGGGGAAAAAATAGTCCCTATTGGTCTTGTTGACCCCCCATGTTAAAGGAGTACTGCAGTCTTAGACACTTATCCCCTATCCGCAGGACTGCAGATCTGACCGCTGGGACCCCCCGTGATCTCCCGCACGGGGACCCGGAACTGCTGCGGCTCTGCCAGACTGATCAATACAGCTCAGTGGGAGAGGCGGGGATGCACAAACACTGTATCTCCGTCTCTACCATAGAGATGCATGGAGGGGGTGTGTGGGCCGCGATGTCCTGCTGTGGCCGACACGCCTCCTACACGGGAGAGCCGAGGCAGAGCTGGGGCCCCGTACAGGTGATCACGGGGGTCCCAGCATTCAGACCCACCACGATCAGACAATTAGATCTATGGATCTCCTTTAAAACTGTATCATCAGCAAGAGTTACTGATGTTTTCCTATGTGGTCGAAAGGCCATGGGTCCCTTTCATGCGTGGATCAGCGTGCCTCCAGCTGTTGCAAAACTACAATTTCAAGCATACTGGTAATTGTAGTTTTGCAACAGCTGGAGACACCCTAGTTGAGAAACAATTTCCAAGTAATCCATCGTTGGACAAAAAAATTGTCCCAATTGGTCTTGTTGATACAAGTGTATCATCAGCATGTGTTACTGAGGTTCTCGTATGTGGTCGAATGGGGCCATTGGCCCATTTTTTTTGGTCACTGTAGGGTTGTTGCTTTTCAGTACTGATATAATAGTGTCATTGGTGTCATAGTGGTAGGAGAAGTTCACATATACAGCATTGTCTCTGTTGTATGTTTATGCCTGAGGGATAAAAATATGCAAAATCCATGCAAAAATGACCAGTGATGCAGATTTTAAATCACAGCATATCAATATTATTTTATTGAGGTATAAAAATTTGTGTTTTTTGACAGTTTTCCTTCCTTCCAGTACTTATTAGCAGCTGTATGCTCCAGAGGAAGTTTTGTGGTTCTTTCCAGTCTGACCACAGTGCTCTCTGCTGACACCTCTGTCAGTGTCAAGAACTGTCCAAAGCAGTAAAGGATTGCTATGGGGATCTAATCCTACTCTGGACAATTGGCACAAACAGAGGTGTCAGCAAAGAGCACTGTGGTCAGGCTAGAAAGAACTACACAACTTTCTCTAGAGCATACAGCAGCTGATAAGTACTGGAAGGCTAAAGGTTTTTAAATATAAATAATTTACAGATCAGTAGAACTTTCTGGCACCAGATAATAAAAAATAATAAAAAATTCCATGGCGAATCCCTTTAATGTCTGACAAATCGGGACGTGGCTTTTGAAAGAATGGGTTCAGTCATCATGGGCCAAAAATGCAACAGAAATCTGGTGCAACATTCTGGCATAGTTTAAAGGGGTATTCCAGGAATTTTTTTAATTTGACTATGCTACAGGGACTGTAAAGTTAGTGTAGTTCATAATATAGTGTCTGTACCTGTGTGTGACGGTTTTCTCACAATTCTTCTGTGATGTTCACCCCACTATTTATTTTTAACAGCATACAAAATGACTGTTGTCTCAGATTTTTCCCCGCTTGCAATGCGGCCGAGACCTGACATAACTAGTGGAGGGATCGCTTGGTTGGAGAGAGATCAACTGCAACTAATGCAACAGCTGTAGGCACCATGATTGAAAACCACAGGTCTTTTGTTTCAATGCGTGGGGTGGCTGATGTGTGGGAGGGAGGAAAATGGAATTGTGGGATTTGTAGTCAAAAAAGAAAAGTCAAACAGGAAATACCAGTTCACAAATAGCTAGCCACAGTGTTATGGTAATCTCACAACATAGCCATTTAGCCCCAAGACAAGCGCAGATCCTTCCCAAGCATGTCCATTACTGTCTGCCAGGTACATACTAAAATCACCTTATGGTGGATAACCCCTTTAAGTCACCTGATAGTTGGGCTGAATTTAGACTTGACAGCCTAAGTCTACAACAGATGAATTAAACAAATTGAGACACGCCTGGTGCACTTTAAGACTCTGTAGTCTATGTTTGCACGGTTTATGGCTTAGATAGTGTTAGTAAATCTAGGCCACTGAGTTTTTTACATTTAATTAACATAATTTACTGAAAACTGAACAGAAATGTGGTTGATTTGAGGCATTTTCACTGCATGTGGCTGTTCCCTAGAGGAAGAGTCAGCGTAGCGAGGCTTTTGGTAGTGAATGCCAAGAGCAGCTCTCGCCACGGATATGAAGCGGCCTGCAGAGGATCAGCAGCTCTGATCGGCATGTGGGCAGCAGGACATATGAATTCCATGCCAATGTCTGGCAGCCTTCATAGCTGACTGGACTTTTCTTGTGGTTTCCTCCTGAAGACTGAGCATGTTTAATCTTCTGGCAGAATCAAATTCCCCATCGGAAGTTTCATGTTTAGAACTTCGCAGCAGAATCCTATTCAGATCATTGGGAGTTGGCTTCAAACGAAATCCGTGCAGAGTTTTCTCCCGAAGTGTTAATGAGGCCTTATGGTTTCCTTCTGAGTTATATGCACAGTACTCTTTGAGGCAGACAGCCTGTTCTCTGCTCATACACAATCTTTGTACTGCTGCTAAACTCTCCCATAATGTTTCAGAATATCACGTAGACATCTTATTCCCTATCCAAAGGACAGGGGAGAAGATGTCTGATCGCGGGGGTCCCACCTCTGGGGACCCCGCAATCTCGGCTCCGGCCCCCCGACATCCGGTGCACAGAACGAACTTTGCTCCGTGTCAGATGACCGGCGATGCGGGGTGGAGACTTGTTACGTCACGGTCACGCCCCACTTGTGATGTCACGGCCATACGGCCTCAATGCAAGTCTATGGGAGGGGGCATGACAGCCATCACACCCCCTCCAATAGACTTCCATTGAGGGGGCATAATCGCGATCAGACATCTTATCCCCAATCCTTTGGATAGGGAATAAGATGTCTAGGGGTGGTGTACCCCTTTAAGGCCCTTTTACACAGGCCAGTGATCAGGCAAATGAGAATTTCTAGGAATGATTGTTCCTAGGACTGATTGTTCCTAATAATCAGTCCATGTAAAGGGCCAGCGATCAGCTGATGAATGAGCTAATTGTGTGATTGGATCTTTTGTGCAGCCCTATAAATTATTACCGGGTGCACATCGCCTTGTGTAAGCCGATAATGATGAATTTAAATGGTCGCACGATTGAGCAAACAAGCAGCGATCAGCAAGGTACGAACACTGATCAGCGAGTTTGGTTGGCTGCTTCCTGTCAGCCCGTCTTAAAGGGCCCTTAAATGTCGACCATCCCAGACATTTAAAGTCAACAGGCAGTCAGCAAGTGATTAAAAAATAATATCTAAATGTCATCTTCATTATATTTTCCACTATTGATAAGTTAAAGAGTACCTGTCTTCAACTAAACTGTCCCTAATCCTCCCCCCATGTTTCCCTGACACTCACTGACACTATCCCTATCCTTATTTCTACTTAAAAATGATAATAAATACCTTCCCCCCCTCACTACGGCTGCTCAGTCCTTCTGCTCTGTGCGAGGGAGGAAGGGGTAGTGACCCGGCAGGCACAACGTCATCTGAAGCCTGGCCTGGCTCACTTCTGCCCTTCTTCCTCTCTCTCTCTCTCTCTCTCACTCTCTCTCACTCTCTCTCTCTCTCTCTCTCTCTCTCTCTCTCTCTCTCTCTCTCTATATATATATATATATATATATATATGTAGAGGAAGAAGGGCGGAAGTGGGCCAGGCCGGGCTTCAAATAAATATATATATATATATATATATACATATATATATATATATATATATATATATATATATATATATATATGTATAAATATATATATATATATGTATATATATATATATATATATATATATATATATATATATATATATGTATATATCAGTGTTTCACAACCATTGGGCCTCAGCTGTTGCAAAACTACTACTAGCAGCTGGGGGCACCCTATTTGTGAAACACTAATGTACAGACTTATATGCCCTTGCGAACATTAGCTCTCGCTTACTGTAATTATTATTTTTTTTGGCTTTAAAAGACGAGTGTAAGTGAGCCCGCTTTGCAGAGACCTGCTTATCCTCACTGTACGGAGCGCCACTTGTCCTAAGTATACAGAGCCCTGCTTGTCCTCAGTGCACAGAGCCCTGCTTGTCCTCAGTGTACAGAGCCCTGCTTGTCCTCAGTGTACAGAGCCCTGCTTGTCCTCAGTGTACAGAGCCCTGCTTGTCCTCAGTGCACAGAGCCCTGCCTGTCATCAGTGTACAGAGCCCTGCTTGTCCTCAGTGCACAGAGCCCTGCTTGTCCTCAGCGTACAGAGCCCTGCTTGTCCTCAGTGTACAGAGCCCTGCTTGTCCTCAGTGTACAGAGCCCTGCTTGTCCTCAGTGTACAGAGCCCTGCTTGTCCTCAGTGTACAGAGCCCTGCTTGTCCTCAGTGTACAGAGCCCTGCTTGTCCTCTGTGTACGGAGCGCCGCTTGTCCTCAGTGTACAGAGCCCTGCTTGTCCTCACTGCACAGAGCCCTGCTTGTCCTCAGTGTACAGAGCCCTGCTTGTCCTCAGTGTACAGAGCCCTGCTTGTCCTCAGTGCACGGAGCACTGCTTGTCCTCAGTGTACAGAGCCCTGCTTGTCCTCACTGCACAGAGAATGCAGAATTATAAAACTACATCCCTTCAACTTATCCCCTTACGCCCTTCACTTCAATTCCCTGGTTGGACTTGATGGACGTATGTCTTTCTTCAACCATACTAACTATGTAACTATGTAACAGAGCCCTGCATGTCCTCAGTGTACAGAGCCCTGCTTGTCCTCAGTGTACAGAGCCCTGCTTGTCCTCACTGCACAGAGCCCTGCTTGTCCTCACTGCACAGAACCCTGCTTGTCCTCAGTGTACAGAACCCTGTTTGTCCTCAGTGTACAGAGCCCTGCTTGTCCTCAGTATACAGAGCCCTGCTTGTCCTGAGTACATAGAGCCCTGCTTGTCCTCACAGCACAGACCCCTACTTGTCCTCAGTGTACAGAGCCCTGCTTGTCCTCAGTGTACGAATTGCCGCTTGTCTTCAGTGTACAGAGCCCTGCTTGTCCTCACTGCACAGAGAATGCAGAATTATAAAACTACATCCCTTCAACTTATCCCCTTACGCCCTTCACTTCAATTCCCTGGTTGGACTTGATGGACGTATGTCTTTTTTCAACCATACTAACTATGTAACTATGTAACAGAGCACAGCTTGTCCTCAGTGTACAGAAACCCTGCTTGTCCTCAGTGTACAGAGCCCTGCTTGTCCTCACTGCACAGAGCCCTGATTGTCCTCATTGTACAGAACCCTGCTTGTCCTCAGTGTACAGAACCCTGTTTGTCCTCAGTGTACAGAGCCCTGCTTGTCCTCAGTATACAGAGCCCTGCTTGTCCTGAGTACATAAAGCCATGCTTGTCCTCAGTGCACAGAGCCCTGCTTGTCCTCAGATTACAGAGCCCTGCTTGTCCTCAGTGCACATAGCCCTGCTTGTCCTCACTGCACAGAGCCCTGATTGTCCTCAGTGTACAGAACCCTGCTTGTCCTCAGTGTACAGAACCCTCTTTGTCCTCAGTGTACAGAGCCCTGCTTGTCCTCAGTACATAGAGCCTTGCTTGTCCTCAGTGCACAGAGCCCTGCTTGTCCTCAGTGCACAGAACCCTGCTTGTCCTCAGTGTACAGAGCCCTGTTTGTCCTCAGTGTACAGAGCGCTGATTGTCCTCAGTGTACAGAGCCCTGCGGGGTATGCGCTCCCGCCTGTCTGATTGACAGGAAGGGAGCTGCGCTGAGCTCGTCACATGCTCTGCCAGGCCCAAAATCAATGCAAAAGCTTGCGGCCAGAGACCCCTAGTGGCCACATTTTAAAAATGAAAATACACCTAAAAGAAAGCATTTTTTATTTTTTTTATTAAATCCTATTAGAAAGTTGTTCTATATACAATCAGCTATAACATATCCCAAACAAATTTGATAAAAGGTACTCTTTAAATTTAGTAACCTGGAAAAGAAGGAGAACTTGATAAGAATTAGCACATATTTTACCTGCTTAATATAAGCCTGCACACTCCTGTTATCTAAACCAATTTTCATTGAAGATCATAGCTGTACACTCATGGCCGTGAATGTTGGCACCCTGAAATTTTTCAAGAAAATGAAGTATTTCTCACAGAAAAGAATTGCAGTAACACATGTTTGGCTATACACATGTTTATTCCCTTTGTGTGTATTAAATCTAAACCAAAAAGGGAGGAAAAAAAGCGGGGTACTCTGCCCTCGGGCCGATGAGTCCTGTCACCTGATCCCACTACCGGAGGACGACGATGGCCAGCAACCCTGGAAAGTGGAACTTCCAAGTCATTAAATGCATCATCACTGGTGAGGCTGTCCCCTAACCACCAGACCTGGGGGTCCTGGGCCAAAATACCGATGGAGGAATCGGAAGTGAGTACCCCGGCTGAGGCTGCTTTTACTAAACCTAGTCCAGAGCAAACCCCCTCAGGCCCAGAAATCAGTGGAGTCTACTGCACGTCCGCAGTCACCACCCCTATCCAGATGGTTATTTGGCACTGAGCATAACTTGATCCGGTACATGAGGGAGCATCTTCTTCCCTTGCCATTGAAGTCCCATCCCCCAGTTCCTCCGGACCAGTCCGAAAGGGCCAAGAGAAACACTGAGGTGGTTGCAATTGTGGGGGAACTGAGGGCCCAGAGGATGAAGTGATATGGGCCGAGTCAGCTGCCGTACGAGGTGCGACAGGAGCAGCAGTAGGATACCAAGAAGTTGGAGACCCTGTATATTCGAAAGTTAGAGCACCCCTCGAGAGGGTGGGCCACCCCTGGAGCGCTGTCGCACAACTGTTATAAAGTTTGACAAGGTGAGGGGGTTTGGCACCCTTAAGGACTGCCGACACGTGGGCACCATTCTAGTGAACAGGAGGGGAGTACAAAGGGACTATCTCCCCCCAGCGATGCATTCTCTGGTGAGCAGGGAGATTGTAGAGTACACGCCTTTGCAGAGCATGAGAGGAGAGTGGGCGGCAGCGGTGACTCACCCGAAGAATCCTACCCAAATCCCACTTGCCTACTTCCCATCAGACGACTGGGATGCAGATCCCTTTGGGCTGCTGTCAACAAAAGCTAAAGACACCGTCTGAGAGGAGGAAGTCTACCTGCCCAAGTCATCTGAGGCTGTGCCCGGGGGCGAGAAGGTTTGGCCTGATCAGTGGGCACCATGATACCTGCCCAAGTCATCTGAGGCTGTGCCCGGGGGCGAGAAGGTTTGGCCTAATCAGTGGGCACCAACGAAAGCGCCTCGGCCTACTCCAACTGTTGCGAAGGTTTGGCCGGCCCAATAAGCACCGTCTGTCCATCCCTCAGCCATATTAAGAGGAGCATCTTGTTAGCTAACTTTACCATTGTGGTAAACAAGACTAACTAATGTTTGTGTGCGAGAACACTCTTATTGTTACAGGTTATAAGCAACGTTTAAATACAGAGCCTGACAAACTTGTCAAGACGGTTAAAGTTGTAAGTAAGTGTTGTGCCAGGCTCCTAGCCGAGATTCTCTAAAAAGAACTCTTTAATGTATTTGGACTGTTGAGCGGTACATGGACACCTGTATATATATTGCCATAATAATATATTTTTGCTCATTATTCTGCACTGAATATTTGTGTTCCTGTACTATAATTGTTTGAGTATAATGTAATAAAATGTATATAATCTGTTTTACATGAAAGTCATAGTGTACAGTATTTTCTTAGTGTTTGGCAGCTCTTTATGGGAGGTATCCTGATCTATTCAGGAGAGACGACAGCAACGTGTATAGTGAAGCAAGATACAAAGATTAAGTGTCAAGTAACCATTAGTATCACACATAGAGTCGCTGAGTATATATATATATATATATATATATATATATATATATATGTTCATGTACACATATTGGTCATTTCACTAGGGCTGTAGCACTAATCATAAAACAGTCCACATTAATGTCTCTATAAATTGTCACATGTCTAAAGTATTTTATCTTGTGTCCTCGTGCTCAGAATACTTTCCTGGCCAGAAGGTATACCTGTAACCTGCTATGCACGTATCAAACAGTCAAAGGTAACAAATGTCTATAAATGTCTACTCTAAATTATATATCTAGTGTTCTGGGGAGAAGTGTGTTATGCTAAGGGACCCCAGTAGCCAAGGCATTGGGTAAAAAGCCTCCAGCAGCCCAATCCGTCTTATAATGTGTCAACAGTTGCATGAAGTGTGTTACAGTCAAGTGTAATGTTATCGAGTCATGTTCCTAAAATAGTCATAAAACTTTATAAGTCTTCAGAGACTTCTTATGGACTTCATATGGACATTATACAAGAACTCTTTATTTTCATTGGTCATACTAAGGTTCAGCCGGGAAATGGACATTAAGTCTAATGCTCCAGGACTGCATGCGGCCCCTGTGGCCATTTCACTCCTCCACCCCCCCACCCCCCCGGACTGGGCATCGAGGGTGACTTTATTCAAGTGGGGGAGTTTGTGATGTCCCAGTATGGGATGATGTGGCCCCGTACTGTCCTCCTGCCCTGTCAGGCAGAGTCCCTGCAAGTCCCCAGGGCTCCTCTGCAGCATACCCCCATTATGTAGAGTATATAGGTTTGCCTCGTTTAATGTACTGTTGCTTTAATGTTTGTACCACATGATTGTTAGCCAGAGGGCTCCAATGACCAGGTGACCCCCCCCCCCCCCAAGTGACCTATGGGCTCTTTGCACAGCCCCCCAATATTACCAGGGGAGGGGCTGCAATCTCTCTCTTCTTTCTCTTCTGCTGTATGCTTAGGTCCAGTGCAGTTGTCTCAGTGTCTGTGTCCAGAGCATTGCAGGCCTCAAGCCTAAAGTCCTGCAGCCACAAGTCAGTCATCAGTAAGTCAAGTCATCTTATTGTCAGTCACCATCTCTGTAAAGTCAAGTCCATCTGTAGTCACCGTGGCCTGCACTAAAGTCAGTCCAACTACTGCAAGTCCCAGCAGGCCTGTGAGGTCCCCCTGTGACACTGGTCACCTCCCTGGGATATTTGGCTGTACTGCAAAGACTATATCACCTGTCTTGCCTTAGTACAGCTGCCGTTATCCTTAATCTGGTGTTGGTGTCTTCATTGCCCCTGTCTAACCCAGTATCAGCATTATTACCTTCGAGTGGTTAAGGCTAAACCACGCCCTGGTGTCACGATAAGAAGGGGTTAATACCATCTGCAAGAGAAAGGTGATCCGGCTCCCAGTCAGACAAAATTCAGGCTTTCCATGTTAAGTCATATTAAAATCCAAGTACTACACAAAAAGATTAATGATAAAAACACAAACGAAACGCACCAACGCGTTTCGACTTTTAACAAGTCTTAGTCATGGCAATGAATACTGGAATGACACAATCTTATATATCGAAGCATATACAGGATTAATCACATGATCTCAATAGCACGGGAGGAAACTGGTAACGGCATCATGCACACACAGGTGATGTATTAATAACATTATAGCATATAATATAATGGAGTTGGAAAAATTAAAAACTTTATCCGGTAGTAAAAAATGCATATGTGTATATACATCTTCAAACTATGACAATAATTATATGAAAAAATTCTCAAAGGAAATTTAGTATAAAGTATGATAACTAATAAATATAAAACAGATCATGTCTGTAATTTAGACCAGACGGGAAGTGGCTATGCATAGATAGGATCCTAAACGCTTCCCGTCTGAATACTGCCTTAGTCCAGTCTCCTCCTCGCCTTGGTGGACGGACTCTCTCTATACCACTAACGGTAATCCTAGGAATTATACCAGAATGTTTATCTACAATATGTCTGGTGACTCCAGACAATGTTCTTCCATTATTGTTATTTAAAGATGGAATGTGAAGATGTTCTTGTATTCTTGTTTTTTTTGTCTTGTTCATTCGTCAATCAGATAAAGATGGTGCTGTAGCAATATTAGATTCTTCACTATAAGAAAAACTCATTTTAGAAATGCTTAATGATGATAAGCCGTATCGTGTATTAAGAATGGATCCTACAGAAGTGATCAAAGATAAATTATTAGAATTACTGAAGGAAGGTATAGAATTATCTATAATTACAGAAAAACAGTTGGAATATATGTTACCTGCCTATCCCAAGTGTCCAGTGTTTTACGGATTACCAAAACTGCATAAAGATAAATTTCCGCCACCCTTGAGACCAATTGTTGCAGGCATAGATTCCCTGTTAGAAAGACTTGGCGCATGGTTGGATGACCTGCTACAACCCTTAGTGTCACGTACCATGGGCTTCATTAAAGATACTAAATCTTTATTACAAGCTACAGGAGCTATGAAATGGCCCAATGTTGACAGTTGGATGTCATGTGATGTCATGGCATTGTATGTATGCATACCACATAACAAAGTATAGTACATATAGCCCAGATCTAAGAGAATACATATTACAAGTCTTACATTTTTGGTTGCAACACAATTTTTTCTGCTTCAATAAAAAAATGTCTTTGCAGATTACCGGATGCCCTATGGGCTTGGAATTTTCACCTTCACTGGCCAATTTGTATATATCATACTGGGAGGAGGTCGTCTTGCTCTCCCCGTCCAACCCATTTTCCCAGTGGATCGGTTGGTATGGGAGATACATAGACGACCTCCTCTTAGTATGGAGGGGCACTCAGATTCTGGCTACGGAGTTCATTTAGTTTCTTTATGCCAATGATTTTTCTTTACGGTTTACTATGACACTAGGAAAAAATTGCATAGATTTTTTGGATGTTTCATTGGAAGGTGACATAAGGAACAACGGTATACATGCCTAATTATATCGCAAAACATGCTCTGGCAACAGAGAGCTGCCATCCTGAGCACATTATAAAAAATGTGCCCATAGGAGAATTTATCAGGGCCAGGAGAACATCATCCAATGCAATGGCCTATCGTGACACATGCAAAAAGATAAAGACACATCTTTATGATAGAGGGTGTAATTCCCATTTAATAGCAAGAGCAGAAGGGATACTATTCACTAGGATACTACTCACTAGTAAGAACGAACAGGTGGTCCCCACATTTACCACACCTTTTTCCCCATCAGTTTTCTGATATTAAACATATTATTTACAAGGATCTTCCTATTTTGAAATATGACCATACAATGTGTCAAATAATTGAAGGAGGAATAAGAGTAGTACCACGCAAAGCTCGTTCATTACAAACTTTGTTATCCCCTATCCCCACCAACACTACATGGTTATCCAGCAAGGGCAGTTACAAATGTAACCACACAAGTTGTAGTGTTTGTCAATATATGAATAATGCTACATATGATACTTTGTGTAGCACAGGACAAAGGCATAATATTAACAGATACATTAATTGCCAAACACATGATGTAGTTTATAGTATCCCATGTGAGGGGTGTAACATCCAATACATCGGATGTACAAGCAGAAAATTAAAAATAAGAATACAAGAACATCTTCATATTCCATCTTTAAATAACAATAATGGAAGAACATTGTCTGGAATCACCAGACATATTGTAGATAAACATTCTAGTATAATTCCTAGGATTACCGTTAGTGGTATAGAGAGAGTCCGTCCACCTAGGCGAGGAGGAGACTGGACTAAGGCAGTATTCAGACGGGAAGCGTTTAGGATCCTATCTATGGATAGCCGCTTCCCGTCTGGTCTAAACTACAGACATGATCTGTTTTATATTTATTAGTTATCATACTTTATACTAAATTTCCTTTGAGAATTTTTTCATATAATTATTGTCATAGTTTGAAGATGTATATACACATATGTATTTTTAACTACAGGATAACATTTTTTCTTTTTCCAACTCCATTATATTATATGCTATAATGTTATTAATACATCACCTGTGTGTGCATGATGTCGTTACTAGTTTCCTCCCGTGCTATTGAGATCATGTGATTAATCCTGGATATGCTTGGATATATAAGACTGTGTCATTCCAGTATTCATTGCCATGACTAAGACTTGTTACAAGTCAAAACGCATTGGTGCGTTTCGTTTGTGTTTTTATCCTTTATCTTTTTGTGTCTAACTTGGATTTTAACATGATTTAATAAAGCCTGAATTTTATCTGACTGGGAGCCGGATCCCCTTTCTCTTGTTGATTGCCACACCTGGAGACACGGCTCCAGTGTTTTGTCCGTTTGCTTCCACGAGGAGTGCTGTGCTTCCGTCTTCTGGGAGCTGCTATACCAGTGAGATGCTATTCCGCACCAGTTTAAAATCTGCAGAATTCTGTACCGAATCGGATGAAGAATTAAAGCAGATATGCAGAATTTCATGTGAATGCGGCCTTAGGCTAAGTTTCTACTTGGATTTTTGTCCTGCGTTTTTTGGGTTGAAAAAAACGCCTGAAAAAAACGCCAGTGCAATTTCCTGCATCTGACGTTTTCTCTGGCGTTTTTTCATTTGTGTGGAAATTGCACCTTGGCAGTTTATTTGGGTACCCAAAATTTGTTGGGTACCAAAAAATAAATAAATAAATACATTTAAAAAAATGATGCAGTAGAGATGGAAAAATATGTATTTAACAAAATTTATATTTTGTATAACTAAATTTTAATTAATTGTTAATAAAGTGTGTGTGTTTAACTTTTTTTTTCTCTATTTTTTACATTTCTTAGGTAGTACTACTACTCCCAGCATGGAACAAACTGTTCCATGCTGGGAGTAGTAGTACCTGTACTAATAGACATATCACCCCAGGTGTCAGTCGTGACACCCGATGCGATCGTCCATAATATAGCAGAGATGCGGAGCGGCTATATACAGTGCTCACATCTCTGCACTATACTCCGGCCAGTTATGTGAATAGAACATCATTCATTCATATTTTCTGCCCAGAGTGGGGATTGGCTGGATGGTTGCAGTCAATCACTGATCTCAGAGGGAAATATGAATGAGTGAGTGGCCGGCCGGAGTAAAGTGCAGAGATGTGAGCGTAGGAGGAAGCCACTCCACATCTCTGCAATAGACAGGACGATCGCATCGGGTGTCAGTAGTGATACCCACTGTGATCTGTTCTTACCTGCAGGAAATACTACTCCCAACATGGAGCGCACTATGTTCCATGCTGGAAGCTGTAGTATCTGCTTTTATAGACAGATCGCAGCGAGTGTAACTTCTGACACCTACTGTGATCTGTCTATTAATGCAGGTACTACAGCTCCAAGTATGGAGCAGAGTAAGCTACATGTTGGGAGTAGTAGTACTTGCAGTTAAGGAAAGATCACAGCGGATGTCACTCCTGACACCAGCTGCGATCCTCCTGTATAATGTATAGATGTGGGCGGCCGCTCTTCTATAGTCCCCTGCACTCACTTATATATGCACATATTCCTATTTCCCACAGAGAGCTGGAACCATCTGGTCTATCACAGCTCTGCGGGAAATATCAATAGGTGTATACATACGGCAGTGCAGGGGACCATAGAACAATTTTTTCCTTCACTACTGTATCTTTTTTTATCAATTTTTTTAATAGTACCCTATGAAATTTTATTAAAAAAGGTATCTCCATCACTTTTTTGAATGCTAAAGTTCAAAAAAGAATAAAAACCTATTGCAAAAACGCCAAAGTTAATACCCATTCATAATGTTTTGCTTTAAGCAAAGACTTTCAACACTTTTTTATCCTTAAGGGGGTACTCCAGTGGAAAGTTAAACAGATTTGTAAGTTACTTCTATTAAAAAAATCTTAATCCTTCCAGTACTTATCAGGTGCTGTATGTTCCAGAGGAAGCTGTGTAGTTCTTTCTAGTCTGACACAGTGCTCTTTGCTTCCACCTCTGTCTGTGCCAGGAACTGTCCAGAGTAGGAGCAAATCCTCATAGCAAACGTCTTCTGCATCAGACAGTTCCTGAAATGGACAGAGGTGTCACCAGAGAGCAGTGCGGTCAGACTGAAAAGAACTACACAACTTCCTCTGTAGTATATAGCAGCAGATAAGTACTGGAAGGATTAAGATTTTTTAATAGAAGTAATTTACAAATCTGTTCAACTTTCTGGCACCAGTTAATTTGGAGAAAAAAAAATGTTTTCCACCAGAGTACTGTACAGTAATGTCTGACAAAATGGGGCATGGCTTCTGTAACAATGGGTCTGGTCATCGTGTGCCAAAAATGTGCTAGATTGTTTTGCTTTAAAAAACAGAACTACGTGTGTGCCTGGTGTTTTCCTATGAGGAGGGTGTGGTTTAGGAAAATATGTAAATTCTTGTCTTATCTCTCGCTTCCTTTATTCTCTCATCAAGAGAACTGGATGAAACTTTCGCCTCCTACTTACCCTATCTTAATCATTATTCTGCAACCTTATATGTGTTATCATCATCATGGTGTATGTATAATTGTATCTCTTATTTGTTTGGTATTGGAAATTGTATATCTGGTATCAGACATTAAAATATTACACACTAAGGGGGAGATTTATCAAAACCTGTCCAGAGGAAAAGTTGTCCAGTTGCCCATAGCAACCAATCAGATCGCTTCTTTCATTTTGCAGAGGCCTTGTTAAAAATGATAGAAGCGAGCTGATTGGTTGCTATGGGCAACTGGGCAACTTTTCCTTTGGACAGGTTTTGATAAATCTCCCCTTAACCCCTTAACGACGCAGGACGTATATTTACGTCCTGCGCCGGCTCCCGCGATATGAAGCAGGATCGCGCCGCGATCCTGCATCATATCGCGTCGGTCCCGGCACTCATCAACGGCCGGGACCTGCGGCTAATACCACACATCGCCGATTGCGGCGATGTGCGGTATTAACCCTTTAGAAGCGGCGGTCAAAGTTGACCGCCGCTTCTAAAGTGAAACTGAAAGTGACCCGGCTGCTCAGTCGGGCTGTTCGGGACCGCCGCGGTGAAATCGTGGCATCCCGAACAGCTGACCGGACACCGGGAGGGCCCTTACCTGCCTCCTCGGTGTCCGATCGACGAATGACTGCTCCGTGCCTGAGATCCAGGCAGGAGCAGTCAAGCGTCGAAAATGCTGATCACAGGCGTGTTAATACACGCCAGTGATCAACATAGGAGATCAGTGTGTGCAGTGTTATAGGTCCCTATGGGACCTATAACACTGCAAAAAAAATGTCAAAAAAAAGTGTTAATAAAGGTCCTTTAACCCCTTCCCTAATAAAAGTTTGAATCACCCCCCTTTTCCCATAAAAAAAATAAAACAGTGTAAAAAAATAAATAAATAAACATATGTGGTATCGCCGCGTGCGTAAATGTACGAACTATAAAAATATATCATTAATTAAACCGCATGGTCAAAGGCGTACACGCAAAAAAATTCCAAAGTCCAAAAAAGCGTGTTTTGGTCACTTTTTATACCATTAAAAAAATGAATAAAAAGTGATCAAAAAGTCCGATCAAAACAAAAATCATACCGATAAAAACTTCAGATCACGGCGCAAAAAATGAGTCCTCATACCGCCCTGTACATGGAAAAATAAAAAAGTTATAGGGGTCAGAAGATGACATTTTTAAACGTATACATTTTCCTGCATGTAGTTATGATTTTTTCCAGAGGTGCAACAAAATCAAACCTATATAAGTAGGGTATCATTTTAACGTATGGACCTACAGAATAATGATAAGGTGTAATTTTTACCGAAATATGCACTGCGTAGAAACGGAAGCCCCGAAAAGTTACAAAATGGCATTTTTTTTTTTTGTCGCACAATTATTTTTTTTTCTGTTTCGCTGTGCATTTTTTGGTAAAATGACTAATGTCACTGCAAAGTAGAATTGACGACGCAAAAAATAAGCCATAATATGGATTTTTAGGTGGAAAATTGAAAGGGTTATGATTTTTAAAAAGTAAGGAGGAAAAAATGAAAGTGCAAAAACGGAAAAACCCTGAGTCCTTAAAGGGTTAATCGGTCCCTGAAGAGTTTACAGACTATGAGGTATGGGATTGAGACAAAAGGCATAAAGTGCTTTGTTGACACAATGGTCCATACATGTTATATAAATGGGGTTGGTTACATAAACGTGTGTGAACCAGTCACCAAATACATTTTGAATGTTAAAAGTGCATAGAGTGTAAGGGGAAACTGTTGAATATGGCACTTTTGATGTCTTTAAAGCCAAGAGGTATAAAAAAGGGATTGCAGTAATAATAGAGACCAATAAGGGAATTCCCCATGCCTGTAGCAATGATGGAGGGCCACATTGGAGTTGTCTCTTTATCCCAAAGTTGGGGTATCAGGGCTACCACCATTCGACTTGTCATGCTCGCCACGTGTTCGGTTCTGAACAAAAAACTTTCTGAAAGCTCGGCGAGCCAAACTTTCAGAGAGCATGAACCTTTAGTGTAGATAGCCCACTGATATCTTAGTTTCCATCTAGACATTCAGAACCCCTGGAGCTAGAGCACTGACAAATAAAGTGAGTTCTGATTTTGGGGGGAAGGGGGGTGATGCTTTGTCCAGGGTATTTTTGAAGGTATTGTGGTAATATTCGGCTGCTAGAATGGGGCAGAGGAAGGAAGAGATTGGAGACAACAAGGAGCGTAAAGTGTCTATAAGGTAAGGAATCTTTTTTTTTTTATTTTTTTTTTTTTAGATTTCATGCTTAATACTTTTAATCTAAATGATCTATGTTACAAGAATGATTTACTCTATTTTATGTATCACCTGTACAATTGCTTAAATTGCAATATTTTGACAATATTCTTGAGGGTATTTTTACATAAACTGATGCAGATTTCCTGCAACTGATCCTTTACAGATTTTAAATACATTGATTAAATAAATTGGCACAGAGACACAGAATTCATGATGATGATTTTCTGAATGATATGAACATACCCAAAATAGGTTAGGTTAACACAGGAGTGCACAGCTGCAGATTTGTTGTTAATTTCCACAAAATATCTGCAGCAAATCCACAACAAATTTACAGTTTCAGTTCTATGGTTGTAAATTTATGGTTTATTGTATTTGTTTTGCAACAGGCAATTATGCAAAATATTAAATGTGTGTTACTCAGCGTATACTTCTTGTACATGCAGATTGGCTATAGTTGGGATTTGGATTCACATAGATTTCTTCTCATTTTCTTTTTACTGTCAGTGCTTAGTGTGTAATGTGCAAGTCTGATGCAATTTCTTTCGTTATCCTACTTGTTTGTGGCTTTTAACCATCTAATAAACTTTGGGATTTTATACAGAAGTGCTGTTTACTGTTTAACTCTGTAAATATAAAGACAGATCCTTTACTGCCTCTCCGAATAGACTGCTGACCATGTAATGCATGGAAATGCTAGGTCTGCCAGAGGGATTCTGGTGTTGTAAACAGAGGGTGTCCTGAGCGGGACCTCCCTCTAAATTGTCAATATGCTCTATGGGGCCTTAAAACAATGAAACAAGAATGTGTCTGCAGAAAATAACTATTCGGCCCAATAGTCCCTGGCCCTATCTTATATGAATGATAGCCTTTTGCCTATCCCATGCATGTTTAAACTCCATCACTCACATCATATCACTGTATTTGCAGCGACCACTTCTGCAGGAAGGCTATTCCATGCATCCACTACTCTCTTAGTAAAGTAATACTTCCTGATATTACTGCAGAAACCTTTTTCCCTGTGTCGTGGTTCTAGGGTGATAATCCTGTCTGCAGCTCCACTTGTTGTGGAAACCCTGCTGACTACTCCAATTTTGGTTTAGGATTAGAGTATAACAAACATTCCCCCCCCCCCCCCCCCCCCCCCGACCATGTGCTTTCTTTGTTAGAGTCCCCAAAATGGCCAACAACTATTCGAATCGGAAGCAGGAAGTACAGGCTACATTTATAGAGCCTAAATATGTTTGCAAACACCCAGAAACACTGATTAAGTTTTGTACAACTATGAAATAATTGTACAAGGTTTTTTGGCAGAAATGTCTTGTACCAGCAGTGTACACCCACCAAATTACTCGGTAACCAGCAAAGTTGATACCATTTAATAAAACATTATTTAGCTAAACCATAGACCAATAAGACATACATACTAGCAATAATACAATAGAACATACTCTATGTTTAGCAAACTAGCATGAGTGATACAGGAATATTTAGTGCAGACATGATACAGCAATATTTTTTTTTGATTGAAAGAGCTTTATTTTCCGTTCAGTCATTACAAGTCGTACAATAAATTACAGTCACACAAAGCATGATAGTACAATACACAGCAAAGGTTCCCTAAGCTATACATCGCACACCATGCTACTCTAACATTCAGCTCAATCCTGCAATAGAAAGGCACAAGAGATCAAACAAAAACCAAATAATACAATCTGTGATCGGGGTAGGGGTGTGGGCGACTATGTGGGGGTAGGGAGGGGGCGGATCACAGGGCCAAACTGTTGGGCTGTATCTTCAGGGAGACATGGGAGAAGGAGAGGGGTCTTCACTCCTCTTCTTCCTCATCAACGGCCGAGCTGTCCAAGATGGAATAGTCTCTAAGCAGGTTCTTGATGAACCTGCGGCAGTCCCGGACGGACATGTTTTCCCTGTTGATCACGAGGCGGTTCCTGGCAAGCCACACTGCGTCCTTAAAACAGTTCATAAGGCGCCAGGCCTCCTGGATGGCCTCCACGTCGTGGGTCCCAGGGAACAGGGCGTAAAGCACCGAATGGTACGATAGGCAGCTCCTGGGCACTGAGTCTCTGAGTTCATGTTCTAGGGCGTCCAACAGACCCTGTGCAAAGGGGCACTGCCAAAACACGTGGAAAGATGTTTCCTCCATGTAGGGGCAACGGGGGCAGTACCGGGTCTTGCACAGGTTGCGGGCATGCATGAATGACCTGAGAGAGAGACCTCCCATGACGGCCATCCACGACAAGTCCTTGTGTCCATTGGTAAGCCGCTTTGAGGCCACATTGTTCCAAACTGTCTCTGCAGTGGCTGCGGGGAGTCCCGGAACCAGCTCGGTCAAGTCCTTAGCTCGGATGAGCTTGTGGATTGTCTGATACAGCAATATACTTATCCATCCCAGGCTAAGGAGAAGAAGGTGCTCCACTCTTGCAAAAAGAGCCCTTTCTAAGACTATTATCCCCTAATGCCCTGCCTAGGGCTTAGACTCCTCCTACTTTCCTCACATAAAGCGGAAAAACAGGTTTCTGCCACGCCTACTGTGGCTCTTCCTTCTGGAGACTGCATGGGGGAAGGGAATGGTATACTAAATGGGATGTAATGGATGTAAAAACACATACTTTCAGTGTCCATAACATTCCCCCTCTTGCTTTTACACCATCATTTACAACAGGAATATAGGTGCACTACTGTGGTAGATGTAAACAATGACATTGGCTAACCCTCAACACTGATGTTAAAATTGAGATATTAGCCAGTATATCCTTATATGAAGGACATACCAGAGCCCGCACACCAACGCCAAGGTTTTTCAAGTGGCGCGGGACCTAACACTTAACCTACCAGTGCAGTATGGGCAAAACCAGGGGCCAGTGGGCAATTACAGCAGCATTAAGTCCGACTCAGACTGCTCCTGGTTCCCTCCAGTGTGGCTGGGCACACATACAATGGGAGGTGGGAGAAAGGCTATAAGCCCCACACTAGTTGGCTGATATGTTGCCAACCTCACCGGTGCAAATGAATGCTACCTATAGTGATAATACAGGCGCATTAGTATACATTTTAACAACAAAAACAACAAAGATGTGGCCTCAAATGGCAGGAGGTGCTCAACCCATAATGCAGTTGGGCATATATATTGGGGGAACAGATCCTGCACTTGTGGTCCGTTGCTAAGGACGATCACCAGCATAAAATGCATACAATGGAGGTTTCCTGCAGCAGACCACAAGTACCACAATGGCATCCTACACCAGATAAAAAGGCGTTGGTGTGCGGGCTCAGGTATGTCCTTCATCTAAGGATATACTGGCTAATGTCTCAATTTTAACATCAGTGTTGAGGGTTAGCCAATGTCATTGTTTACATCTACCACAGTAGTGCACCTAAATTCCTGTATTGTATTATTCTAAGTGTTATACATCCACACCTTTTTATCTGGTGTAGGATGCCATTGTGGTAGTTGTGGTCTGCTGCAGGAATCCTCCATTGTATGCATTTTTGCATTGTTGCCCTCATTGTTTACTATATAGCTGCATTAAGAATCTAGGGCTAGGCGATTGTTAGAGCTACCACCCTTATTTGTAGCTGCTCCTGAGACAGTTTCTTTAAAAATGTCCTTGTATGGGACAAAGCAATTTCCAAAATGTGCTGGAGAGTATTCTTTGGTTCTGGGTTCTCCTGTCTCACAATGTCA
The DNA here is from genome assembly GCF_029499605.1 of Hyla sarda. Classification (NCBI taxonomy): domain Eukaryota; kingdom Metazoa; phylum Chordata; class Amphibia; order Anura; family Hylidae; genus Hyla; species Hyla sarda. Next base: position 74,980,430 of record NC_079192.1, read on the forward strand.
TCCAAACCCAGTCTTGTCGACTTGATCCATGTCACGTTCCAACCACAGGACACCGAGGAACAGGTAGACTTCTTCACTCAATTAGAAGCGTCATCTGGTCATCTTTAGTGTTGCTCGCGAATATTCGCAATTCGAATTTTATTCGCGAATATCGCATATTCGCGAATTCGCGAATATTCGCGAATATAGCGCTATATATTCGTAATTACGAATATTCTTTTTTTTTCACAGTACACATCACAGTGATCATACCTCTCTGCTTCCAGCTTATGTGGTGTAAGAAGGCTCTAATACTACTGTGTGAGACTGGTGCGCGAATTTTCGCATAAACGAAAATTTGCATATGCTAATTTTCGCATATGCGAATGTTCGCTTATGCTAATTTATGTATATGCACATTTTCGTATATGTTAATTTTCGCAAACGTGAATATTCGCATATGCGAAAATAAAACGCGAATATTCCGAATATGCGAATATTCGCGAATATGACGAATATTCGTCCATATATTCGCGAATATTCGCGAATTCGAATATGGCCTATGCCGCTCAACACTAGTCATCTTTGTGTAGTGAGCCTGGATACTTATGAATGAGTTGGAAGTCGATGTGTTGGGCAGGGTTGGTTATACTGCCAATAATCTGTTGACTAGAACAGGTTTAGAGTCACTTTCCAACAATACAATTTTAGTATCACCAGGCCTATCGGAGATTCTCTCTCTCCCTTCTGCCTATGCTGATCAGTGGACCTTGGTAAAAAAAAAAAAAAAACTCACACACTAGACACAGTTGAACTCTACTCTGCATATCCATACTCCCTTTCCCAGCATTATTCCAAACATTGCTAACTAATTTGTGAGTATGAGTGTTACCTCAGTCCCTCTAGGCATATTGACTTCTATTGGAAGGACTAGCTTTTACTATACCTCCCGCACCTCTTGAAAAATCAAAGTGGTTAGTTAGTTTATTACTAATATGTTTTCCCCACTGATATGGGAAGGCTCCTGTAAATATCAACCTTAAACTAACAAAGGGCTTGCTATTATTACATCTAAGCCTATGGTATGGCCCTAGTGGCCTGTAGAGACTTAAGCTGCTCGTGGTCAGTATCTTCTTTATGTGACTACCTTTTTTTCCTGAAAGACATAACAAGCAAAACTTTATTTACACGCAAAGGGAAGGTGGCAATTTTTACTCTTTTTTCATCTCCCTTCCCCCTTTTGCTAAACGTGCAGATACCTAAGTATCTACCTTTACTGGAATAGCTTGGGTGACTTTTGCCTGACCAACAAGGGGCATGGGAGTCTCCACCTGTATGTATGGTTTCTGTAAGAGTGTTGCTACCTGTGAACATAACTCTTTCAGGTTACCTTGAACCTGTTGGAGAAACAAGGCTCTTGCAATGTTGTCTTTCATGGGAATAGACAAGTGAGGTTTATTCGGAAGCGGAGAGGTTTCTCTGGAAAACATTGCTTGGAGGAAGAATGTATATTTCCTTTCCCAGTCCGTCTGGATTTACCTAGCTTCCTCTGCGCCATGTTTCCAGTAGAATAGTAACTTGTGGAGATATGTCCACTATGACCACATGTAGTACTTTTAGCTGAACAGTATTTACTTTGAGTTTTGTTACCATGTGCTTTACAGTATCTAGAAATATGGCCTACAACACCACATGCAAAACAAGTCTTTACCATTTTAGCTGTATATCCTATCTGGGTCTCATCCCTTATAGATGATCTATACTGTTTCACTGCTAAAGACACACTCCTAACAACTCTTAATCTGCTCCAATTCACTTTGTACTTCCCATTGTTGCAATTAGATTTCTGTCCTTTACACAATTCAAAACCAGCACTGGGAACTTTCACAATCTCACTCTCTAGCGCCCCCTTATTTGCACTTGATTAAACACAGACCTTTTTAGAGGGTAATTATGCTGTTGAATGTGGCTGTGAATCATGGGAAGTGGCCAGACCTGATACAGTTTTTGGGAACTCACTTTTCATACTAGTCTCTAATTGTGACCTAGTAGCAATTTCATTCCTCAGCTCCTTGACCTCGGCATAAGACTGAGCCAGTTTTATATCAGTATCCCTTCATTGGTTTTCCCATCCCACCAGCTCTGATTCTAGCATGCATTTCTGCCTGTCTTTATCAAGGATACTCTGGGTTTTCACTAGCAACGCTTTCTCAAGCGCCTCATTTCTCTGCATCTCCCTTTTTAAGGCTTGTAAAAGAACCCAATCCACTTCTGCTGCAACTCGGCTCTCATTTTTGGGATGAATCCCTAAATCCAACTTTAGTGCCATACTTCCTATTTCTCATCAACGCACTCAACTTCTTCCTAATAAAACTCATTCTGTACAACAGAATCTTAAGCACAGTCAGATGGCAAAACAATCACACGTGTTTGCAGTAAGCCTTACTAGTATATATTGTATCACTAACACATACACAAACAGGGTACACTGAAGTATCTTGTACAGGCACTTGCGTGTATGCACTCTCACACTAGAGAAACACCGAAAATATAGTGTAGAGTTACAGCTCACACAACTAAGGGTACAATCACAATCTAGCAACACATGTACAACAGGAGACTTTCAATATGCTGATCACTAATGCAATACAAGTTACCCTTAAACAAGGAACACAAAGCAACAGTCTTTAAAGATCCGGTATAACTAGTACAGTGCTACAGATGATAACCTATGACCCACATCTGTTACGCCGAGCGCTCTGGGTCCCTGCTCCTCCCCGGAGCGCTCACGGCGTCTCTCTCCCTGCAGCGCCCCGGTCAGACCCGCTGACCGGGAGCGCTGCACTGACATTGCTGGCGGGGATGCGATTCGCATAGCGGGACGCGCCCGCTCGCGAATCGCATCCCAAGTCACTTACCCGTCCCGGTCCCTGGCTGTCATGTGCTGGCGTGCGCGGCTCCGCTCTCTAGGGCGCGCGCGCGCCAGCTCTCTGAGACTTAAAGGGCCAGTGCACCAATGATTGGTGCCTGGCCCAATTAGCTTAATTAGCTTCCACCTGCTCCCTGGCTATATCATCTCACTTCCCCTGCACTCCCTTGCCGGATCTTGTTGCCTTGTGCCAGTGAAAGCGTTTAGTGTTGTCCAAGCCTGTGTTACCTGATCTCCTGCTATCCATATTGACTACGAACCTTGCCGCCTGCCCCGACCTTCTGCTACGTCTGACCTTGCCTCTGCCTAGTCCTTCTGTCCCACGCCTTCTCAGCAGTCAGCGAGGTTGAGCCATTGCCAGTGGATACAACCTGGTTGCTACTGCCGCAGCAAGACCATCCCGCTTTGCGGCGGGCTCTGGTGAACACCAGTAGCCTCTTAGAACCAGTCCACCAGCACGGTCCACGCCAATCCCTCGCTGACACAGTGGATCCACAACCTGTAAGCCGAATCGTGACAACATCTAACAGATTATCATACAACAAAAGAGCTTCCTCCTATCCAAGGTAAAAATCCTTAAGTCACCGTTTATGAATAAGTCTCTTGTAGACTCACTCAATCACACTGGGAAAATATATTAATCATTAAAAATTACACCAAATTAGAAAAGTAATTAAACTATTATTGTTAATTTGGTTATTAAATGCCAATACATAATTTCTGGCAAAATCCTGCCCACTACGCCATTTATGTCGTGGTTCTAGGGTGATAATCCTATCTGCAGCTCCACTTGTTGTGGATACCCTGCTGACTACACCAATTGTGGTTTAGAATTAGAGTACAACAAACATGCCCCTCCCCCGACCATGGCTTTCTTTGTTCCCAAAATGGCCACCAACTATTTGAAAAGGAAGCAGGAAGTACAGGCTAAATTTATAGAGCCTAAATATGTTTGCAAACACCCAGAGACACTGATTAAGTTTTGTACAATTATGAAATAATTGTACCAGGTATTTTGGCAGAAATGTCTTGTACGAGCAGTTTATCCCACCAAATTAAAGGGGTACTCCGGCCCTAATACATCTTATCTTTATCCAAAGGACCATCACGCCCCCTCCCATAGACTTGCATTAAGGGGGCATGGCGTGACATCACAATACTCCGGCCCCGTGGTTGTCACGCTGCACATTCAGAGCCTCCAGCGCTGCGGAGAGCTCACAAAGGTGGGTGCTGAATGGCAGATTGCGGAGGTTCCCACCAGCGGGACCCCTGCGATCAGACATCTTATCCCCTATCCTTTGGATAGGGGATAAGATGTATTAGGGCTGGAGTACCCCTTTAACAATCACTCGGTAACCAGCAAAGTTGATAACATTTAATAAAACATTAATTAGCTAAACCAAATAAGGCATCCACACTAGCAATAATACAATAGTACATACTCTATGTTTTGCAAACTAGCATGAATATTTAGGATAGAAATGATACAGCAATATATATCCATCCCAGGCTAAGGAGCAGAAGATGCTCCACTCTTGCAGGAAGTTCCAAAAAAGAGCAGAAAGTGCCCTTTACTAGACTATTATCCCCTAATGCCCTGCCTAGGGCTAAGACACATCTTACTTTCTTCTGGAGACTACAAGGGGGGATAGGAATGGTATACTAAATGGGATATAATGGATGTAAAAACACATAATTTCAGTGTCCATAACACCCTGTAATATAAAACTATGTCCTCTACTGGTAGTTTTTTCTTCTCCTCCTTTACCGTGTTGATTCTCTTTATGTATATAAAAGTTTCTTTCATATCCCCTCTCTCTCTTCTTTCTTCCAAGCTATACATGTTAAGTAGTGTTGCTCGCGAATATTCGCAATTCGAATATTATTCGCGAATATCGCATATTCGCGAATTCGCGAATTTCGCGAATATAGCGCTATATATTCGTAATTACGAATATTCGTTTTTTTTTTTGTTTTTTTTTCTTCACAGTACACATCACAGTGATCACCCCTCTCTGCTTCCAGCTTGTGTGGTGTAAAGAAGGCTGTAATACTACTGTGTGAGACTGGCTCGCGAAAATTCGCGTATGCGAAAATTAGCATATGCTAATGTTCGCATATGCGAAGTTTTGCGTATGCTAATTTTAAATATGCTAATATTCACATATGTTAATTTTCGCATACGCGAATGTTCGCATATGCGAAAATAAAACGAGAATATAACGAATATGCGAATATTCGCGAATATATGACGAATATTCGTCCATATATTCGCGAATATTCGCGAATTCGAATATGGCCTATGCCGCTCAACACTAATGTTAAGGTCCTTTAACCTTTCCTGGTAAGTTTTATCCTGCAATCCATGTACTAGTTTAGTAGCTCTTCTCTGAACTCTCTCTAGAGTATCTATATCCTTTTGGAGATACTGGTCTCCAGTACTGTGCACAATACTCCAAGTGAGGCCTCACCAGTGTTCTGTACAGCGTCAGGAGCACTTCTCTCTTTCTACTGCTTATACCTCTCCCTATACATCCAAGCATTCTGCTAGCATGTCCTGCTCCTCTATTACACTGTCTTCCTACCTTTAAGTCTTCTGAAATTATTACTCCTAAATCCCTCTCCTCAGATACTGAGGTCAGGACTGTGTCACATATTCTATATTCTGCCCGAGGGTTTTAACACTCAAGGTACATTATCTTGCACTTATCCACATTAAATATCAGTTTCCAGAGTTCTGACCATTTCTCTAGTTTAACTTAATTCTTTTCCATTTGGCGTATCCCTGCAGCAGTGGTGTACTAAGGGGGGGGGGGGGTGGCCCGCCCCGGGTGCCGCTCACAAGGGGGGTGCCAGGGGCGGACTGACCCGCCGCAGCTGCTGCCGCCGCCACCACTGCTGAGGATCCGGGTCACTCGGATTATTTTTCTCAACTCTGCATACACCTATGGGGAAGGGGAGGGGGGGGGTTACTCTACATATACCTATGGGGGAGGAGGAGGGGGGGGTTACTCTACATATACCTATGGGGGAGGGGGGTTACTCTACATATACCTATAGGGGAGGGGGGGTTACTCTACATATACCTATGGGGAAGGGGAGGGGGGGTTACTCTACATATACCTATGGGGAAGGGGAGGGGGGTTACTCTACATATACCTATGGGGAAGAGGGGGGGTGTAGCTGCATATACATATGGGAAAGAGGGGGGTGTAACTGCATATACCTATGGGAAAGGGGGGGTGTAACTGCATATACCTATGGGAAAGAGGGGGGTGTAACTGCATATACCTATGGGAATGAGGGGGGTGTTACTGCATATACCTATGGGAAAGAGGGGGGTGTAACTGCATATACCTATGGGAAAGAGGGGGGTTTAACTGCATATACCTATGGGAAAGAGGGGGGTGTACCTGCTTTTACCTATGGGAAAGAGGGGGGGAGGTAACTCTGCCTATACCTATGGGGACAGGGAGGGAAAGGGAGGAGTGGGGTAACTGCCTATACCAATGGGGAAGAGGGGGGTAACTCTGCCTATACCAATAGGGAAGAGGGGGGTAACTCTGCCTATACCAATTGGGATCTGCCTATACCTATGGGAAAAAAAGGGGTTTAACTCTGCCTATACCTATGGGAAATGGGGGGAGTTTTTTTTTTAACTCTGCCTATACCTACGGGGAAAGGGGGTGGGGGGACTCTGCTGCCTATACCTAAGGAGAAAGGGGGGTTAACTCTGTTCCTATACCTATTGGGAAGGGGGTTTAACTCTGCTGCCTATACCTACAGGGAAGGGAGGCTACCTAACTTTATACCTGGATGCCTAACTACTTACCTACATACCCAGCTACCTAACTATGTACATACCTGGCCTTCATACATGGCTGCCTAACTACCTAGCTAGCCCCTACCTACCTAACTTGTCACCTACCTACATATCTGGCTTCTTGATCTACCTACCTAGTTACCTATTTACCTGGCTACCTACCTACCCGTTTACTGTGCAGGACACCAAGGAGGGCATTATTACAATTAGTGGGACTATAGATGGAAAGATTGTGTAGAGGAGGGCACTGGAAAAATGCAGAGTCTGACATGTCTTTCCTGCAGATGTTAAGAGATCCACATGGCGGTCTTATCCGGATGGAGAAGAAAAGGAAAGAGGACGCCGCTGATCAGAAAATATGTAATTGTGAGTCTCAAAATGTAACTGCAATCACTTATATGGTGTACAGATCCTGTGTACAGCTGATATCTACCGCCATATGGTCCTGTATATAATCAATCACTTATACAGATCCTTTATAGTATACTGGTCTGTGTATAGTGGTTTTATTCAGTACAGTATGGCGGTATTATCCAGTTATTGTGTGGTGATATATATTTACTCCCTGTATACCAGTATTATTGGTCATGGAAATTTACCTACGTTAAAGTGTTTCTTATATATATAAATTTTAGTTTATTGTGTGTGGGTGGGATTTAAGTGGAATAGGGGCGTGGCAGAAGATTGACGAGCTGCAGAGCCTAGTAGGGGCCCTTGCTTTTTTTGGTCCGTGGGCCCCGAGTGTTGTCAGTCCACTCCTGGGAGGGGGTGTAATTAAGGGGGGGAGGGGGTAAATAAAGGGGGGGGGGAGGGGGCTGTAATTAAGGGGGGGTGCGGGTGGGGGGTTGCCAAACAAAGGGTCCGCCCCAGTTGCCAAATGCTCTAGGTACGCCTCTGCCCTGCAGAAATATTAACCCCGTTACAAATCTTTGTGTCATCAGAAAAAAAGACCTTCTGCAATATCACTGTTAAAGATACCTGCCTACAAAGGTAGGTAGTTAGGCAGGCAGGTATGTGGGCCAGGTTAGCCAGTCAGGTATGTGAGCCAGGATAGCCACCCAGGTATGTGGGCCAGGTTAGCCACCCAGGTATGTGGGCTAAGTTAGCCACCTAGGTATGTGGGCCAGGATAGTCAGCCAGGTATCTGGGCCAGGTTAGGCAGCCAGGTATGTGGGGGCAGCCAGGTGTTGCGGCAGGTGGTAGTGGATCCTCTGGACCTATGTGGAAGATGACATGGGTATGTGGGTCAGATAAGTGAGGGGCAGCCAGGCATGTGAGCCAGGTAAGTGAGGGGCAGCCAGGTATGTAGGGGCAGCCAGGAATGTGGACCAGGTATGTGGGGGCAGCCAGGAATGTGGACCAGGTATGTGGGGGCAGCCAGGTATGTGGGGGCAGCCAGGTTACGTGGACCAGGTATGTGGGGGGCTCCTACCTGCCAAGTTAAAATAAAAAAAATAGATACTCACCTGTCCCATGCAGTGATCTCCTCAGCTTCACCGCCGTCCACATTATTCAGACTCCACAGTGCAGGCACCAATGAGTGACATCACGAGCACCTGCACTGTGTGCTGCGTGGGGGTGGAGGTCACGCCTCCTCTCTGTGTAGGCTGTAGATGCGTCTCACACAAAGAGGAGGCTTTTCAGCTGTGTGTGCGTGAGCCACACACACACAGCTAAAAGCAGCGCTGTCTGTCTGAGGATCCGAGATGAGTAGTTGCATTAAGTTGATAAATTCCCCCTTATCATCAGAGTATTGTTTCCATGGAATAGCACTGCTTTAAAATGGGAACATAGTGATAAAAGCTCTGAAATACACAACTGAAGGTACTAAGTCTAAGCCAATCAAATACATAATATGACATAGGCAGTATCAAAATGAGAGAAAGAAAATCGCACTCACCCGTATCTTCAGCAATGCGGTCGTTTTTATTGCATATTTGCAGTAGTGAACAAACAAACGTTCATGGGGGGGAGCGAGAGTCAGCCGACCCTCCTGACGCGGGACACACCTGTGGGAGCGACTAGTTTCGCGTCACGTGATGGACGCTTCTTCCGGCTCTGGTACGTCCCTCACAGGTAATGTCCATCTTTATATCCTTACAGGTGTAGGTAGCCATAGAAACCAAACAATAGTGTCATATAAACTATAGTGTCATAATATGACATAGAACTTCAAGTTTCCTGAGCGTATACAAATATGACAAACAAAAGCATCAACACACATGTCAAGATGGAATTCTGTGGAAGTGATAAGACACATTAAAATAATGTCACAGCTACAGAACATTGGGACTCCATATGATTCAACAGTCAATCTGTCGTATCATTCCCTTTTCACTGTCCACCTGCCCTTAGGCATTTTGTTGCTCATTAAGTCTCTGTCACATACAATACTTTAATGCCCGGACAGACAGAAACTTTTCATTTCCATCCTTTGTCACCCGAACGAAAACTAAAATTGAATGTCAGACTTCTAATTAGTAAATGATGATGGCTCCAGAATAGAAACAAGGCTCACGTCTGAAATGGCCTTTTATACATTCCGAATTAGAGATAAGAATAAACCTCGCCAATAAATCAATCATGTTTATTTTCAAAACAAACATGTCAGCAGTAGCTGAACCAAACCCAATGCATCAGAATATTATCCTTTGCCATGTTACCTGTCTTTAAAAAAATATGTATTCACCCTATAGAGGGAAATGCGGAAATCATAATGGCTCTGTAGTTTTTGTTGAGAGCAATGGGTTGGGAATCATTGATGTATTAGATGGAGAATAATTTTCTCAATGCTATTTTATTTGTAGACCATGTTAACTCAACATTTGTCTCATTTGTCTTTGTATTTTGTCTTTTAAAGCCATATCTACTAATGCATATTGGGACACTCCAATTGGATACTCCTCAAAGACAATATTTTATTCGGTTGTGATATCATAGTGCAAAATCTCTCTTTACTCTCATTATCCTCTTCTAGTACATAGTTTTTAAAGTAGCATCTGAATGAATCTGGTTTTATCTGGCATCTTTGTGGTGTTTTTTTTTTATTATTTATTTGTTTATTTTTTTTTATTTAACCCCTTAAGGACATAGCATCTTTCTGTTTTTGCACTTTAGTTTTTTCCTCCTTACATTTTAATAATCATAACCCTTTCAATTTTGCACCTAAAAATCCTTATGAGGGCTTATTTTTTGCACCACCAACTCTACTTTGTAATGACATCAATCATTTTACCTAAGAATCTACGACGAAACGACAAAATGGAAGAAAAAACGCCATTTTGTAATTTTTGGGGGTTTCAGTTCCTACGCAGTACATTTTTCGGTAAAAATGTATTATTTCTGAAAAAAATCATAACTACATGCAGGAAAATTTATACAATTGAAATTGTCCATTTCTGATCTCTATAACTTTTTTATTTTTCCACGTACGGGCGGTATGAGGGCTCATTTTTTTGCACTGGGATCTGAAGTTTTTATCGGTACCATTTTTGTTTTGATTGAACTTTTTGATTGCTTTTTATTCATTTTTTTTTTTATGGCATAAAAAGTGACCAAAAACACGCTATTTTGCACTTATGCTATTGACCGTGCGATTTAATTAACAATATATTTTTATAGTTCGGACATTTCTGCATGTGGCGATACCACATATGTTTATTTTTATTTAAACAGATATTTTTTTATGGGAAAAGGGGGGTGATTCAAACTTTTATTAGGAAAGGGGTTAAATCATCTTTATAAAGTATTTTTTTTTCACTTTTTTTTTGCAATGTTATAGCCCCTATAGGGGACTATAACATGCAGTACATTTATTCAATACACAGATCAATGCCATTGCATTGCAATGCATTGATCAGTGTTATCGGCGGTTGTTGCTCAAGCCTGCATTTCAGGCTTGGAACAATCAATCGCCGATCGGACGTGCAGGAGGCAGGTAAGGCACCCTCCTGATGCGTTCTAGCTGATCGGGACATCGCGATTTTACCACAATGGTCCCGATCAGCTCGACTGAGCTGCTGGGAAGCTTTCACTTTCACTTTAGACGTGGCGATCAACTTTGATCGCCATGTCTAAAGAGTTAATGCCGGACATCTGCCTGAACAGCATTGTTAGCCACGGGTCCTGGCTGCTGATGGCAGCCGGGACCGTGCGGGTATGATGTGAGCTCAGCTCCTGAGCTCGCTTCATAACTCTCCCGTGCCGCAGCGCCGTTTATAAATGATGTTTTGCAGCAAGGGGTTAAAGAGGTTATCTAGGAATAGAAAAACAGAGCTACTTTCTTTCAAAAACTGCTCCCCGTCTGTCTCCAGGTTAGGTGTGGTTCTGCAGCTCAGTGAAGTGAATGGAGCCAAGTTGTAATACCACACACAACCTGGGGACAGATGTGGTGCTGTTTTTGAAAGAAATTAGCTCAGTCTTTCTATTCCTGGATCTATTCCCTTTAACCCCATAAGGACATGGTTTTTTGTTTGTTTTAATTTGCACTTTAGTTTTTTCCTCTTCATCTTCTAAAAGCCATAACACTTTAAATTTTCCTCTTACAGATCCATATGATGGTTAGTTTTTTGCACCACCAACTGTACTTTGTAATGACATCAATCATTTTACCGTGTAAGTAAAGACTTAGCACACCGCTCATATAATTGAATCAATGTGAATTCAAAATAAATATGTTACGTTTCGGTCCACATTGGACCTTCCTCAGAATGGATTGCTGCGGAGGCTGGAGATAAGAGATATTGAATGGCTAGCAGTCGTATGGTAAGGAGATATGAAAAGCGACTCCAGCGACAGGCCACTTTTCATATCTCCGCTAGCCGTTCAACATCTCCAGCCGTTCAATATCTCCAGCCTCTGCAGCAATCCGTTCTGAGGAAGATCCAATGTGGACCAAAACGTAACATATTTATTTTGGATTGCTAATAAAATTCACATTGATTCAATTCTATGAGCAGTGGGCCAAGTCTTTACTAGACTTTGACCCCTATAACTTTTTTCATATACAGGGATATATGAGGGCTCATTTTTTGCGCCTTGGTCTTAAGTTTTTAGTGATACTATTTTGTTTTGATGGGACTTTTTGGTTGCTTTTTAATCATTTTTTTCTGGCATAAGAAGCGACAAAAAAAAAAAGCAATTCTTGACTTTGGTATTTTTTTTTCCATTTACACCATTAGTCGTGTCGTTAAATTAACATTATATTTTATTAGTTCGGACATTTACGCACGCGGCAATACAACGGCAATACCACATATTTATATTTATTTTTGTTTACATAACTTTATTTTAAAAAATGGAAAAGGTAGGTGATTCAAACTTATATTAGGAAAGGAGTTAAATTGCATTTACTAACTTATTTTTTTTTTTTTACTTTTTTTACACTGTATTTTATTCCACATAGGAGACTATTACCTGCAATCTTCTGATCAATGCTGCTTCATAAGAGAGCATTGATCAGTGTTAAAAGTGCCCCAATGCTCCAGCCTGCAATAGCTGGCTGAAGCATAAGTGCGCCGATCGGACGGCAGCTATACGTCCTCTGGCCGTATAGCTGATCGGGACATTGCGGTTTCCCAGCGATGGTCCCAATCAGCTCCGCTGAGCTGCCAGGAATAAATTTAGGCACTTTTAGACGCCATGACCAACTTTGATCGCTGAGTCTAAAGAGTTGATGCCAGACATCAGCCTGAACAGCGAGGTCTGGCATTAGGCACTGGCCATGGCTGCTGATAGCAGTTGGGACAGTGCGGGTATGATGCAAGCTCAGCTTCAGAGCTCGCTTCATAACCCTGCTGTGCTGCAGTGCCATTTATAAATGGCGTTCTGCAGCAAGGGGTTAATACACTAATGTGTTTTATTAAAAACTCCATCTGTATTTTATATGATTTTTGACCTTTTTTTATTTTTATTTTTTTTATAACTGGTCCACTTGTTAGGCTGGGTTCATATATGTCTGGCGTCCGACATAGTTTCCCTCTGGCGTGCACCGGAGGGAAACTGATGCTAGAACTGATCCCATTAATTTCAATGGGACAGTCCACAATCATCCAGTGTTCCAATTTTGATGCTGGATGGTTGGACATAACAGACAGCACTGGACAGAGGATTGCAGCTTGCTGTGTTCCCCTGTCTGGCGTCCAGAAACAATGGACGCCAGATGCCATACAAATATTGACAACTTGTCATTCGTTATGGCATCAGTTATGTCGAGATCTAGGCTGAATTCATCTATGCCGGATGCTGGACCTAGCTATGCCATTTCTATCCTATAACACATCAGTGTTCCCATAAGCTGTGGTTTGCATGTGGTGGCCCAGCACAGCATCTCCAGCTGCCACCTATCAGAGAGTAGTCTGGTGGTTAAGGATTAATAAGTTTGCTGGATGCATAGTATGTCAAGTATTGTATGGTCATGCAAAGTGTATTTTCTTTCTTGCACCATGAGCATACATAAATGTTTGATTTTGTCACATGTTAAACTCCTGTTCAAGTAATGCAGGAGCCAGCCCAATTCCATCCTCCTCTCCTAGGGGAAAGAAGTGGGCCTAACTCTAGTCAGTCTAGAAAGGACTGGCCCTTTCCACAGTCACATGCTTTGTTCCTCAGCCCTGCAAATCTTAAGAAGACTAAAGTTAGAGGGGGGGGGGGGGAGACTTATCAAGACAGGGCAGAGCAGTTGCCCATAGCAGCCAATTACTTAGCTTCTTTTATTTTAAAAATGCCCTCTGGAAAAAAAAAGAAAAGAAAATCAGTTTTGTTACTATGGGCAACTGCACTACTTTTTCTCTGCACAGGTTTTGATAAGTCTCCATCAGTGAGCCTAGGTATTGCTAATCTCAGGCATACCCCCTATGTATAGGCCACACGTCATCTGCTAAACAGTTGCTGTTCCTACTCCAAGTTCCAGTCCTGCTGCAAGGAAACTTAGTAGTCTTCAGCGTTACTAGACTTAAAGGGGATTTTGCAAGAATGGATATATTGCACATGGATTGTTCTGCATTTCACTGGTTCAACCAATGTTAGCCTGTTTGCTAAGTTTGTGAGAACTTCCCACGAAAGCTTGTCTCTACAAAATACTGTTAGTCCAATAAAAAAAAGTTACAAGATTACAAAATTACAAGATCCTGCAACATTCTATGATTTTGCATCCGCATAACTGGACTCATACAGCTTCTTCAAACTACTGTACATATTACTGCCAAAAGAGTAAGTAAAGTGAAGTCCTTTTAGGGCTCTCCACTACGGTTAACTATCCTTGTGGATCTACATACAGCAGTTTTGGTTAGCCTCCTGCTACCTAAACTCCCCAAAAAACTCCCATTCATGACAATGGTAATCCCTAAGTTCTCTTTCAGCATGATTATGCCTCCACAATAATGCAAAAGCTTTAAAGGGGTACTCCAGCACTAAGACATCTTATCCCCTATCCAAAGGACATCACAAGGGGGCGGGGCCGTGACGTCACAATGCTCCGGTCCCTGTGATCGCCAGTAATCAGACCTGGAGCGAACGTGCTCCGGGAACTGACGCTCTGCCACCTGGGAAATCTCGAGCCATGAGTAATTTTGCATGCTGTTAATATTAAATATTGGGGTTAAAATCACATACAAATTGTGAGACCCCAATCACATACAGGTACAGAGACTATGTTATCAACTACACTAACTTTACAGCCCCTGTAGCATAGTCAAATAAAAAAAAATCCTGGAATACCCCTTTAAAAGGGCACTATCATTAAAATTATTTTTTTGGCATATGATATCCAGGTAAAATAAAAAAAGATTTGTAATTTACTCCCTGTAAAAAAAATTATTTTTATGTAACTTTTATGTAACTTTAAATTTAGTGTGTGTAACCTTGTTTCTAAATCGGTGCATCCGTTCAGGAGATATTCATCTTGTTGCTAATATGGAATTTGCTTCTTCTGCTTAATAGTGACAGGCTGCTGGAGTATGAGCAACCCTTTCAGTGAGGCAGGGATAAATACCGTATTTTTCGCCGTATAAGATGCACTTTTTCTTCCCCAAAACTGGGGGGGGGGGGGAAAGTTGGCTCGTCTTATACTGCGAATACACACCTATCGCGGCGGTCTCTGCGGCCATCAACGGCCGGGACCCGCGGCTAATACAGGACATTACCGATCGCGGTGATGCCCTGTATTAACCCTACAGACACGGCGATCAAAGCTGACCGCCGCGTCTGAAGTGAAAGTGACACTAACCCAGCTGCTCAGTAGGGCTGTTCGGGACTGCCGCAGTGAAATTGCAGCATCCTGAACAGCTTACAGGACACCGGGAGGGACCTTACCTGACTCCTCGGTGTCTGATCCCCTGCATGGCCGGCGCTCTCCTTCGACGTCATCACGTCGTCGCGCACGCCGTCCCATCATCCAATAGGAGCGGTGTGCGTAGCAACGTGATGACGGCGACAGAGAGCGTAGATCCTGGGGAAGAAGATGTCCGGAGCGTCGGGGACACCACGGGGACGCGGTGACAGAGATGGAGCGACATCCAGGTCAGCGGTGACGAGCAGTGACGGGTCCGGAGCAACGGGGACACGTGAGTATTACCTCCTATACCAGTGGTCTTCAACCTGCGGACCTCCAGATGTTGCAAAACTGCAACTCCCAGCATGCCCGGACAGCCAACATCTGGAGGTCCGCAGGTTGAAGATCACTGTTGGGTTCAGAATCTTTTTTTTCTAGATTTGGCACCTTTAAAATTGGGTGCGTCTTATATGCCGGTGCATCTTATAGGGCAAAAAATACGGTAGTCACAACAGGGATGGTGACATTGGCCAGAGCGAGTGAGAAAAAGCATTGCTCATACAACAGCTTGCCTCCATTGAGCAGAGGAAGGAATCACCATATTAAATACCAGATGAATATCTCCTAAACCAAAGAGTCGTGGTGACAGCTCCAACCCACAGTGCTTCCACACTTCAGTTCAGAACAGGCCGGCAACATATCCAGACCACACGTGTTCAATGATAAAAAGGAAGATCCGGCTCCAGGTGTAGTTGAATGAAAACTCTTTATTGTGTCAACCAGCAAACAGCATATACAGTGGGACAATAAGGAATCGGTTTGTTTGCTAGATGACACAATAGAACAATTCCATTTTACTACGTCTGGAGCTGGATTTTCCTTTTTCTCAATATCTCCTGAACAGTTTGGCTGCACCAATCTTCACCCGATATGAAGCATTAGAAACAGAGTCCCCCACGCTGTCTATCTTTATATTCAGGTAAGTGCAGGTTACCCTCTTGTCAGGTTCTTTTGAAAAAATCTGCTGCCGACATCTGCATAGTTCCATGCAGCAAGGTGGCTCAGTGCTTAGCAAGTGCAACATCTGTATGAGATTTGGATGTACTTTCCATGACTTATAGATAAGCTAACAAAAAATACATCTTGTGAGCCCCATTGGGTACAGGGAGTAATATGAGTGATGGCACTCCGTACAGTGCTGTGGCATGTGTTGGTGTGGTGTTCCAGCACAGGATGTCATCCTGTGGGATAAAGATTACCTCAGGCATCCGTGCTGGGCCCACTTCTCCATAGCATATTCTGTTACACTGTGATTGATTATTATGTTATTTTATAATTGAGAGTGTACTGTCTTCTAAAGGGATTGTGGTAGAGTGGACCAGGTGACCCAGACGCCCCAATGGGAGCCCCCAGAGCACAGAAATCTGAGTAAAAATAGTCAAAGTGGGCTGCGATTTAATCTCAAATCTGCAGTAACAGCAGCTACAAATCCCATCAAGGCTACAAGTAATCCTAGGTCACTCTGCACTTTCCTCTGCACCAAAGTCTGTACTGTGACGGATTTGACAATGCCTGCCTCAGTAAAGATAGTTATCTGTAACCTTGCATAATTGTCCCCCCGCTTGGCCCAGAAGAAGCTATCTCATCTTCGGAACATGTAGGTTAACCTTGCCCTGGCGTCACAAACTGTACAATCTTAACAACATACCACCAGGGCAGGCTAGAAAAAATAGGCAGCCACCTAAAGCGCCCTCTTAAGGCTAGAATCAGACTACGAAATTTCCGCTTTGAAATTTCCAGCAGAAATTCCGCTTACTATAATGCATAGTGTAGTGAATGGTTTTCCGTTCACAAATTCACGCTTCGGAATTTGTGAAGCGGAAAATCCGGATGAAAAATCCGCTAAAAAATTTCCACCTGAAGAAAGGGCTTGCTCTTTCTTCAGGCGGAAATCCTAGCGGAACACATAGCAGTCTATAGGAGACTGCAGTGTCCGCACGGTCCTAGCGCCAACTAATTCAGTTGGCGCAGACGGAACTCGGAATCTCCAGGCGGAAATTTTCTGCCCGGAGATTCCATAGTCTGAACCTAGCCTAAGGGGGCACTACACTGTCCACTGCAGCAAACTTCCCCCCGTACCATAATAATCAGCATGCTTCAGCCAATCAAAGGAGCGATGTACCGCGGCACACAGCGCTCCTCCTCTCTGAGGCACACTGGTGCGATCACCCAGGTCAGGTTTTTAGTGTGTCACCCTAACAGTAAGGTGATTACATGAGGAGGAGGTTTGTTACAGTGTGTCACCCTAACAGTAAGGTGATTACATGAGGAGGAGGCGTGTTACAGTGTGTCACCTTAACAGTCAGGTGATTACATGAGGAGGAGGCTTGTTACAGTGTGTCACCCTAACAGTCAGGTGATTACATGAGGAGGAGGTTTGTTACAGTGTGTCACCCCAGTTGTAAGGTGATTACATGAGGAGGGGTTTGTTACAGTGTGTCACCCCAGTAGTAAGGAAATTACATGAGGAGGGGTTTGTTACAGTGTGTTACCCCAGTAGTAAGGAGATTACATAAGGGGGGGTTTGTTACAGTATGTCACTCCAGTAGTAAGGTAATTACATGAGGAGGAGGTTTGTTACAGTGTGTTACCCCAGTAGTTAGGAGACTACATGAGGAGGGGGTTTGTTATAGTTTATCACCCTAGTAGTAAGGTGGAACATGTCAAAAGGCGATGATAATGGGCAGGGTCAAGGGGCAGCAAAATTTACTTTTGCCTAGGGTGGCAAAAACTCTTCCACCAGCCCTGTATACTCCCCAAGGCACAACTCCACACTGGCACTACTCAATAAAGAAATGTAGATATATATGACCCCAAAGCTATTGAAACTTGAAACATTGATAAGTAAGCAAACCATAATTGTGCACAATTAGGCAAACATTAATTCTCCAATTACGGTATTATCACAAACCACTTATCGATTCAGATGGCGATGCCTATTTAGTCTCTAACTTGACACTTAATAGGACACCTGAAGCAAGTTAATTAGATGATAATTACCAAAAGAGAATGTAATTTGACACAGTGCTCTCGCTCCATGCCAGTTCACTGGGTAAATGTGCCTTTCAACCGAGAAACAATTAAGCGGAATGTACGACATTATCTGGATTGCAAATATACATTGCAATATTTACATAAATCCCCCTGAAAATTTGAAAACCTTTAATATAGAAGATGAAGCAATGAGTTACACAAACAATTAGCAGTGTGCAATTAATCTGCTATTAGCCATATGTAAAATGATCTGGATCACGTTGTGAGAACACAGGCAACTGAGATTTACAACGCCGAGCACCCCATTAACTCCTGCAGGGAAGGAGAGAGGGGCTATGTAAAATCTGTCATTAACTTGAATGACGTCTGAACATTTTAGGGACACATTTCTTAAGGCAAGTCAACTATAGGGATTTGTCAACGTGTATTAGTACAAATTGAACAACTTCTATAGCGGAGAAGGTATTTCTCTATCGGCTCCATTGGGGGCACAGACCATGGGGACACAGACCATGGGTGTATGCTGCTGTCACTAGGAGGTTCCTCCCAGCAGGATATACCCGCCTCCAGGCCCTGAGCTAATCAGTTTTAGCTTAGTGTCTAAGGAGGTGGACATGGTCTGGAATTCTCCAGACCAGGTCTTATGTTTTATTATTTTCCTAGTTAGGGATGTGTTAGTTTTTTATTCCGTTTTCTTTCCTGTTTTCAGGTGGGGACTCAGGAACTGTGGCTCACTGTTTCCCCATTGTGATTGAGAGGGCACAGACATATTCACACTTGCGATTTGCGGCTATTCCGGGTCATACGGGTCTATAGTGACCCGGTGAGCCGGAAAATAAAGCGGCTCGCGGATGTCCTACACATCCACGATCCCCTTGAAGCAATAGGAGTGAGGTGGCAGAGGTGCCACCCCTCTTATCTCTGCTATTGGTGGTCTAGACGCGACCACCAATAGCAGATCGGGGGCGGAGGGGTTTACTTTCGGTTTCCCCGTTCTGCCCATCCACAATAGGCGGGACAGGACGGGGAAACCGACAGGGACCGGCGCCGAAGATCCACTTACCCATCGGCGACGGCAGCGGGTGACGATCAGCGGCGGCAGCGGGCGACGATCGGCGGAAGAAGAGGACGGCGACGCAGCTCCCTGGATCCAACGGAAGCCAGTGAGTTACTTAGCAACATCTGGAGGGCTACAGTCTGAGACCACTATAGTGGTCTCTAAACTGTAACCCTCCAGATGTTGCAAAACTACAACTCCCAGCATGCCCAGAGAGCTGTTTGAGCATGCTGGGAGTTGCAGTTTTGCAACAGGTGGAGGTCTACAGTTTGAGACCACTGCACAGTGATCTCTATACTGTGCACCTCGAGATCTTGCAAAACTACAACTGATAGGATGCTCACACAGCAGTTTGCTGTCTGGGCATGCTGGGAGTTGTCGTTTTGCAACATCTGGAGGTCCACAGTTTGGATACCACTGTGCAGTGGTCTCTAAACTATAGCTCTCCAGATGTTGCAAAACTGCAACTCCCAGCATGCCTAAACAGCAAACAGCTGTCTCTGCATGCTAGGAGTTGTAGTTGTGTACCTCCAGCTGTTGCATAACTACATCTCCCAGCATGCCTTTTGGCGATCAGTACATGCTGGGAGTTGTAGTTTTGAAACAGCTGGAGGTTTGCCCCCCCCATGTGAACGTATAGGGTACATTCATACTGGCGGATTTACAGTAAGTTTACTACTTCAAGTATGAGCTGCGGTAAATTTTTCGCCTAGCGGTAAATTCACTGTAAACCTCTGCCAGTGTGAACGTACCCTAAAAACACTACACTACACTACACTAACACATAATAAAGGGTAAAACACTACATATACACCCCCTTACACTGTCCCCCCAATAAAAATAAAAAACGTATTGTACGGCAGTGTTTCCAAAACAGAGCCTCCAGCTGTTGCAAAACAACAACTCACAGCATTTCCGGACAGCCACTGACTGTCCAGGCATGATGGGAGTTTAGCAAGAGCGGGACGCACCCTGTTTGGGAATCATTGGCGTAGAATACCCCTATGTCCACCCCTCTGCAATCCCTAATTTAGTCCTCAAATACGCATGGCGCTCTCTCACTTCAGAGCCCTGTCGTATTTCAAGGAAACAGTTTAGTGCCACATATGGGGTATCACCGTACTCTGGAGAAATTGCACTACTAATTTTGGGGGCTTTTTTTCCTTTTACCCCTTATGAAAAAGAAAAGTTGGGGTCTACACCAGCCTGTTAGTGTAAACAAAATAATTTTTTTACACTAACATGCTGGTGTTGTCCTTTTTATTTTCACGAGAGGTAAAAGGAAAAAAAGACCCCTAAAATTTGTAACGCAATTTCTCCTGAGTACGGAAATACCCCATATGTGGGCGTAAAATGTTCTGCGGACGCACAACAAGGCTCAGGAGTGAGAGCGCACCTTGTACATTTGAGGCCTAAATTGGTGATTTGCACAGGGGTGGCTGATTTTACAGCGGTTCTGACATAAACCCAAAAAAATAAATACCCACATGTGACCCCAGGAAACGACACCCCTCACAAAATGTAACAAGGGGTATAGTGAGCCTGAACACCCCACAGGGGTCATTAAAGTTGGATGGGAAAATGAAAAAAAAAATGTTTTCACTAAAATGCTGGTGTCACCCTAAATTTTTCATTTTCACAAGGGAAAATAGGAAAAAAGCCCCCCAAAATTTGTAACCCCATTTCTTCTGAGTAAGAACATACCCCATATGTGGATGTAAAGTGCTCTATGGGTGCACTAGAATGCTCAGAAGAGAAGGAGCGTCATTGGGATTTTGAAGAGAAAATTTGTCCGGAATTGAAGGCCACTTGTGTTTACAAAGCCCCCACGGTACCAGAATAATGGACCCCCCCCCCCCACATGTGAACCCATTTTGTAAACTACACCCCTCATGAAATGTAAAAAGGGGTACAGGGAGCATTTACGCCCCACAGGTGTCTGACAGATTTTTGGAACAGTGATCCGTGAAAATGAAAAATTTTATTTTCCATTTGCACAGCCCACTGTTCCAAAGATCTGTCAAACGCCAGTGGGGCGTAAATGCTCACTGCACCACTTATTAAATTCTGTGAGGGGTGTAGTTTCCAAAATAGGGTCACATGTGGGGGGGGGTCCACTGTTCTGGCACCACGGGGGGCTTTGTAAATGCACATGGCCCCTGACTACCATTCCAAACTAATTCTCTTTCCAAATGCTCAATGGTGCTCCTCCTCTTCTGAGCATTGTAGTTCGCCCGTAGTGCACTTCAGGTCAACTTATGGGGTATCTCCATGCTCAGAAGAGATGGGGTTACAAATTTTGGGGGGTATTTTCTGCTATTAACCCTTGCAAAAATGTGAAATTTGGGGGGAAACACACATTTTAGTGAAAAAAAAATATTTTTTTTTTTACATATGCAAAGTCGTGAAACCCCTGTGGGGTATTAAGGCTCACTTTATTCCTTGTTACGTTCCTCAAGGGGTCTAGTTTCCAAAATGGTATACCATGTTTTTTTTTTTTTTTTTTTTTTGCTGTTCTGGCACCATAGGGGCTTTCTAAATGCAACATGCCCCCCAAAAACCATTTCTGAAAAACGTACTCTCCAAAAATCCCTTGTCGTTCCTTCGCTTCTGAGCCCTCTACTGCGCCCGCCGAACAATGTACATAGACATATGAGGTATGTGCTTACTCGAGAGAAATTGGGCTACAAATATAAGTATACATTTTCTCCTTTTACCCCTTATAAAAATTCAAAAATTGGGTTTACAAGAACATGCGAGTGTAAAAAATGAAGATTGTGAATTTTCTCCTTCACTTTGCTGCTATTCCTGTGAAACACCTAAAGGGTTAAAACACTTACTAAATGTCATTTTGAATACTTTGGGGGGTGCAGTTTTTATTAAGGGGGGGCATTTGTGGGGTATTTCTAATATGAAGACCCTTCAAATCCACTTCAAACCTGAACTGGTCCCTGAAAAATAGTGAGTTTGAAAATTTTGTGAAAAATTGGAAAATTGCTGCTGAACTTTGAAGCCCTCTGGTGTCTTCCAAAAGGAAAAACACGTCAATTTTATGATTCAAACATAAAGTAGACATATTGGAAATGTGAATAAAAAAAATGTTTTTGAATATCCATTTTCCTTACAAGCAGAGAGCTTCAAAGTTAGAAAAATGCAAAATTTTAAAAATTTTCATCAAATTTTGGGATTTTTCACCAAGAAAGGATGCAAGTTACCACAAAATTTTACCACTATGTTAAAGTAGAATATGTCATGAATAAACTTTCTCGGAATCAGAATGATAACTAAAAGCATCCCAGAGTTATTAATGTTTAAAATGACAGTGGTCAGATATGCAAAAAACGCTCTGGTCCTAAGGTGTAAAATGACCTGGTCTTTAAGGGGTTAAAGGGGTACTCCCGTGGAAAACTTTTTATTTATTTTTTTCCTTATAACTTGGTGCTGTAGAGAACTATTGAAATTGAAAAAGTGCAGTGCACAAAAGCCACAACATAAAAAAGGGTTTGACAAACTGTGCCCCAACAGTAATTGAGTAAAGTCGGTGCTCATACATGAACAGTGTGGACACTGTCCTATATCATTCGAACATACTTCACTGTTGTGGTATGTCTGAGTTCCCATAATCACTGGTTTTGAAGTGATATATATAGGAATAACATTTTCTTAGTGTTTGTGGTTATTGCGATTGCATTGGATAGCTTTATGGAGAGGGAGCTTTATGGCTTCATGTCACAAGGCTGCTCTTTTTTTATCTTTCAGAACGATTTGATCTTGAATTGAGGTGTATTTAATTTGCGCATTTCCCTACAAGCATTTGAAACTGAGCTAAATCAAAAGATTACGACTCTTATTTTAAGAAGTGAAGTAAATGAAACTGACAGATGAGCATTTTATATCATTTTTACAATCTTTAGATTTGCCGACACAGAGCAACTCTGATAATGGTAAATTCTGTCCTTTATATACTGTGAGAGATTATTTCTGTAGAGAGAGAGACAGGGACCCGATGGTAAAAGTTTAACCTCTTAAGGACCAAGGACGTACAGGTACGCCTTTGCTCCCTGGTACTTAAGGACCAAGGGCGTACCTGTACGCCCGTGGGAATTTCGGTCCCCGCCGTGCGCCTGGCGGGGACCGGACCGGGGTGACTGCTGATATCTATCAGCAGGCACCCTGCGCAAATGCCCAGGGGGGTCATCAGACCCCCAATGTCGGCGATCGGTGCAAATCGCAAGTGAATTCACACTTGCGATTTGCGCGATTCCGGGTCATTACGGGTCTATGGTGACCCGGTGACCCGGAATATAAGGGGGATCGCGGGTATCTAAGACACCCACAATCCCCCTGAAGAGATAGGAGTGAGGTGGCAGGGGTGCCACCCCTCCTGTCCCTGCTATTGGTGGTCTAGACGCGACCACCAATAGCAGATCGGGGGCGGGGGGGTTAACTTTCGTTTTCCCCGTTCTGCCCACCCACAATAGGCGGGGCAAAACGGGGAAATGACAGAGGACCGGCGTCGGAGTCCACTTACCGATCTGCGGAGGCTGCGGGCGACGATCGGCGTCGGAGATCGGCGGGCGGCGATGTCGTGCAGCAAGCTCCCTGGATCCGACGGAAGCCGGTAAGTTGCCTAGCAACATCTGAAGGGCTGCAGTCCGAGACCACTATATAGTGGTCTCTATACTGTAGCCCTCCAGATGTTGCAAAACTACAACTCCCAGCATGTCCAGACAGCTGTTTGGGCTTGCTGGGAGTTGTAGTTTTGCAATAGCTGGAGGGCTACAGTTTGAGACCACTATATGGTAGTCTCTGAACTATTGCCCTCCAGATCTTGCAAAACTACGACTCCTAGCATGCCCACACAACTGTTTGCTGTCTGGGCATGCTGAGATTTGTAGTTTTGCGGCATCTGGAGGGCCACAGTTTGCAGTGGTCTCTATACTGTAGCTCTCCAGATGTTGCAAAACTGCAATTCCCAGCATGCTGGGAGTTGTAGTTGCGATCCCTCCAGCTGTTGCATAACTACATCTCCCAGCATGCCCTTCTGTGATCAGTACATGCTGGGAGTTGTAGTTTTGCAACAGCTGGAGGCACACTGGTTGGAAAATATTGAGTTAGATAACAGAACCTAACTGAAGGTTTTCCAACCAGTGTGCCTCCAGCTGTTGCAAAACTACAACTCCCAGCATGCAAAGTCTGTCAGTAGATGCTGGGAGTTGTAGGGTACATTCACACGGGCAGGCTTACAGTAAGTTTTCTGCTTCAAGTATGAGATGCGGCAAATTTTTCGCCGCAGCGCATACTCCTAGCAGGGAACTCACTGTAAACCTCCACCAGTGTGAATGTACCCTAAAAACACTACACTACACTACACTAACACATAATAAAGGGTAAAACACTACATATACACCCCCTTACACTGCCCCCCCAATAAAAATAAAAAACGTATCTTACAGCAGTGTTTCCAAAATGGAGCCTCCAGCTGTTGCAAATCAACAACTCCCAGCATTTCTGGACAGCCACTGACTGTTCAGGCGTGCTGGGAGTTTAGCAACAGCTGGAGGCCCCCTGTTTGGGAATCACTGGCGTAGAATACCTTTATGTCAACCCCTATGCAATCCCTAATTTAGTCCTCAAATGCGCATGGCGCTCTCTCACTTCGGAGCCCTGTCGTATTTCAAGGAAACAGTTTAGGGTCACGTATGGGGTATCTCCGTACTCAGGAGAAATTACACTACAAATTTTGGGGGGCTTTTTCTCCTTTTACCCCTTATGAAAAGGAAAAGTTGGGGTCTACACCAGCCTGTTAGTGTAAAAAAATATTTTTTTTACACTAACATGCTGGTGTTGCCCTTTACTTTTTATTTTCACAAGAGGTAAAAGGAAAAAAAGACCCCCAAAATTTGTAACTCAATTTCTCCTGAGTACGGAAATACCCCATATGTGGGCGTAAAATGCTCTGCGGACGCACAACAAGGCTCAGGAGTGAGAGCCCACTATGTACATTTGAAGCCTAAATTGGTGATTTGCACAGGGGTGGCTAATTTTACAGCGGTTCTGACATAAATGCAAAAAAATAAATACCGACATGTGACCCTATTTTGGAAACTACACCCCTCCCGGAATGTAACAAGGGGTATAGTGAGCCTGAACACCCCATAGGTGTTTGACAAATTTTTGTTAAAGTTGGATGGGAAAATGAAAAAACATTTTTTTTTCACTAAAATGCTGGTGTTACCCTAAATTTTTCATTTTCAGAAGGGAAAATAGAAAAAAAAGCCCCACAAAATTTGTAACCCCATTTCTTCTGAGTAAGAAAATACCCCAAATGTGGATGTAAAGTGCTCGGCGGGCGAACTACAATGCTCAGAACAGAAGGAGCGCCATTGGGATTTTGAAGAGAAAATGTGTCCGGAATTAAAGGCCATGTGTGTTTACAAAGCCCCCATAGTGCCAGAACAATGGACCCCCCCCACATGTGACCCCATTTTGGAAACTACACCCCTCACGTAATGTAATAAGGGGTACAGTGAACATTTACACCCCACAGGCGTCTGACAGATTTTTGGAACAGTGGTCCGTGAAAATGAAAAATAAAATTTTTCATTTGCTCAGCCCACTGTTCCAAAGATCTGTCAAATGCCAGTGGAGTGTAAATACTCACTGCACCCCTTATTAAATTCTGTGAGGGGTGAAGTTTCAAAAAATTGGGTCACATGTGGGGGGTCCACTGTTCTGGCACCACGGGGGGGCTTTGTAAACGCAAATGGCCCCTGACTACCATTCCAAACCAATTCCCTCTTCAAAAGCTCAATGGCGCTCCTCCTCTTCTGAGCATTGTAGTTCGACCGCAGGGCACTTGACGTCCACACATGGGGTATTTCCATACTCAGAAGAAATGGGGTTACAAATTTTGGGGGGTATTTTCTGCTATTAACCCTTGCAAAAATGTATTTTTTTTTACATATGCAAAAGTAGTGAAACCCCTGTGGGGTATTAAGGCTCACTTTATTCCTTTTTACCTTCCTCAAGGGGTCTAGTTTCCAAAATGGTATGCCATGTGTTTTTTGCTGTTCTGGCACCATAGGGGCTTCCTAAATGCGACATGCCCACGATCAAAATTTGCTCCCAAAAAGCCAAATATGACTCCTTCTCTTCTGAGCATTGTAGTTCGCCCATAGTGCACTTCAGGTCAACTTATGGGGTACCTCCATACTCAGAAGAGATGGGGTTACAAATTTTGGGGTGTATTTTCTGCTATTAACCCTTGCAAAAATGTGAAATTTGGGGGGAAACACACATTTTAGTGATTTTTTTTTTTTACATATGCAATAGTCGTGAAACACCTGTGGGGTATTAAGGCTCACTTAATTCCTTGTTACGTTCCTCAAGGGGTCTAGTTTCCAAAATGGTATGCCATGTGTTTTTTTTTTCTGTTCTGGCACCATAGGGGCTTCCTAAATGCAACATGCCCCCAAAAACCATTTCAGAAAAACACTCTCCAAAATCCCCTTGTTGCTCCTTCGCTTCTGAGCCCTCTACTGCGTCCTCCGAACACTTTACATAGACATATGAGGTATGTGCTTACTCGAGACAAATTGGGCTACAAAAACAATTATACATTTTCTCCTTTTACCCCTTGTAAAAATTCAAAAATTGGGTCTACAAGAACATGCAAGTGTAAAAAATGAAGATTGTGAATTTTCTCCTTCACTTTGCTGCTATTCCTGTGAAACACCTAAAGGGTTAAAACGTTGATTGAATGTCATTTTGAATACTTTGGGGGGTGCAGTTTTTATAATGGGGTCTTCTGTGGGGTATTTCTAATATGAAGACCATTCAAATCCCCTTCAAACCTGAACTGGTCCCTGAAAAATAGTGAGTTTGAAAATTTTGTGAAAAATTGGAAAATTGCGGCTGAACTTTGAAGCCCTCTGATGTCTTCCAAAAGTAAAAACTTGTAAATTTTATGATGTAAACATAAAGTATACATATTGTATATGTGAATTTAAAAAAATATATTTGGAATATCCATTTTCCTTAAAAGCAGAGAGCTTCAAAGTTAGAAAAATTTTGGGATTTTTCACCAAGAAAGGATGCAAGTTACCACAAAAATGTACCACTATGTTAAAGTAGAATATGTCACGAAAAAACTATCTCGGAATCAGAATGATAACTAAAAGCATTCCAGAGTTATTAATGTTTAAAGTGACAGTGGTCAGATGTTCAAAAAACGCTCTGGTCCTAAGGTGTAAAATGGCCTGGTCCTTAAGGGGTTTAAGAGGGCTTCTCCTATTTTTATTTTTGAGCAAACAAAAATGTAACCTTCACACACAGGCATAAAATATTAAATAAATTGCTGCTCATCCAAGTGCTTACTGTATCCTTTCAATATAGGTGGCTGACTACCAGCCACCCAACAGAACAGTCATCGAATGGCTGCAGACATCAGGACTTAAACTTGCATCAGAGATACAAGTTCATCGCAGCATCAGACTGCAGACTGAGTTGCACTTTGTCTTAAAACCCATTAACCAGCTGTCCCATGCTGATTCTGGCCCAACTGGAAACCTCAAGTGGCCCAGGAAGAGAATTATGGCTCTACTACCAACAGGGCTGGGGAAAGGATTTTTGCCACCCTAGGCAAAAGCTAAATTTGCCACCCCCTTGACTCTGCCCTTTGTCCTCCCCTTTAACATGATCCACCTTACTACTGGGGTGACACACTGTAACAGTCCCCTCCTCATGTAATTAGCTTACTGCTGGGGTGACACACTGTAGCAAAATTCTCATCATGCTGCATAATGAACGAGTGGTTTGGATGCTGGTTATCTAACTTTCTTGTGGCAAGCATAGCAGTGCCCCCCATCAAGAGGACTCTCTAGGCAGCTGCCTGTTTTGCCTATAGGCAGAGCTGGCCCAGACTACCAACTAACTTTTGATGCCATAAAAATGTTGTACTGTAAAAAAGACTCTACAAAAGTCCTCAGCTATGATCTGCTATGGATTTCTATTTTTTATTATTTCTGCATTCCTCATATTTCACCCGGCTTCCCTGGAGGAAATATGCACTTCCTGAAATCTCAATATATGCTTTAGACTAGTGTTTTAAATCAGAAAAAAAAATGTATTGCAGAAAATACACTTTGCATGACCATACAATACCTGAGAGACATTATCTATTCAACAAACCCATTATACCTCAGCCACCCAACTACTATAACGGGTGGCAGCTGGAGATGTTGTACTGGGCCACCACACATGTCCCAGTGTCTTAATAAGTGATATCAGCCAAAGTCACTTAAGCAATATTACATGATCCAGCTGTGCAATGTTAATGATTGCTGATCTTGTAGATCAGCGGTTGTTTACAGAGCCTTTACATGGTTCAAGCATAATGTGGGAGGGCCACGTGAACTTCAGCGGGATAGTTTGTGTGGCCCTTTGTTGACATCAGCCATGGGCACACATCCCTTATTACACAGGGAGTATCACCCTTTTCAACAAATAATTGCCATAGGGCCTCTATTGCATTTGCCCCACATCTGTACTTTCCATTCCTTCTTTATACGTGCCTTCATATATAAGTATAAGTGCACTGTCAAAGATTATGTAACACCCAAACAAGCTAAAATTACTAGTCAAATCTTATGAGCCCAAGTAACACAAAAGGAAACAGGAACCCTGAAGAAGAATTTTCCACACGTTTTAGAGGAAGCAGATAAGCAAGGTGCCTAGACCAAAATCTACTGGTTGCCCTTTGAGGTCTACAAGTAAAGATCTAGTTTTTTTTGGCCCCTTACACATGGAAACCCGAAGCCATCCAAAGCAAAAAAAAAAAAAAAAAAAAAAAAGCTCTTGTAACCTCAAATGTCTAATTCTGAAATTATAGATTCAATATTTTGAAAGCAAAAGACAAAATGTGTATTTTTTTCAACCTCTTTATTTCAATATTGAGCTTAAAATGAGACTGGTGAAAGGATAATTAAAAAAGTCAGAACTGAAATGTCATCTGTATGAGAACAGTGCCATCAAAGTCACAATTCCGACTTTTCTAAGCGCTAATTATGAAAGGTATGTCATAACGTCGTTATCAAATGAAGATAAAATATCGGTGGCATTCTTCTAGTGTGAGGATGTGACAACTTCTGGGAAAATTCAGAAAGGTAGATTTATTTTTAATCTATTAATAAAATAGTTGGAAAACAAATGTGAACTTTCAACTAGACCCTCCAAATAGGGTACTATAAGATGATTCTAGGACTTCTAATGTATGTTTGGCAGCCAGAAAGAAAATGTATTCAACCTCATAAGAACTCCAGTTTTGTTTTTTCCTCCTCGCCTTCTTATAGCCATATAGCTTGTACTTTGTTATGACATCAATTATTTTACCACCAAATCTAAGGTAAAAAGAAAGAAAATTACTTGTGGAGCAAAATTAACAAAGATAAATAAATAAATACAGCCATTTTGCAAATGGTGGGGCTTCTCTTTCTACGCAGTGCACTTGACAGTAACAATTACACATTATCTATATTCTGTAGAGCCATATGAAAAACAATACCGAATTTATATAGGTTTGATTTTATTTTACTACTTTTAAAAAATATATATAACTTTTTGTAAAATTAGCATGCTTAAAATTGTCCTCTTCTGACCCTCCTAACTCTTTTATTTTGTTGAATACTGGGATGTATTAGAGCTCATTTTATGAACTAGCTGGAGGCAGGTTGCGGGAACCCCTGGCAGGGGTGATCCCAAAATTCAGATTTGTGGGATCGGCACTTCGCCGGGATGTTGAAGAAGTTTTTGCAGGCAGTTTACTGTGAAAAACTTTTACCAGAGTCCATAACGAAGAGAGGAATCCCCTCTCAAAACGCATTGTCCTGCCAACTCAGCTATCTGTGTAAACCAATTTGCCTCTGTATGACTTATACTCTGGTAAATAAAAAAGTTTTTCACAGTAAACTGCCTGTGAAAATTTCTTCAACATCCCGGTGAAGCCCAATCCCGCAATTCGGAATTTTGGGATTACCCCCGCCAGGGGTCCCCGCTACCTGCCTCCAGCTACGTTCCTGACCGCTGCCAGCTGTACCGACGATCAGCGGCTCCTGGACCGTGCCGCAACCTACTTGAAGCGCTACTCAGAGTTGTGCCTGCCATTAGCACTACTCTACAAGGTGAGCAGTATTTCTGCCTTTTTTCACACACCTTTATCATTTAAATATACTACACTATCAGAGCGCCATTTCCTCTGTCTCACTTTTTACCCCCCTATTTCATTTTATGCACTGTGATTTGAATTCTTTATTGGTACCATTTTTGTTTCAATGGACTTGGTTAATGCTTTTTAATAACTATTTTCTGGTATATAAAGTTTCTGGTATAAAGTTGTGGTGAGGGTGTGATGAGGGCAGATGGAATTACCCTAGGGGCAGATGACATTAACTCCTTGTGTTCATGATGCCAGGGCATGGTTTTACCTCTATACCACCCGAAGGTATACCGCTGGATCCTGGGCTAGGCAGGGGGGGCAAATAATGACTCTGATGCCAAATTATGGAAAAATGGCAGCTTTATTGAGTCAGTCAGGTGTAACAGTCTTAACAGCTTGGCTAGGCCCAAGGAGGTGACCAGTGACTTCAGAGACCTCAAGGCTTGCTGGGACTTGTAGTGGACTTGGACAATTTGATGCAGGGCCAAGCTGACTTAACACATATTTATATTGATTGACTTGACTGGGACTGACTAGACATACTTCGCCCCGTTTGTAGCTTACCAGGTTTTGACGTTCATCTGTCGGGCAGTAGACTTGTGGCTGAGTGGTAGGCTTTGTGCCTCCTCAGAACACCAGACACTGCCTCAGAACTTGACCTCACTGCAACTTTGCTGAGCAGGAAAAGAGACTGAACTAGCTCCTCCCAGGGCTTATATGGGGGAGACTCTGGAGGGTCCCATAGGTCACCCTGTAGGTCACATGTCACTGGTACCTTCCATGATTACAACACATAGCAACATTACGTAAAGGTATATAACAATATATGTACATTACAATACATAACATAGGGACTGCTCAACCCGTTAGGGCACATAGGTGAAGGGGGGCCCAGGGGTCACTGAATGGAGTCTGCCTGACAGGGCAGCAAGGGTACAGGGATGCAACTCCTGTACTGGGCCACCACAAACTCCCCCACTTAACAACAGCTGTCCTTGGCGCCCAGTCCTGGAGGGCGACAACATGAAGTGGCCACTGAGGCCTGCTGATTGCAAAAAGTTCCTGGGGCATGTCACAAATGTCATTCTCAGGGCTGGTGAACAAATGAACTGGGGAAGAGTCCATGTGGCATTGCTCTTAACATCCATACATGCTCCATTTTGTGAGGGTATTAATAACTGGGACAATAATATGTACACATGTGAGAATTTTTAGACTTGTAAGTGCTTGCTGGAGAATAAGGATGAATTCAGATCGGGCTGCCGGAGGCTTTCTACCCGAATGCCTTTGCTGACGGGGGCCCTTCGGCTATTAGCTACTTCTCCCCATAACATTATACAAGTAAATACACATTTTCTGACAACATATGACAATATTAACTATACACATTACGGGTTGGTACCTTTTTCTCCTGTCACTGTACGTGTTTACTTAGACCTCCAACAGAACTTTCTGGTCACAAGAGTACCCTGTACACGATGGACAGGAAAATAATTAGGCATTAGACAATTGATATGATATTTGATGACTATGGCGGACTGATAATATAAACTGGTTAGTTACAGTCCTGACTAGTTATATGACACTTGACTATTTATATACATAAATGCTATGTACATCAATATCTGTACATGAAATGACATCAGAGGTAATTATGCTATACTAACTAGACATTAGTTTACTTTATACTGATAACTTTTATACAAGGGCATAGTTACTCCCTATATCTTGCAGGTAACTGTCCCTGTGTGGACCTTTGGGATCTGTGCAACACCACCTCTGGAGAGCTAGGAGCCGATGAAACTTCTGGAACCTCAGCAGGCTCAGCAGGACCATCGCTGCATCTCTTCGGGGAACCAGAATCTGAGGAAGTCGGTCATCAGAGACCGGATCCAAAGAATTTCGGTACAACAGTCCTATGTGCACAAACAGTCACTTCTTCTGTTGTCACAGACGTTTCAACTCGTAGTCACACTGGGTCCGGCATAGACGGGTTGGCACCTTTTTTTCCAGAAAATAGTCCAAAAGATCCCCCATAACTCGACTTTCATCTTGTCGAGTCTTCCAGGTGTACAGGTCTTCTTTAACCTGGGCTCAACATTCATGAGGGTGGTCACAACATTCTGGTTCACAAACCGTTGATAAAATGGGGGCATCTCCACATCTTCCCACACATCTTTGACAGGAGGGTCTTCACCGGGGGTCATCCGAGACAGTACGTCGACATTGACGTTTGACTTGCCACTTCTGTACTTGATGGTGAAGCTGTAATTAGCGAATATTGAAGCCCATCGCTGTTCAATAGCACCCAACTTGTCAGTGTTCAGGTGAGCCAGTGGGTTATTATTCCTAGTAGACAGTAAATGGCATGGCAGCCAAATAATCTTTGAACTTTTCTGTCACGGCCCATACCTGGGCGAGAAGTTCCAATTTGAATGAGCTGTAATTGGCATTGTTCTTTTCTGCTCCTCGCAGGTTACAACTGGCATAGGCAATCACACTCTCTTTTCCATCCTGAACTTAAGACTGGACAGCTCCCAGACCTTCAAAACTGGCATCAGTATACCTCCAGAACTGCTGACTGTAGTCTAGAAACGCCAGGATGGGTAGTTCTGTCAGCAGACGTTTAAGAGCTCGGAATACTGTCTCTTGCTCTTCGGCCCATTCAATAGGTAATCTTCCATTGTAATTCTCCTCCGCTGTACCCCATAGGAAAGCTGTGAGGGGTTCTGCAATTTGGGTGAAGTGTGGGAGGAAGCAGGGGTAGTAGTCCAGGAAGCTCCTGACATCCTTCACTGTGCGTGGGGTAGGCCAGTTCTTGACAGCATCCACCTTTTCAGGATTTGGTTGAACTCCCTCTGCACTGACAACATGGCCCAGGTAATGGACTTGAGGTTTGAGCAAGTGACACTTTGATGGTTTGATCTTCAACCCATGCTTGATCAAGACTTGAAAGATGTCTGACAGATGGCTGAGGTGTTCCTGGTAAGACTTGGAGTATATGATGAAATCATCCAGGTACAACAAGACACTTTGGAAATATAAATGACCCAGGCACCTTTCCATCAGATGCTGGAACGTAGCGGGGCATTGTATAGCCCAAACTGCATACTTTTAAACTCGAACAACCCCATGGGTGTCACAAAGGCGGTCTTCTCCCGATCCTCCACGGCCATGGGCCCTTTCCAGTATCCGCTGGTTAAATCCAGGGTGGAGCAGTAAGCAGCAGAACCGAGGGCCATAATCGACTCATCGATCCTTGGCAAAGGATAAGCGACTTTATGCGTAACATTGTTCAGTTTCCTGTAGCGGATGGTTCTGTCTTTCTTCTTGACCTGGACAAGTGGTGCCACCCGGGGACTCTGACTTTCTTGTATCACGTCCCCATCTTTCCTGTTGGCCAGCATCTTTTTGACAGTCTGATAAATGCCTGGTGCAACTGGACGGTGCCTTTCGTTGATAGGCGGGCTATCGCTTGTGAGGATACGGTGCTGGATCATCAAAGTCTTCCCGAAGGCTTTTTACTGAAAGCTTCATGATACCTTTTGGCGACATTGATGACTCCATTGGCCTGGTCCCTTGGGGTAGTGTCATCTCCCACCTGAAGCTGCGACCACCAGTGCTCTGGAGGGTTAGCACTGGATCTATTGGTAACTTGAGCTGCACGCTGTCAGGCCACCAGACACTCTGTTTCAATGTCTTTTGATGCTAGGAGGTACAACTGAGCCACTGTAGTGTACTTGGGTAAGACCGTAGCAGAATCAGACAGGATTACTAAGCACAAACACATTTAGATATGGTAGACACTTGTCACCCAGTATCTATTAATGACTCTAAAGGTACACCTTTAAAGGGCAGGAGGCCGATTCTCCAAATTTTTTGAAAATGTGGTTCAATACAAATTTATTTTATGGTGAATCTATATTAAAAACGGCTATTTCTGGCCTACAGAGAGACTCAATAGGGGTGTAGAACACTTTGCTTTGTTCTAACATGCATATGGAGTGTGCTGGGGTAGTGAAATAATACTGTTATTCAGTATGACATGCATATTACAGGCATCACTTTTAGAATCACTGCAGCAGAGCGGCACAATGACAGAGCCTGGAGGTAGCATCAGTATGAGGAGACCATATAGTGACTGAATGACATAGCATGGGGGGGGGGGTGTTGGCAGCATGAGGAGACCATATAGTGGCTGAATGACACAGCGTGGAGTTGTTAGCAGCATGAGGAGACTGTATAGTGGCTGAATGACACAGCCTGGAGCTGGCAGCAGCATTAGTAGACACTAGGGCTTTTGAAATTTAAATTGAAGATTTATGGTAGCTAGTGCTACAATAAAAAAAAATTTAGGCCCAGGCCCAGCAGCATCAGTAAATCATATATTGGCTGAATGACACAGCCTAGAGTTGGCAGCAGCATGAGTAGACACTAGGGCTTTACAATCCCTAAGATTAAAAGATGAATTTTTAAATTTAAACTGAAGATTTTGGGTAGCTAGTGCTACCATAACAACATTTTTATTCCCAGACCCAGTAGCATCAGTAAACCATATATTGCCTGAATGACGCAGCCTGGAGTTGGCTGAAGCATGAGGAGACCATATAAAGCCTGAATGGCACAGCCTGGAGCTGCCAGCAGCATAAGTAGACACTAGGGCTTTACAATCCCTAAGATTAAAAGATGAATTCTGAAATTTAAACTGAAGATTTTGGGTAGCTAGTGCTATCATAACAACATTTTTATTCCCTGACCCAGGCCCAGCAGCATCAGTAAACCATATATTGCCTGAATGACACAGCCTGTAGTTGGCTGAAGCATGAGGAGACCATATAATGTCTGAATGGCATAGCCTAGAGTTGGCAGCAACAAAAAGTATTTAGTCAGCCACCAATTGTGCAAGTTCTCCCACTTAAAAAGATGAGAGAGGCCTGTAATTTTCATCATAGGTACACTTCAACCATGAGAGACATAATGAGAAAAAAAAAAGCTGGGACAGTGTTCTCGGTGAGCTCAGGGCTGAACTTCTTCCTGCCCAATGTGACACTCTTATTGAACAGTTGACTTCAGTGGGAGTGGGGTTTTCAGCAGTGAGACTGTGCTGTTTTTGATGAGCAAAACTATGCATTTTCCACATCAAAACTTCCCATTCCTGATTTGGACCCCCACACAGTAGTTATATCTGTCTCTTTTGTGCACGCTTCTCCTTATAAATAGTGTCTTCTTTGCACCATTGAAAGGGGAAAAAAAGTTACGAACCCAACCCTGTTTCAACAATGAGTCGGACTTCATCCTGTTTGACCTTGCAGCCTTCCAAGCACAGAGAGTGGGATGTAATGACATCATCATGCTGCCTGCACCGGCTATTGGCATGTTAACCAGTCTGCAGCCTAAATAAATAGTAGGGCAGGTCCATGTGCTCTGGATGCTAAGAGCCACCAATGGGCAGCACAAACCCTTCTAAAACTGTGGTTCTTGTAATAGATGTCATGGAAGCTACATAAGAAGTTATGCCACTGGTAAATAATGCTTTATACAGGCTTAGTACATTTTGCAGTTCACATTTCATCTGACAGGGCCATTGCACTCTTAACAGTTGGCTGCAGTTTCTCACATGCTCTATTTCTCTGATTTGTAAATGTGTCAAATATAAGTAGACGGCTCAGTAAAAAAATAAGGAATATTTATCTGTAGCAGAATAAACTGTCTTTGACACCCTTGATTTGCATAGCTGTATCTGCTTAACCCCTTCCCCCTTTGGCGATTTTTCATTTTTGCACTTTAGTTTTTTCCTCCTCACCTTCTAAAAATCATAACACTTTCAATTTTCCACCTAAAAATCCATATGATGTTCTTTTGCGCCAACAAATTTATTTTGTAATACCATTAATAATTTCACCACAAAATCCACGGAGAAACCAGAAAAAAATTATTTGTGAGGCAAAATTGAAGAAAAAAGCCAGTTTGTAAATTTTAGAGGCTTCCGTTTCTACACAGTGCAGTTTTCGATTAAAATTGCACCTTATATTTATTCTGTAGGTCCATATGGTCGCAAGGATACCCAATTTATATAGGTTTGATTTTATTTTACTACAAAAAAAAAACTACATGCACCAAAAATGTATACCTTAAAAAATAAAGGGAGGTTACTGGGCCTTAGCTGAGCTATCCTGGATGCCACTACAAGGCAATGTCTATGATATGTACTATATGAACCACAATTAAAGGTGAGTGAATAATATAAGTGAAATCAATTTTATTACTAAAGAGTAGCTAGTGTAGCTAGATTATGGGCTGGCCTGCCATAGGTAACAGAGGTTGCAGCATTTAGCTACTATGCATAGGCAAGCCTATTCAGATACAGGGATAGAGTAAAAGTGCTTTTTTTTTACTCCTCCACAGTTCCACTTGGTAATTGGCCAGAAAGAAACATGATATCCGATCTGATATTTTAAGCCTAAGTCAGATTTATGAATAGAACCTGCACCCTGTTGGCAATACTTCACTGGGAGATACTGATGCACCACCAAGATGGTGCATCAGTCTTATCTTTCCTCTCCCTATGCCTAAAAGCTAGGACACTTAATATGTAAGAGCTCTTAGTGGGAACTGGGGTTCAAACTAAGATGTCTATGTACTCGCCTGTCTTTTAGATGTTGATATATAAAATCCACTAGTCCCTCAAGTAACAATATCAATTGGTTCAAGGACGATCACTGTAAGTTGAAATCATTGTATCTTGAGACCAGCGCTCTATGGAAAACGAGTAATTGGTCCCATATTGTTGTGGTTCGTGGCTTTGGGGTTGAATTTGATCTGGCTCCAACGGTTTTACGACCAGTTAAAATCTGCAGACCATGCATCTGGGACACAAAATGTCCGACCAAATTGGCTGCCATCATGCGGTGTCGTGAATACAATATATTCACAGACCAGGTGCATAGACACTTAACTGAGCAGTACTACCGGAGACCAAATGCATTCATAAACACCCCACAGACCAACCTATTTAGGAATTTTGGAAAAGTTATATCCTAATATCCAATGCACAAATTAACACTACACACCCAAATACTGGCAGAAATAAAGATATTTTAATATACAGCTAACTAAAACACACTCTAACTAAAAGAAAGAAAAGAGAAAAAGATTTTACAAATAGCTAGAAACTTAAATCTGCACTGTAAGTAGACACATATACAATGATTATAGTAGAAAACACTATCAGTTAGCTATTTAGGTGGATTTTCCTTAAAAGATACAACTATACAAAATGAAACACACAGAGAATATAATACTGAAATACTTAGCTTCGGGGACCCTTTACAGCAAGTATGAGCAACAAAGACCGGCATGGGAGTAGGCTGCAGTCCATTGTTTCAGGATTCAGGCCCAAACAGGAAGTTGACTGGCCAGGTGTGTTGGTATCCAGCCCCGCAAGAGAAAGAGAGCGCTTGGGCCTGTTCAATGGGTTTTATATTATGTTGTTTCCGCCCCCCTTAGCCAGCCCCCTCCCCCCCCAAGTGGTCTGTCTAATGTTACAAAAGCCCCTGTAATCTGACTAGGAGACCCAAGGTAAAAAAAAAAACTCCATCCTTCCTTTGTCTAAACCCATGCGGTCCTTTCTTGGACTAGGATCAAAAGTATAGCAAATAAAATGTATGTCATTTTCATGTCCATAACACATAGTCTCCAAAATGTCAACCCAAAATAAGATAAAATGAAGAATAAAGAAAAATGGCAAGATAGCCAATATATGTAAAGCAAGCCCTTTCATATAAATAGCTGCAAGAAGCTACAAATCACTTTATAGATAGAGGCCAAGAGCTTTTTCAGGGTCCCGTTCAATATGACCAGAGTATCAGGTATTCAAAATGGAGCCATATGTCCAAAGGAGCAGGTAGTCCTGACACATGTAAAGAGCAGTACAGTACTGCACTATACTGTAGGGAGGAGCAACTAGACATAAAATTAGTGTATGCATTTCAATAATACAGGGGTTTTACCAGTAAAATTTCTACTTTGGTCAGATCTTCCAGCCATTCACATGAGTCACTGATCCAGACTTTTTCTGGCATTGTATGTTGAGTATGGTGTTACAATGTGCAAGTTACAATGATCCAGAAAAGCCCACTGTAAGTTGAAAATATTGTAACCTGAGGCCACTGTAACTTAAGGAACCAATGTTCAGTCCTTAAAAAGGTTCGGCAATGATGGAATGTCAAGTATGACAACGCTAAGGAAAGTATTCAGGACAAGACTAAGTTCAAGGGTCCAAAAGATGGGGCATAGGATGTCTGATTGCAGGGGTCTAGCCGCTGGGACCCCCGCAATCTCTGTGCCGCACCCATACTGCACCTGGCGGCAGGACCCCTGTGATCAGACATCTTATCCACTATTTTTTGGATAGGGGAGAAGATGTCTTTGGGCGGAGTACCCATTTAAATTACTATTATTGTTCATGCCCTACATTCAGAAAAAAAACACTGAGGTCAGTGTAAACAATGTATGACATGCCATCACGGCACATCCATCATGGGACACCAGAGCTGCAGCAGCAGCGTATTTAGGGGTGAGTAAATAATTTTTTTTTTTAAACCCCAGTTCCAATCTCTAGTAAATGTTATAAATCTACTGGCAGGCCTCTATATGGAGTGTTAACGACATATTGTCCATGTTATTTATTCTACATCCCCGAGTATAATTTTTCATTGTGCTTCTGTAATTAGAGGAGACAGCTGGTTGCAGACGTTCACCGTGGACGTGGCTACGGCAATAATTTGTCAGATTAGTAAATTAACTTAGGTTGTTAGTTTCGGAGAGAAAATCTATGGGTGTCCACAAGCAGTTAGCCGGGGTAATGACTCACAGGCTCGGGGTTTAGTCAACAAACTAATGAGCTGGGTTTCAGTCTGTGTAATGGAGTTCTAGTTGGGAACATTTGATATGCATGAACTCACTCGCTCCAGACCGGCCTTAATATCCAGCACCAATGTGACAGAGTCACTGAATTATCCCAGCTTAATTTCTGCGGCCCCATTCAGGCAGAAACTCTGTATTAATAATTTACAGGCAATGAGGAATGGCTCAGTCAGGATTCAGAGTGTTTAGATTAACCCCTCTCCTTGTGAAAGAAATAAACTCTTTTTCCTACCCATAGAGATCAGAGGGAGACTTTTTTCGGTGTTTAAATTGTGGATCCAAAGTCCTTTATAATAAACACTTTTTTTTTTATGTCAAATAACCCCTTGTTTTTAGGTGTTCTATGAAGCATGCAGTTGCTGATATATAGTTCCCTCCTCCACCCTCTTTAGAGCTGGCATCATTCTATGGTGGGTCAACATCTACATAAAAATGCTCTAGAGGGGGGTGTGGCTTGACACACTGGCGGACGGCAGCAGACTCTGAGTGCTCTGGCCGAGCCACAGAATTTGGGGCTTTTAGCTGATTATGGGCAACAGAAACAGGCACAAAAAGGGAGACAAACCTACCCAAGACGCCCAGGACCCTGCTTCTACCATCCCCGAGTTCTTCCGCCCACAGGAAGCAGCGCAATTCCCTCCGATGCACAGGGCCCCTTTGCCGCTCTCCTCTGCTGAGCCGCCGGCTGCTTCCGGCCCTGCGCCAGAAACGCTGTCAATTATGGCCACGGCGCACGCCGCTTCCCAGACACTTCAAAGCAGCTAGGCAGATGACCCCACACTGCAGGAGACCACAGTAAAGAAGGTCCCTGCTCCAGGTATGCAGCACCCCTTACCAATGCAGGGCAGTCGAGGACCTCCTGCTTCCTCCTATACTGCACATGTAAGAGACGGCCACAGTGAGCCCCGGCAGCCACTATCATGGGCGGATGTGGTTTCCTTTCCCCAGCCTGCAGTCATTGACCTGTTAGTTCACATTGAAGGAACCCTTGCATATACCTGAGGAGACATATGAGGGATCCAATGCTCCCTGTCCCTCTCTCCAGCTTTCTACTATGCCTGCCAGCCTGCCTGGTCCAGCACAGCTGCATGCTCAGTCATCATCACAGCAGGCACGTCTCTCCCCTGATACTGCAGGACTTCCTCCATTAGCACCCTCACAGCCCCACTGTGTGGGCTTCACCATCCACAAAGCTAAGGCGCACCACTCAGCTCACTGTGCACAGCCGATCCATCCCATATCTCCAACCCTCTACTCTCCTTATGAGGCTGTGACTGTCACTGCTGTTCATATGGACTCTAGTGTTTCTGCTTTTAGCGGGGATTCATCTGATGGTGCCAGCCCGCCTGAATATTGGGGTGCCAGCCCACCAGCAAAGAAGAAGCTCTTCAAAAAAAAAAAAAAACTGAAACATGCTCCTGCTGACAGGCAAGGCTTTGATTATTCCTCCTCAGATGATTCTGGAATGCAGGACTCAGCCTCCCACAGATGATCTCATGCCAGCACACCCCCACCTGCTGTGGACTCTTCAGTGACTGACACCCACGCCCCTGCGGCACCTCCATTGCAATCACCTGAAATGGCTGCACATACCATACGGAATAACCTGGAATTTCAGGCGCTTTTGGCTCTTCTCTCTACAAAAATGGACTCGCTCACCTTGTCTAAAGATCTCAATACAGCCTGGAAAAATTATCCCCGGCCTATACGCTCTGATGTTAATCAACTGAAACAGAAGGTTCAAGTATTGGAGCAGTTTCATTCTTCTATCTCCTCCCAGGTTGCAGATATCATTCTACTTTGTGCATCCATCACTCCTGACAGGCCTCCACTATGGCGCATATTGACGACCTAGATAATCGCAACAAGAGAAATAATATCCGAGTTAAGGGTTTACCTGAAACAGTACTCCCTCAAGAGATTCCTGGGACCTTGCAGAAACTGTTCAATCAGGTTTTTCAGAAACCAGCAGATATGCTCCTGGAATTCAATAGGGCGCTAAAAGCTTAAAACCCGGATTCTAAGAAGCCCCAAGATATCATCTGCAGGGTGCATCATTACCAGCTCAAAGAGGAGATTATGCAAAATGCCCGCTCTCTCCAACATCTTACTTATAATGGAGCTGAAATCCGTTTCTTCCCTGACCTCTCGCAGCATCTTCGAGCGACATTACGACCCCTGCTCCTCATACTACAAAATGCTAAGATAGTTTACAGCTGGGGCTTCCCCTTCTCTATCATCGCTCGATATGGCTCTACAGTGGCGACACTGCATCATCCTGGTGAACTACAGTACGAGCTTTCCTGGACACTTTCAAACTACCACATGTGACTCTCCCTGACTGGGAACAGATGTTCCGGCCACCGATGCCTCCGCTGTTAGCGGGACACCCACACCATGGTCCACCACAGGACACCTCTGCTTTAACCTTGTTCAATCCTCAGGACCTGCCATCTGAATCCCACCGCCAAAAGCACAAGACTTGAACTTCCCTAACGTTTTGTGTTCGTCTCCAAGATCTTGCCTACAGTGGATGTCTCCTGAGTTGACTCGCCGCTGTGATCTTTGTTGCTGGTTGCTGGCTGTCAGTTGTATTATTGTTTTCTACCAGCCTCTCCCCAACTTATTGTTACTTGCAGGTAATAAAAAAAAATAACGTTGCACTCACCACAAGACACCACATGGAGGTTTTCAAAAACTGGGTTTATTCATGAATACGAAGTGCTATACAGTCAAAGCAGGTTGGAGGGAAGGGAGGGGAGCAGACATCAGCTCCGTGGAGTGCAACGAATCATTTGGCAGTGAAACTGCTTGATCACGCTACTTGTAGTTTAGTTGTCTTCTCCCTCATTTATGCGCTTAGCCCTCTGAGACTTTTCACTTCCAGATGTTATATTTTCTTGCCCTATTAAGTTGCTCGCCCTCGTTCGACTAGTCAGCGGGGCTCCATTATTATGTCACTAGGCCCTTCCCCAGGTTATCCCTTCTATGCTGATGCCCTCACAGCGTCTCTTCCATGTTTCCCCCCAGTAGGGTGTCACCCGGACTGGTTCCGGTGTTGATAGTGGCCCTTATGGCCTTCTCTCTTAGCCCCCTTGTAGCTGTCCCTTCACAGTTGCTTTTCTTCTGCTCTCTGTCTGTTCTTCTCTTCTGTCTTATGCTTTTTGTTTCTCTCCACAGCTCCTGCGTGATAGCCTTCCTTTTGCCCCCTAAATGGTTCCTGCTCCGAGCTCTTCTGAGTATTTGGAAGATGTGGTCACTCCTATGCACCCCTTATGGCTGACATCAAACTGGCTACCCTTAATATTAAGGGTTTTAACACTGCAGAGAAGAGGGCCTGACTCCTATACTCTTTCCACAAACAGAGGATTCATATTCTGTCTCCAAGACAAGGGTAGTCTCCCCTCCATTTCATCTAGATATTACCCCACGTGGCTACATAGCACCAACCCTGAGGCCAGGACGAAGGGTGTCTCACAGGCCATGATCAAGTGTCGTTCCTTCTCAAAACACTGGATTTGCTGGCTACCTTTGCCACGGGACCCATTGTTTTCTGTGGAGATCTTAACCTTTCACTTTTTCCCCTGTTGGATACATCCTCAGGTCGCCCATATGTCTTTTACCACAAACTACGTGCGTTGAAGAGGAAACTGCACCTGATGCAACTCTGCGATGTATAGCGTTCACTTCACCCTGATTATACCTTTTTTTCCCATCCCCGGCAGTTGTACTCCAGGATTGACTGTCTTCTATCCCCATCACCTCCTGCAGTCTCTCTCTACTGCATCCATTGGTGTAACGACCCTGTCGGATTATGCACCAGTTTTGATTTCCTTCTCCTTTCCCTCTTTGGCCAAGCCCCATGCGACTTGGAAGCTTAACGTGTCCCTGCTTCTGGATCCGCTTTATCTCCAAGAGCTTAATGACTAAGTAGCTCACTTTGCTGGAGATCATGAGAATGATTATACATCCCCTGAAAACCACTGGGACACCCTCAAATGTGTCCTGAGAGGTATCCTGATCAGACATGGGGCTAGACTGAAGAGGGAAGCGGCTGCAAAATTCAGCTCACTCACTACCCAACTCCATTCTCTTGAGTCCCTCCATAAATAAAGTTGCTCGGAGGCAGTCCTCTGGGACATCATCCGAGTTAGACACAAACTACTTGCTCATATGTACAAGAGTTATAAGTTTTACAAACAATTGAAGGGCCGGGAGTTCTATGAGTGGGGGTACAAAGCGGGATGGATTTTAGCCAGAGCCCTGAATGAAAAGAGGTCCTCTCTCTTTGTTCCGTCCATTCATACACCCTCTGGCTCTCTTACACACCTGACTCCCGAGATCGCTGATGCCTTTCGATCTTATTATTCTACCCTCTACTCTTTGCCACAATTGCCCCCCCCCCCATCTTCTACTCTCTCCTCACCTCCCTCTCTTTCTGATAAGATTTCTTCCACTGCCCTCCCGTCCCTTCCCTCGAAAGCTGCTCAGGCTCTGGATGCCCCTTTTATGCCTGAAGAGTTGAATTTGGTAATCGCGGCCTTGCCAGCTGGGAAGAGTCCTGGCCCAGCTGGCTATACCATGAAGTTTTACAAATCCCTACGCTCAAAATTCTCTACCCAGCTCCTTTTAGCCGTTAATGTAGTTTCCCCTTCCCCACCTCCTCACCAGTCATTTATTCGAGCCTTCATCACTGTTATTCGCAAAGAGGGCAAACATCCCTCC
This sequence comes from Hyla sarda, assembly GCF_029499605.1. Taxonomy (NCBI): domain Eukaryota; kingdom Metazoa; phylum Chordata; class Amphibia; order Anura; family Hylidae; genus Hyla; species Hyla sarda. The sequence continues at coordinate 75,024,406 of NC_079192.1, forward strand.
CTATGTTCCAGCTACTGTCCGATTTCCTTACTTAAAGGGGTACTCCGGCGCTTAGACATCTTATCCCCTATCCAAAGTATAGGGGATAATCTGCCTGATCGCGGGGGTCCCGCCGCTGGGGACCCCCATGATCTTGCACGCCGCACCCCGTTAAAATCAGTCCCTGGAGCGTGTTCGCTCCGGGTCTGATTACTGCCGATCATGGGCCGGGTTGTGATGTCCCGCTCCGCCCCCCTCAATGGAAGCCTATTGGAGGGGGCGTGACCTCCTTTCTGCCTGCTACGGAAGCCTGTGAGATCCAGCCAGAGGCTGGATCGCACAGGTTGTACTCTGTCCCGCTGATCGGGTCATACTGTGCTGCAGTACAAATGTATTGGAGCATAGTATAACCTGTAAAAAGTGTAAAAAATTAAATAAAAAGTTCTTAAAAGTGTAAACAAAAAAAACTAAAATAAATTCCCCTTTCCAATAAAAGCCCTGTATTATCAGCAAAAAAGATCAAAAACACAAATCATATACATAAAAGGTATTTCCATGTCCATAATGAGATGTACTATAAAACTATGATGTAAATTATCCCATAGGGTGAACGTGGGAGGGAAAAAAAAGCGCAAAATTCACCAATTTTGGTACAAATAGCAGAATAAAAAAGATCAAAAGGTAGCACGCATCACAAAAATGATACCATTGAAAAGTGCAGCTCATCCAGGAAAAAATAAGCCCTTACTCAATGGTGTCAGAAGAAAAATAAAAAAGTTACAGCTGTTGGAAAATGAATGGCAGAAAAAGAATTTTGCTCAGAAAAGGAAAAAGAACCTAGAAAGCTATATAAAATGGGTATCGTCATAATCGAGCTGACCCACAGAATAAATATAACATCACTTTTACGGCACAGTGTACACCATAAAAAAATGCCAGAAATTTTCCAGTTTTCCACAATATTTTTTAGTTTTTAGCAAAAAATGCTGCATGTGTCAACAAAAATGCACCTCTTATATAAAGTACAATATGTCACGAAAAAACTATATTAGAATCGCTCCACTCAGAAAAAGCTTGTCAAATAAAAATAAAAAAGCCTGGTCATTAAGGTAAAAAATGGTTCCTTAAAGGGTTAAGAGTGTTTGTTTTCTGTTGTGCATCATGCTCTCCGAAAGAAGATCCCTCTCTTCTTGCTTTCCCTGGACTCTGAGAAGGCTTTTGATCGAGTGGATTGGGGCTTCCTGAAGGCCACCTTGTCACAAATTGGTGTGGGTTCTCTGATAAAGGCTCAAATTATGGCTTTGTACTCCTGTTCCCAGGCCCAGGTCAGGATAAATGACTAACTATCCTCCCCATTCGGGATTTGTAATGGCACGAGACAGGGCTGTTCACAGTCCCCATTACTGTATGTTCTTTGTATGGAACATCTCCTGATTGACATCCACAAGAATCCTGATATCAGGGGATTGATCACTGGTCAGATTTCCTTCTCTTTCCCTCCTCCCATCTGACTTGTTTTCCCTCTCTGATGGCCTCCCTCAAACGATACTCCTCTTACAGCAATTATAAAATAAATGCGACTAAAAATGAAGCCCTTAATATATCCCTCCACACCCGAACAGTTCGTCAACTACAAGACTCCTACCCATTTACTTGGCGCCCTGAATCCCTCCGGTACCTCGGCATCCAGGTTCCTTCTAACATTTCAGATATCTATAGATTAAACTTCCCTCCCCTCCTTCAGTCCCTTAGATCAGATCTAGCCAGATGGGAAAGTAATGATTTCTCGTGGTTGGGGAGAATCAATATGCTGAAAATGAATGTCTTACCCCGACTCTTGTACTTGTTTTTTTGTATTCCTACTCATCTACCCCGTCTCTTCTTCCAGAAGCTTACGGGGCTCCTATCTGGCTTTGTTTGGGCTAACAGACACCCCCGGATAGCACGGTCTACTCTAACTCGTAGGAAATCTTATGGAGGTCTGGCCCTCCCTGATTGTCAGCTCTACTACTTGTCAGCTGTCATAGCTCGTGTTTTGGACTGCTTTCACAATTGGGAGAGGAAATTGTGGGTCAACCTTGAATCAACTGATACTCAGTTAGATCCTAGGGCCCTCCTTTGGCTCCCGAACATGACACATTCTAAATCGGTTGTATCCACCCTACCCCCGGTGATGGCCTTTGTTGCCATGATGCGTACCTCCTATCTTACACGCTCTCATAATATTCCATCCCCAAATGGTCCTCTCTCCCCTGTGTTTGGAAACACGGCTTTCCCTCCAGCCCTCTCTATCCCTTCATTTCTAGGTAGGTGGTGAATGTCGGGCGTCATGTTTTGAGACTTCCTAGATGTGTCTGGTTTGAAGCCGCTTGACTCAATTCTAGGAGGCAGCACCTCATCTCCTGCTGCCACTTTCCAATATGCACAGTCACGACACTTCTACAAAGCCTCCAAGCAGACCCTGCTATTACATCGCCCGCTATCTCCTTTTGAGCATCTTTGTGTCTCCTCTTCTTAGATTCTCCACCCTGCTTGTGTCCTCTACAACCTTTTCCTGGACTCCCTTGGGGACTCACATCTCCCATTCAGACACAGTTGGGAATTGGCAATAGGTTGCTCCTGACTGATACTGAGTGGTCGGTGGCGGTCAATAATGTGTCATAAAACTTCGATCTCGCATTGGGCACAAGATTCTAACTACAAACTCCTCACCAGCTGGTACAAAGTGCCAGACCTTCTGTCGCGCTTCTACCCCTCTGTACCAGACATGTGCTGGAGATGTAGAACGCAAGGTGGGACTATCATTCATATCTGGGTGACGTGCCCTCCTCTCTCTTCTTTCTGGTCCCAGATCCTCGACCTCATTCACCGCTTAACCGCTTAACTGCAGTCCGCTTGACCCTTGACCTGACCCTCCAGCTTCTGTCTGTATTGACGGAATCAGTCCCCAAGGGACCTTGGACTCTCCTACGCTTACTATTTCTACTTGCAGCGAGGACAGTCATACCCCGCCTAGGGAGATCCAACATCCCCCCCCCGACACTCTCATCCTGGCTCCAGGAGGTGGCTCATCTACATAGAATGGAAGAAATGCCCCCCTTCTCTGACATCTCCCTTTTTGTTCCTTCCTGGTTACATCTCCCACCCTTTAACCCCCCCCCCCCCCACACACCCAGGGATAAATAGGGATAAATAAGGATAAATAGGTCATCAGAATGGTAGACTGTTTTCAGTCAGTTGGGTATTTAAAGAGTACCTGTCATCAACTAAACTTTCCCTGATCCCCCTCCCCATCTGTCTCTTACTCTAACTATGCCTATCCCTGTGTTTATTGAGGCTTAAAACGCTGTGGAAATACCTTTTTTTATCCCTCTTCATTAGCTCAGGAGCACTGTCTTTCTGAGGGGTGAAAGGAGGCGGGTCCCGGCAGGCATGATGTCACATGAAGCCTGGCCAGGACTCTGCTTCTGCCAGTCTTCCTGTATCTCCCTCTGCAGCAGTGTTTCCCAACCAGGGTACCTCCAGCTGTTGCAAAACTACAACTCCCAGCATGCCCAGACAGCCAACAGCTGTCCGGGCATGCTGGGAGTTGGAGTTTTGCAACAGCTGGAGGCACCCTGGTTGGGAAACACTGCTCTGCAGTGTGCATACAGACTAAGTACAGGGGAGGGACGGCAGCCTCTGTCTCTCTCTCTCGTGTGTCGCTCTGCACTAAAAAGTCGATGCTGAGAACCAGGGGTGGTGGGAGCAATTACAGAGGCAGTAATTAAGATGAATGTCAGGCTGGGAGCAAGTCCTGAGCTGAGAGTACTGAACTTCCTGTGGAAGGACCAGTGCCCTTTCAGCATTAGTCCTAAAAGCTGTACACTTACTATGAAAAGCATAGGAAGCTGCCTGCAGACCAGGCATAGAAGAGAGACCCCTAGTGGCCAAAAGTATAAAATGAAAAAAATTGTATAAATATTAATATTTTTTTATTGAATATATATTACAATATGTCTTCATTAATGATTATGAACAACATTTTAAAAGTTTTTGTTGATGACAGGTACTCTTTAACTCTGGACTATAATGGAAATAAGAATATTTATACAGCACCAACATATTCTGCAGTCTTTTTACAATTATGCCCAATTATGCACTAACTAATTAACAGGATAACAGCAGGGCTCAAGTCATGCCGGAAAGCATGGGAATGGAGTTCCTGCTGTGTAAAAAATACAGGAATGCCATTCCTGTTTGCAGGAGTCCTGCAGGACCAGCCTTACTGCTCTGTGTAATAGTGAAGACATGCTCCCCAGCCAAGTGACTGCACTCGGGGATAGAGACAGGACAGAGCTGAGGATGTTTGAGAAGGCGGGATCATTTGATAAGAACAACATAAGTATTGTGATGTATTTACAAAGATATTACATTTTTAATGCAGATTTTATATGAGATAATGCATACTGCAGCCTCCAAGAGAAAATGCAGCAAGTAGGAGACCTGTAGGATGGCTGGGGCTTGTGATGTAACAGCCTGGTCATGGTCATGGAGTGGTGCAAGTAGTTTCAGTTTAATTTATTCCCCCAAGGTACACCTGGGTAGCAGTGCTTGGTCTGGTGGAGTGTGGGTGCCCATGATGGTGAGGTGCAGAAAGCCAAACACTGAGATTTTAGAACAGGTCTTTAGTTAAAGCTCAATTCTTCCAGTATGGAGGCACAGTGTCTTTAGTAATGGTAAAAAGAAGCGTTTTTTTTTTGCAGATGTTAATACATTTTAAGGAGTCTGACTGCCACGTGTAGTCCTCCATTCCCTAAGTCTCTTCTCAGAGGTCAGATGTATTACTGGTTGGCTCCCTGTGAATATCCTACATGTAGACATGTATTTACTTGGACTCAAAAGCACAGCACACCACGTTTGGTGACTTATTGAACTTATATTTGGGCTCAGATTGGGATTGCTGCACAGTAAGGTCTGAGCCCAAACACATATATGAACAGAAAATTACCTGAATACACTTTAACTACATTCAGGCCATAAAGTGTATGGAGCCTGTGCCTGTTTGTGCTGGGAGATGTCAAGATTCCATTTTGACAGGATGCCGACATATATGCTTCACGGAAGGTACAATCATGGTGTCAATGCACCCTTACTACTTTTAAAAACAATTATTGTGTATTATATATGAGATAATATTCTGAAACAGTTAAATGCCCCAAGACAGCTCCCATCATTACGTGCTCCCCATTCAGTGACCCATACAGTAGGTTACCTCCTATAGATTGATAACCTCAGTGTCAGCCACAGTGCCTCCTCAATACCAGCCACAATGTCTTCATCAGTTCTTTGGATTTCTATGATCATAATATATATTCATCTATGATGTGTCCTTTATGGGGCTTTCTCAGGCATGACGTGTTTGTTAACATGTCCCGGACTGCATTGAACATAACAAAGCTATATACTTACGGAGCCCGCTCCCCCCACTGCTGATGCTTTCCCAAATTATCGGACTCTGTGGCGGCCCTCTTATATACTATGTTTTGGTGATGTATTAATGTATTGTGTTATATTGTATGATTTATTTTCATCTCTGCAGATTTGCCTGTAATTTTATTGATATAGTCCAAAAAATTAAGTCATCTCTATTGTCTTGAATTGTCATTACTTTAAATGCCTCCAGTTGTCTGGTGAATGTTGACTATGACACTGTGTTAAACATTCTACACTTTGATGTCATACAAGCCAATGTTTAAAATTAATTCTTTAAAAAAAAATCAGCTACACTATCACATGTATAATCTGCTTTATTGTAATGGTTGCAGCACAGGCAACATCATTTGTCTTTTTTTTTTTATGAAGACATAAGTTGGCTGGTGAGTTCATTGTTCTGTACAATCAGGGACAGTCACGATGGAAGATTACAGGGCTGAACCCTTCACCTTTATGTCACCATTCAGTAACTACAGCACAGAGACAGCGGAGGCCTGAGATCTTTACTCATTTAATGGAGCTGAGACCTCTGCCAGACCAGTAGAATTTGTCACTAGTTCATCTGTTCATCGAATGAGCATTCTGCCAATGTTTAATGCTGCCATTGTGTGTGCGTGTTTTTTTTAGGTTTTGTTTTTTAAAGTAATGTTAAGAATAATAATTCAAAACCAATGCTCACACTGCCATGTTTCTTACTTCCCACTGTGTGTGTGACTATGCATGTTCTTTGTGTAACGATTTACGTACACTCATTGACCACTTCATTAGGTACACCTAATATCAGGTTGGACCCCTTTTTCACTTTATTCTTCTTAGCATACTTCTTATAAGGTGCTAGAAACATTCATGAAGGTCTTTCTCCATATGGACATGATGACATCACACAGTTGCTCCATATGTACATGATGACATCACACAGTTCCTTCCTATGGACATGATGACATCATACAGTTCCTCCATATGGACATGATGACATCACACAGTTGCTTCTTATGGACATGATGATATCACACAGTTCCTCCATATGTACATGATGACATCACACAGTTCCTCTATATGGACATGATGACATCACACAGTTCCTTCCTATGTACATGATGACATCACACAGTTCCTCCATATGGACATGATGACATCACACAGTTCCTCCATATGGACATGATGATATCACACAGTTCCTCCATATGGACATGATGACATCACACAGTTCCTCCATATGGACATGATGACATCACACAATTCCTCCATATGGACATGATGACATCACACAGTTCCTCCATATGGACATGATGACAAACCCACAGTTCCTCCATATGGACATGATGAAATCACTCAGTTCCTCTATATGGACATGGTGACATCACACAGTTCCTCCATAAGGACATGATGCCATCACACAGTTCCTCCATATGGACATGATGACATCACACAGTTCCTCTATATGGACATGGTGACATCACACAGTTCCGCTATATGGACATGATGACATCACACAGTTCCTTCCTATGGACATGAGGACATCACACAGTTCCTCCATATGAACATGATGACCTCACACAGTTCCTCCATAAGGACATGATGCCATCACACAGTTCCTCCATATGGACATGATGACATCACTCAGTTCCTCCATATGGACATGATGACATCACACAGTTCCTCCATATGGACATGATGACATCACACAGTTCCTCCATATGGACATGATGACATCACACAATTCCTCCATATGGACATGGTGACATCACACAGTTCCTCCATATGGACATGATGACATCACACAATTCCTCCATATGGACATGGTGACATCACACAGTTCCTCCATTTGGACATGATGACATCACACAGTTCCTCCCATATGGACATGATGACATCACACAGTTCCTCCATATGGACATGATGACATCACACAGTTCCTCCATTTGGACATGATGACATCACACAGTTCCTCCCATATGGACATGATGACATCACACAGTTCCTCCATATGGACATGATGACAAACCCACAGTTCCTCCCATATGGACATGATGACATCACACAGTTCCTCCATATGGACATGATGACAAACCCACAGTTCCTCCATAAGGACATGATGCCATCACACAGTTCCTCCATATGGACATGATGACATCACACAGTTCCTCTATATGGACATGGTGACATCACACAGTTCCGCTATATGGACATGATGACATCACACAGTTCCTTTCTATGGACATGAGGACATCACACAGTTCCTCCATATGAACATGATGACCTCACACAGTTCCTCCATAAGGACATGATGCCATCACACAGTTCCTCCATATGGACATGATGACATCACTCAGTTCCTCCATATGGACATGATGACATCACACAGTTCCTCCATATGGACATGATGACATCACACAGTTCCTCCATATGGACATGATGACATCACACAATTCCTCCATATGGACATGGTGACATCACACAGTTCCTCCATATGGACATGATGACATCACACAATTCCTCCATATGGACATGGTGACATCACACAGTTCCTCCATTTGGACATGATGACATCACACAGTTCCTCCCATATGGACATGATGACATCACACAGTTCCTCCATATGGACATGATGACATCACACAGTTCCTCCATTTGGACATGATGACATCACACAGTTCCTCCCATATGGACATGATGACATCACACAGTTCCTCCATATGGACATGATGACATCACACAGTTCCTCCATATGGACATGATGACATCACACAGTTCCTCCATATGGACATGATGACATCACACAGTTCCTCCATATGGACATGATGCCATCACACAGTTGCTGCAGATTTGTCGGCTGCACATCCCTGGTGATAAACTCCGGTTCCTCCACATCCCAAACGTGATGTATTGGATGAGATCTGGTGACTGTGGAGGCCATTGGAGTCCAGTGACCTCATTGTCATGTTTGAGATGATGTCATGTGACATGGGGCATTATCCCGTTGTAAATAGCCATCAAAAGTTGGTACACTGTGGTCATAAAGGGATGGACATGGTCAGCAATAATATTCAGGTAGGCTTTTGCGTTTAAATGATGTTCAGTTGGTACTTAGGGCCCCAAAGTGTGCAGAGAAAATGCCTTTCAAACTATTACAGCACCAGCCTGAATCACTGATATAATGCAGGGTGGATTTATGCTTATATTCCACATAAATGTCATGGCTGAAATTGAGACTCACTTGACCATGCAACATTCTTCCAGTCTTTTCATTGTCCAATTCTGGTGAACATTTGTGAATTGAAGCCTCAGGTTCCTGTTCTTAGCTGACAGGAGTGGCACAGTTGTGTGGTTTTATGATGCTGTAGCCGATCTGCTTTAAATTTGGACGTGTTGTGCGATCAGATGGTATTCTGCATACCTTGGTTGTAACAAGTGGTTATTTGAGTTACTATTGTCTTTATGTGCTTTTGAAAAAGTCTGCCAAGTCTTCTTTAAGATCAACAAGACATTTTAGTGTACACAACTGCTGCTCACTGGATAGTTTCTTTTTTTGGAACATTTTCTGTAAACACTAGAGATAGTTTTGTAGTAATCCGACCAGTCCGTCTGGCACCAACAACCATGCCATGTCCAAAGTCACTAATATCCCCTTTCTTACCATGCTCATTATCACTAGGAACTTTAGCAAGTTGTCTTGAACACGTCTACATGCCTAAATGCATTGTGTTGCTGCCATGTGCTTGGGTAATTAGCTATTTGTGTTTACAAGCAATTGTACAGGTCTACCTAATAAAGTGGTAAGCAAATGTATTAGGAGTATGTGTGTGTGCTTTGAGTTGAGTATCATCTAGGCTCTGTATTAAAGTATTCCTAGAGCTTTGTGTGGAAATATAATTTCAGCACTTTTTTGAATTATTCTTTGTGTACATGTATTGGCCATTTTAGTTGCACAGTGTGATGGCATTATTTAAGTGTGCAAGTTGGCAACTTCTTTTTTAGGTGTATAGTGTGACAGCATTGTTTAAGTGTGCAATATAGCAGCACATGTAGGTGTGCAATATAGTATCTGCAGCACCATTTAGGTGTGCAATATGGCAACATCATTTAAGTATACAGTATTGCCGCATTGATTGGGTGTGTAGTATGGCAGCATTTTTAGGTGCGGTGTATGTTGGCACTGTTTCAAGCATAAAAGCAAATGTTAACAATAAAAGAAGAAGAATGATCAATGGCACTCACACAAGTCATCTTCAGGGTTCTTCATTCATGCAAACTTCTTAAAACTATCAGGGGTGCTTTACTAGAACTGGCATTATACATGTAATCCCTGTGGAGTTGGCTGCATTATCTGAAATGCCCAGTAGATGGCGGATGGAGACCGCAAATAGACTAGTATACTGTTAATAAAGAAAGGAGCTGTGATCACATGATGAGCAGCCATTTCATGAGATGATGCTGATTGGTGGAGACTTCGGTCACATGATTGTGACATCACACAGGTCCTGTACCCTGCAGATTTGCTTAGATTACCACAAGCTTAGCCAGAGAAAAGACATGCTTCTAGCTGTGAGAGACTGCACCACAGAAACAGCACCTAGCTGAGAGAACTTGCTTCACACAGGACCACACCAGCTGAGGGATAGACCTGCTGGCAGAGACAAGCACTGAGTCCAGACATCTGGTGAATACAGTGAGAAGAGACTGCTGCTGGACTGACCTAGTTAAAGGACATGTCCGGTGCTCACTTTTTTTATTGTATCCGTTCCGGGCTGAAAAAAAAAAGAAAATAAGCTTTCTCTTACCTGCATACACTCCCCCAGTGCTCCGGTACAGGCATTCGGTCCCCGGGCTGTATTCTTCTTACTTAAGGTTAGCCCGGCACGTCACACGGAGCTTCAGCCTATCACTGGCCGAGACGGGACATCGCTGCGGACGGTGATAGGTTGAAGCTCCGTGTGACATGCCGGGCTAACAGGAAGTAAGAAGAATACAGCCCTGGGACCGAACACCTGTACTGAAGCACCGGGGGAGCCTAGGCAGGTAAGAGAAAATTTGTTTTCTTTTATTTTTCAGCCCGGAACGGATAAAATAAGAAAAGCGAGCACCAGACATCTCCTTTAATGGTGTTGTGAGGGTGAGCCTAAAGCCTCTTCCCTGTTCCACTACAGGGCATCTGTCTCCTTACTCAAAGTAAAGACTCTAAGGTCCAGTGGCGCATATTACACAGCGCAGGATGCTTCAGTGACGCTGTGGAGCAGGACTTATAAGGGCCGCAACACTCCTATGTGCACCAACGGTCATTAGGGTGAAGATAAGGGGGTGGGCTGCATGTGTGCTGGTGGGTGGGTGAGGAAAATCCCCATTGCATTCCTATTTGTGTTACACTATTGAATTATCCAATGTATGTTGTTCATTTGCTACTTACTATATAAAGTTAGTTCACATTGGGCTGTGTCAGTCTCATTGTACCAAGTATGTTCCCAGTGGGACCCCATATCCCTACCCCGGATGCTCCCCTGGGGGGGGGAGGCACTGCCGCAGACATGTACTCCAGCTCCCAGATAGCAGAGGTTCAGGATCAGCCTGTTGAGCGTTGTGAGGTAGCTACTAGCTAGGGTAAGGGACCCCAGAGACACTAGGGGGCACTACCAAAAACCTGCTATGTACATGCCAGTCTTTAGTAAAGTTCCTTTGGCCCTAGCATTCTAATGATTCAATAAGAGACTACGGCCTACTAGTGAATCAGTCGTTAGTGTCTGTTCAGCTCCGAGCTGGTCCCCGCTCCTCCCCGGAGCGCTCGCTACACTCTCGCTACTGCAGCGCCCCGGTCAGATCCACTGACCGGGTGCGCTGCGATACCGCCTCCAGCCGGGATGCGATTCGCGATGCGGGTGGCGCCCGCTCGCGATGCGCACCCCGGCTCCCGTACCTGACTCGCTCTCCGTCGGTCCTGTCCCGGCGCGCGCGGCCCCGCTCCCTAGGGCGCGCGCGCGCCGGGTCTCTGCGATTTAAAGGGCCACTGCGCCGCTGATTGGCGCAGTGGTTCTAATTAGTGTGTTCACCTGTGCACTCCCTATGTATACCTCACTTCCCCTGCACTCCCTCGCCGGATCTTGGTGCCATCGTGCCAGTGAAAGCGTTTCCTTGTGTGTTCCTAGCCTGTGTTCCAGACCTCCTGCCGTTGCCCCTGACTACGATCCTTGCTGCCTGCCCCGACCTTCTGCTACGTCCGACCTTGCTTTTGTCTACTCCCTTGTACCGCGCCTATCTTCAGCAGTCAGAGAGGTTGAGCCGTTGCTAGTAGATACGACCTGGTTACTACCGCCGCAGCAAGACCATCCCGTTTTGCGGCGGGCTCTGGTGAACACCAGTAGTGACTTAGAACCGGTCCACTAGCACGGTCCACGCCAATCCCTCTCTGGCACAGAGGATCCACCTCCTGCCAGCCGGCATCGTGACAGTAGATCCGGCCATGGATCCCGCTGAAGTTCCTCTGCCAGTTGTCGCCGACCTCACCACGGTGGTCGCCCAGCAGTCACAACAGATAGCGCAACAAGGCCACCAGCTGTCTCAACTGACCGTGATGCTACAGCAGCTACTACCACAGCTTCAGCAATCATCTCCTCCGCCAGCTCCTGCACCTCCTCCGCAGCGAGTGGCCGCTTCAGGCCTACGACTATCCTTGCCGGATAAATTTGATGGGGACTCTAAGTTTTGCCGTGGCTATCTTTCACAATGTTCCCTGCACTTGGAGATGATGTCGGATCAGTTTCCTACTGAAAGGTCTAAGGTGGCTTTCGTAGTCAGCCTTCTGTCTGGAAAAGCTCTGTCATGGGCCACACCGCTCTGGGACCGCAATGACCCCGTCACTGCCTCTGTACACTCCTTCTTCTCGGAAATTCGAAGTGTCTTTGAGGAACCTGCCCGAGCCTCTTCTGCTGAGACTGCCCTGCTGAACCTGGTCCAGGGTAATTCTTCCGTTGGCGAGTACGCCGTACAATTCCGTACTCTTGCTTCAGAACTATCCTGGAATAATGAGGCCCTCTGCGCGACCTTTAAAAAAGGCCTATCCAGCAACATTAAAGATGTTCTGGCCGCACGAGAAATCCCTGCTAACCTACATGAACTCATTCATTTAGCCACTCGCATTGACATGCGTTTTTCCGAAAGGCGTCAGGAGCTCCGCCAGGATATGGACTTTGTTCGCACGAGGCGTTTTTTCTCCCCGGCTCCTCTCTCCTCTGGTCCTCTGCAATCCGTTCCTGTGCCTCCCGCCGTGGAGGCTATGCAAGTTGACCGGTCTCGCCTGACACCTCAAGAGAGGACACGACGCCGCATGGAGAATCTCTGCCTGTACTGTGCCGGTACCGAACACTTCCTGAAGGATTGTCCTATCCGTCCTCCCCGCCTGGAAAGACGTACGCTGACTTCGCACAAAGGTGAGACAGTCCTTGATGTCAACTCTGCCTGTGCGGATATCTGCCTCTACCTTCTCCTTCTCTACTATGGCCTTCTTGGATTCCGGATCTGCAGGAAATTTTATTTTGGCCTCTCTCATCAACAGATTCAACATCCCGGTGACCACTCTTGCCAGACCCCTCTACATCAATTGTGTTAACAATGAAAGATTGGACTGTACCATACGTTACCGCACGGAGCCCCTCCTAATGTGCATCGGACCTCATCACGAAAAAATTGAGTTTTTGGTCCTCCCCAATTGCACTTCCGAAATTCTCCTTGGACTACCATGGCTTCAACACCATTCCCCAACCCTGGATTGGTCCACAGGGGAGATCAAGAGCTGGGGTACCTCTTGTTTCAAGGACTGCCTTAAACCGGTTCCCAGTACTCCCTGCCGTGACCCTGTGGTTCCCCCTGTAACCGGTCTCCCTAAGGCCTATATGGACTATGCTGACGTATTTTGCAAAAAAACAAGCTGAGACTCTACCTCCTCACAGGCCTTATGACTGTCCTATTGACCTCCTCCCGGGCACTACTCCACCCCGGGGCAGAATTTATCCTCTGTCCGCCCCAGAGACTCTTGCTATGTCGGAGTACATCCAGGAAAATTTAAAAAAGGGCTTTATCCGCAAATCCTCCTCTCCTGCCGGAGCTGGATTTTTCTTTGTGTCCAAAAAAGATGGCTCCCTACGTCCTTGCATTGACTACCGCGGACTTAATAAAATCACGGTAAAGAACCGCTACCCCCTACCTCTTATCTCTGAACTCTTTGATCGCCTCCAAGGTGCCCACATCTTTACCAAACTGGACTTAAGAGGTGCTTATAATCTCATCCGCATCAGGGAGGGGGATGAATGGAAAACGGCATTTAACACTAGAGATGGACACTTTGAGTACCTGGTCATGCCCTTTGGCCTGTGCAACGCCCCTGCCGTCTTCCAAGACTTTGTTAATGAAATTTTTCGTGATCTCTTATATTCCTGTGTTGTTGTGTATCTGGACGATATTCTGATTTTTTCTGCCAACCTAGAAGAACACCGCCAGCATGTCCGCATGGTTCTTCAGAGACTTCGTGACAATCAACTTTATGCCAAAATGGAGAAATGTCTGTTTGAATGTCAATCTCTTCCTTTCCTAGGATACTTGGTCTCTGGCCAGGGACTACAAATGGATCCAGACAAACTCTCTGCCGTCTTAGATTGGCCACGCCCCTCCGGACTCCGTGCTATCCAACGTTTTTTGGGCTTCGCCAATTATTACAGACAATTTATTCCACATTTTTCCACCATTGTGGCTCCTATCGTGGCTTTAACCAAGGAGAATGCCAATCCTAAGTCATGGCCTCCTCAAGCGGAAGACGCCTTTAAACGGCCCAAGTCTGCCTTTTCTTCTGCTCCCGTGCTCTCCAGACCTGACCCATCTAAACCCTTCCTATTGGAGGTTGAGCGGAGGTTGAGCTGGAGCGGTTCTTCTACAAAAAAATTCTTCCGGGCATGCTGTTACTTGTGGTTTTTTTTCTAGGACCTTCTCTCCGGCGGAGAGGAACTACTCCATCGGGGATCGAGAGCTACTGGCCATTAAATTAGCACTTGAGGAATGGAGGCATCTGCTGGAGGGATCAAAATTTCCAGTTATTATTTACACCGATCACAAGAATCTCTCCTATCTCCAGTCTGCCCAACGGCTGAATCCTCGCCAGGCCAGGTGGTCTCTGTTCTTTGCCCGGTTTAATTTTGAAATTCACTTTCGCCCTGCCGATAAGAACATTAGGGCCGATGCTCTCTCTCGTTCCTCGGATGCCTCGGAAGTAGAGCTCTCTCCGCAACACATCATTCCTCCTGACTGCCTGATCTCCACTTCTCCAGCCTCCATCAGGCAAACTCCTCCAGGGACGACCTTTGTCTCTCCACGCCAACGCCTCGGAATCCTCAAATGGGGTCACTCCTCCCATCTCGCAGGCCATGCGGGCATCAAGAAATCCGTGCAATTCATCTCTCGTTTCTATTGGTGGCCGACTCTGGAGACGGATGTTGTTGATTTTGTGCGGGCCTGCACTGTCTGTGCCCGGGATAAGACTCCTCGCCAGAAGCCTGCTGGCCTTCTTCATCCTCTGCCTGTCCCCGAACAGCCTTGGTCTCTGATTGGTATGGACTTTATTACAGACTTACCCCCATCCCGTGGCAACACTGTTGTTTGGGTGATCGTTGATCGATTTTCCAAGATGGCACATTTTATTCCTCTTCCTGGTCTTCCTTCAGCGCCTCAGTTGGCAAAACAATTTTTTGTACACATTTTTCGTCTTCACGGGTTGCCCACGCAGATCGTCTCGGATAGAGGCGTCCAATTCGTGTCTAAATTCTGGAGGGCTCTCTGTAAACAACTCAAGATTAAATTAAACTTTTCTTCTGCTTATCATCCTCAATCCAATGGGCAAGTAGAAAGAATTAACCAGGTCCTGGGTGATTATTTACGGCATTTTGTTTCCTCCCGCCAGGATGACTGGGCAGATCTTCTACCATGGGCCGAATTCTCGTACAACTTCAGAGTCTCTGAATCTTCTTCCAAATCCCCATTTTTCGTGGTGTACGGCCGTCACCCTCTTCCCCCCCTCCCTACTCCCTTGCCCTCTGGTTTGCCCGCTGTGGATGAAATAACTCGTGATCTTTCCACCATATGGAAAGAGACCCAAAATTCTCTCTTACAGGCTTCATCACGCATGAAGAAGTTTGCTGATAAGAAAAGAAGAGCTCCCCCCATTTTTTCTCCCGGAGACAAGGTATGGCTCTCCGCTAAATATGTCCGCTTCCGTGTTCCCAGCTACAAATTGGGACCACGCTATCTTGGTCCTTTCAAAATTTTGTGCCAGATTAATCCTGTCTCTTACAAACTTCTTCTTCCTCCTTCTCTTCGTATTCCTAATGCCTTTCACGTTTCTCTTCTTAAACCACTCATCATCAACCGTTTCTCTCCCAAACTTGTTTCTCCCACTCCTGTTTCCGGCTCTTCGGACATCTTCTCCGTAAAGGAGATACTGGCCTCCAAGAAGGTCAGAGGGAAAACCTTTTTTTTGGTCGATTGGGAGGGCTGTGGTCCTGAAGAGAGATCCTGGGAACCTGAGGACAATATCCTAGACAAAAGTCTGGTCCTCAGGTTCTCAGGCTCCAAGAAGAGGGGGAGACCCAAGGGGGGGGTACTGTTACGCCGAGCGCTCCGGGTCCCTGCTCCTCCCCGGAGCGCTCGCTACACTCTCGCTACTGCAGCGCCCCGGTCAGATCCACTGACCGGGTGCGCTGCGATACCGCCTCCAGCCGGGATGCGATTCGCGATGCGGGTGGCGCCCGCTCGCGATGCGCACCCCGGCTCCCGTACCTGACTCGCTCTCCGTCGGTCCTGTCCCGGCGCGCGCGGCCCCGCTCCCTAGGGCGCGCGCGCGCCGGGTCTCTGCGATTTAAAGGGCCACTGCGCCGCTGATTGGCGCAGTGGTTCTAATTAGTGTGTTCACCTGTGCACTCCCTATGTATACCTCACTTCCCCTGCACTCCCTCGCCGGATCTTGTTGCCATCGTGCCAGTGAAAGCGTTTCCTTGTGTGTTCCTAGCCTGTGTTCCAGACCTCCTGCCGTTGCCCCTGACTACGATCCTTGCTGCCTGCCCCGACCTTCTGCTACGTCCGACCTTGCTTTTGTCTACTCCCTTGTACCGCGCCTATCTTCAGCAGTCAGAGAGGTTGAGCCGTTGCTAGTAGATACGACCTGGTTACTACCGCCGCAGCAAGACCATCCCGCTTTGCGGCGGGCTCTGGTGAACACCAGTAGTGACTTAGAACCGGTCCACTAGCACGGTCCACGCCAATCCCTCTCTGGCACAGAGGATCCACCTCCTGCCAGCCGGCATCGTGACACATATCTTGTTATACATTAGGCATAAGGTCAGGTCTTACCCCATTTTATACCTAGACATGTCCACTAGAGATGAACTAATTTTTGAAAAATGAGATTTTGCCGATTCGCTGAATTTTCCGTAAAAATTTGGTTTGGTCCGAATTTTTTTGCGGCAAATCTGTATTAAAAGCGGCTATTTCTGGTATACAGAGAGCCTCAATAGGGGTGTAGAACACTTTGCCTTGCTGTAAAACGTATAGGGTGTGTGCTGGGTTAGTGAAATAATACTGTTATTCAGTATGACATGCAGATTAGAGGCATCGCTATTAGAATCACTGTTGCAGAACCCACAACTAGAGAGCCTGGAGGTGGCATCAGTATGAGGAGACCATATAGTGGCTGAATGACACAGCCTGGAGTTGGCGGTAGCAAGATCAGACCATATAGTGGCTAAATGACACAGCATGGAGGTAAATACAGACAAGGAGAGCGCTCCTAGTGTGATACCGTATTGTAAAGAGGAGATGGAAAACAAGCAAAAATGCTCACCGAATATAGTTGTACTGCGACCAAGTACAACTATGGTGAAAGCGTGGAATAGCCGTTCAACGGGCGAAGAACGGCAGCCGCTCCTGACAACACAGGTGAAGCACTCAGACGG
The DNA here is from genome assembly GCF_029499605.1 of Hyla sarda. Classification (NCBI taxonomy): domain Eukaryota; kingdom Metazoa; phylum Chordata; class Amphibia; order Anura; family Hylidae; genus Hyla; species Hyla sarda. The sequence goes on from NC_079192.1 coordinate 75,041,841, forward strand.
ATCCCTCCAAGGAACAGCCCAGGATAAAAGCAGCGCACAAGACTTCAAAGGTAAAATGGTTTATTTACCCGGCATGCAACGCATTTTTCTGGACAACCAGCTTCATCAGGCAACAGCTTCGTCTGACAGCATGGAGGTGGCGGCAACATGAGGAGAACATAGGGTGGCAGTATGAGACAGCCTGGAGGTGGCATCAGCATGAGGAGAACATATTGTGGCAGTATGAGACAGCCTGGAGCTGGCATCAGCATGAGGAGAACATATGGTGGCAGTATGTGACAGCCTGGAGCTGGCATCAGCATGAGGAGAACATATGGTGGCAGTATGTGACAGCCTGGAGGTGGCATCAGCATGAGGAGAACATATGGTGGCAGTATGAGACAGCCTGGAACTTGCATCAGCATGTGGAGAACATATGGTGGCAGAATGAGAAAGCCTGGAGGTGGCATCAGCAGCATCAGGAGTCCTGAAAGTGACCCAGGGACATAGTGGGGCAGTGGGTGGCAGTGCCAGTACCCGATGACAAAGGTGGATGAAAAAAGGAGAACTTGGCATGAGATGTGTAGCCTCAGGCGGGTGGCAGGATCAGAATATTATCTGAGGCAGGTAGACAGAAGAAAACGGTCTCTTTTGTAAAAGTGTTAGTGTGCACAAGTAAGTATTGAGGAAGCATTGCGTAAAACTTAACTTTTAATAATATTCTTAGGATAAAATATATGTACCCAAAAATTTATTGAAATCAAGCAAAAGGAAAGGTGTGCAAAAAACCATGTTCCACCTACACTACCAAGTAAAGGTGGAAGGGAACAACGTATGGTCCATTGTAACTGGTGGGAGTAAAAACTTTCCCTGTAAGTACCTACTCTCGCATTATTAATTCCCTTCTTGGAAAGTGTTACTCGCCCACACAGGGCCAGATTAAGACGGCCATGAAGACGGAGCACTTCATTATGATTGGCCCCCCACCCCCGATAGTCCCCCTTCCCTTCCACTGAGACCTGTTGCGGGCCTGTCAAGTAAGGAACAGACTGAGACCAAAAATAGGCCTGGGTATATTAGACTATGTCCCCTTTTTATTTTTTTGGTAGGTGTCACCGGAGTCAGGCCCCCGTTAAAATAAAATGGCTGCATGGTCTAAGATCACTTCAATTCAAGTCACTCTTTCTAGCTGTTGCAAAGCTACAGCACCCATTATGTCTGGAGAGCTTCAGCCATTATAGGAGTTGTGGTTTTGTAACAGCTGGAGCCTCAAATTGGGGTACAGTGTCATCCATTATTTCTGCAAAACTTAAAAGTGACAAGAGATCTAATGGGACAGTCAGGAGAATGCACAAACAAAAAATGACTCACAGGAGACGTCTTCTCTGCTGTCTTTCCTTTTCTTCTTCATCTGGTCCAGACGCCAGGTCTTCTTCCAGCTCCATCTTACTCTGTAAAGTTTGACGCCTGGACATCATTGGTTCCTCACTCTGCCAGCCGCTCCTCATCCTCTGTATAAAGACAACAATCATTGTAACCCTACAAGAGACTTGCTTCCTAAATGTAATACTGCCAAACCCTGTGTACCCTGTATATTATACTGCCAAACCCTGTGTACCCTGTAAAACAAGCAAAATTCTGCTGGCGGAAGTTCGTAGTGTGGACGAGCCCTAATTCCCTCAGACCCCTCTGCCCCCCCCCCCCCCCCAGACCCCTAAGTCCTCCTCCAGACTCCTGCTCCCAGAGACACCTAAGGCTAGGTTTCCCCCTTTTTTTACCTGCAAAAACACAGAAAAACTGCTACTGCTTTTTCCTGTGTTATGGTAATTTTTGGGCATTTTTTTCTTGCGCTTTTGCCTTCTCTGGAAACTTAGCCTTAGTCCTCCCCTGGTCTTTAAAGGGGTACTCCACCCCTTTAAGTCCCCCCCTTCAACACTCCTGGTCCTTCTCCACTATTCCACTTTTCTGCCCCCCCTGCCCCCCCCCCCTCAGTCCACTTCACACTCCTCTGCCCCCTTTACCAAACCCAAACTTACCTTAACCCCACCCCCACCCCCCAAACAACCTCACTTCAGCCCCCCATGCCCTCCTAGTCCTTCTACACTACACTTTTCTCCACCAACCCCACCCCCAGTTCCCCCACATTAGGTTGTAGTTCCCCCACAGTAGGTTGCAGTTCCCCCACATTAGGTTGTAGTTCCCCCACATTAGGTTGTAGTCCCCCCACATTATGTTGGCAGTGTCCCCCACAGACATACAGCCTCCAGCCATATACAGTGTATGGCTGGAGAACTGTATGTCTGTGTACTGCCCACTGCTCCGACCACCGCTCCTCTGGTCCGGGGTCATAATCTACTGCAATGGCCTAGGGGCCATAGCAGTAGGTCCCGGGACCGGAGGAGCGGTGGTCGGAGCACTAAAGATGATGTGCAGGTAACTTACCATGCGTGCATCCTCGCTGCTCCGCTCCTATGGGAGCACGCAAGGGACTTCAGTGATGTCCCAGCGTGCGCTACCTCCCGGCGGCCCCTGTCCAGAAAGGTAACCGGGACATCCTTGTGTCCCGAAAAGATCTTTCAGGGCATAGGGATGTCCTGCTGAATGTGGGGGGGGGAGGGGGAATTACAGTATTTATCATTACCCCCCCTGCTCATCATTCTCCCCCTGCTCATCATTACCCCCCCTGCTCATCATCACCCCCCCTGCTCATCATTACCCCCTGCTCATCATCCCCCCCTGCTCATCATTACCCCCCTGCTCATCATTCCCCCCCCCCTGCTCATCATTACTCCCCTGCTCATCATTACCCCCCTGCTCATCATTCTCCCCCCCCTGCTCCCCCCGCTCATCATTCTCCCCCTGCTCATCATTCCCCCCCTGCTCATTATTACCCCCCTGCTCATCATTACCCCCCTGCTCATCATTAACCCCCCTGCTCATCATCCCCCCTGCTCATCATTCCCCCCCTGCTCATCATTCCCCCCTGCTCATCATTCCCCCCTGCTCATCATTCCCCCCTGCTCATCATTCCCCCCCCCCCTGCTCCCCCCTGCTCATCATTCTCCCCCCTGCTCATCATTCTACCCACCCTGCTCCCCCCCTGCTCATCATTCAACCCCCCTGCTCATCAATCCCCCCCTGCTCATTATTACCCCCCCTGCTCATCATTAACCCCCCCTGCTCATCATTAACCCCCCTGCTCATCATTAACCCCCCCCACTCATCATTCCCCCCCTGCCAATCATTCCCCCCCTCATTGCTCCCCCCTCTTCCTCCTTTTTCTATTTTTCATATTTCCTTACCTGGCCGCACTCGGCAGGCTCAGGTGATGCGTCGGGTCTTGTGGGCTGTGAGAGTGATATCTCCTGCGGCTCCTCTGCACAGCGTCAGGGACGTCACTCGTCATTTCCTGCTGCGCTGGGGTGTAATGAAGAAAACTGTGCCCTGCAGGAAATTATGAGTGACGCCCCTGATGTTGTGCAGAGGAGCCGCAGGAGACATCACTCGTCACAGCAGCCCACATGACCTGACGCATCACCTGAGCCTGCCGAGCGCGGCCAGGTAAGGAAATATGAAACATAGAAAAAGCAGGAGGAGTCCGGGGCAGGCCCACAGGAGCCGGCGCTGGTCACTGTTTTAAAGTGGCCGCGGCCCGGCTATCGGGGGGCCCCGATCCGCTACTGAGCAGCCCGCAGGGATGTCCCGCATGTGACGGGGCCCCCTGCGGGCACGGGGCCCGGAGCAGGTGCTCCATGAGCGCCAATGATGATCCGGCCCTGGCCCCACACAGGAACCTCTCCCTATTTCCACCTGCAAACACTGCCATTTCCCATGGTTTTTAGGGTGCATTCACACTGAGTAATTCAAGAGTAATTTTCTCGCGTAATTCCTCTTGATTTCTCCGCTAGTGACATTTGAACATCTTCCCCTTCCATTGACTTTAATGTATTTTACGCTCTTCAGTTCACACTGCGGAAATTTCCCTCGCGGAATTCCGCAGCGGAATTCCTTTCCGCTTGAAGAAAGGACATGTTCATTCTTCATGCGGAATCCGCAAGCAGAATTGCATTGAAGTCAATGGGAAAAATTATTTGCAGGTCTAAAATATTTCACGCGTAATTCGCGCAGATTTCGAGCGTAATACATGCGGAAAATAAGCGTATTGTAGCGTAAAATGAATGGAATGTACACGGAAATCAAGCAGAAATGGGCACGAAATCAGCTCAAAATCCGTTCGAAATACGAGCGTAATTCTCGCGTAATCGGCGCGCAATCCGCGCAAATTTCGCTCACTTTACGCCAGAATTCCACACGAAAAAATTTTTTCCGTATCAAATTTTTATGCTCCAATTCCTTGAACTTTACTCAGTTTGAACGCACCCTTAGGTGGAACTATGGAGAGGTTCCTGTGTCGGGCCGCCTTTTTTAAGACAAGTAACACTTTACTCGAAAAGGTGGAAGGGAACAACGTATTGTCCATTGTAGCAGGTGGGGGTAAAAAAAATTCCCCTGTAAGGCCCTTCTCTCGCCCTATTAATTCCCTTCTTGGCAAATGTTACTCGCCCTAAAAAGGGCAGCCCCACACAGGAAACTCTCTCTATTTCCACCTAAAAACCCTGGGAAATGGCAATGTTTGTAGGTGGAAATAGGGAGAGGTTCCTATGTGGGGCCGCCCTTTTTAGGGCGAGTAACATTTGCCAAGAAAGGAATTAATAATGCGAGAGTAGGGCATTACAGGGGAAGTGTTTATCCCCACTGGTTACAATGAACCATACGTTGTTCCCTTCCACCTTTTAGTGGTCTTTGCATCACATCAATAATTGTTGGTGTAGGTGGTACATGGTGTTTTTTGCACACCTTTTCTTTTGTTTGATTTAAAAAGTGGGTACATATATTTTATCCTAAGAAAAGTTAAGTTTTAGCTAATGCCTTATATTTAGCCAAAATGCAAAAGGTACAATAGGTCTTATTTACGGGGAAAGAATCCATCTATCTACCTTATATCTATCTCATGTCTATCTATCTATCTAGGAAAAGATGTTCCGCAGCACTCCAAATTTGTGCAAAAAAAATGTGATTTATTATCCCATAGCAAAGGTGATACAACGTTTCACCGGCCTCACACAGGCTTTTTCAAGCATACATCAGATACAAAGTGCCACATATTTATATGGTAAAAGACTTAAAGGGGTTCTCCACTGCCCTGCCTTCCGGAGCTTCGCTCGCAGCATCTGGAAGGTTATTACTCCGAACGCTGTGTGCGGGCTTCCGTGTTCTATGCCGCCCCCTTGTGACATCACGCCTGCCCCCTCGTGACGTCACGCCCGCCCCCTCAACAAAAGTCTTGATGAGGGGGTGGGCGTGATGTCACGAGGGGGCGGCCTCGAACACGGAAGCCCGCACACAGCGTTCGGAGTAATAAACTTCCAGACGCTGCGAGCGGAGCTCCGGAAGGCAGGGCAGTGGAGAACCCCTTTAATCAATTCATCAATCCAATTACAAATAATTAGTGTAAAAAAATGTGATACAGTAAAATGAATTGATTAAGTCTTTTATCATAAAAATATGCGGCGCTTTGTATCTGATGTATTCTTGAGAAAGCCGGTGTGAGACCGGTGAAACGTTGTATCACCTTTGCTATGGGATAATAAATCACCATTTTTTTTTTTGCATGAATTTGAAGTGCTGTGGAACATCTTTTCCTGTATACTACAAGACAGACTGTGACCGGGCCTGTACTGACGGCACCCACTGTACCTTTACACTTTGGGTTGTGCTGCTCTTCACTATCTTGGAGTATCTATCTATCTCATATCTATCTCTCTCATATCTATCTATCTCAGATCTATCTATCTATCTCATATCTATCTATCTCATATCTATCTCTCAGATCTCTCTCATATCTATCTATCTCATATATATCTATCTCTCTCATATCTATCTATCTCATATCTATCTATCTATCTATCTATCTATCTATCTATCTATCCATCTATCTGAAAATCCAGGAAACAGGAGCACACAAAAGGAATTTGTGTCAAAAAAGTGGAAGTTTATTCCATATAACCAGTGAAACAAGTAAGAGCAACGTTTCTGTGACCTCTCATCACCGGAAGCTTGAAAACGGTGATGAGAGGTCACAGAAACGTTGCTCTTACTTTTTTCACTGGTTATATGGAATAAACTTCCACTTTTTTGACACAAATTCCTTTTGTGTGCTGCTGTTTCCTTGATTTTTATGTGAGTAGATCCATTGATCAAGGTTCCCGTACAGCTTGCACCTTATCTCAATTCACTCTACGTTTGGTTGTGCTGCTCTCCTGGAACATTATCTATCTCATATCCAGGGGCAGACTGACAGATCGGGCACACAGGCACTGCCCGAGGGCCCGTGCCTGAGAGAGGCTTACCACTGCCAGCACCTTTTTTTCTTAAATCTACCTTCAGCCTTATATTTAGTCAGAATGCAAAAGGAACAATACGTCTTATTTTCGGGGGATTTCTTATTTTGGGGTAAAGACGGTATCTATCTATCTATCTATCTATCTATCTTATATGTATCTATGTACCTCATATCTATCTATCTCATATCTATGTATCTATCTATGTCTGTCTATCTCGTATCTATCTATCTCATATCTATCTTTCATATCACAGACGGCAAAAAAGTATTACTAAAACTTAACCTTTAATAATAGATAATTAACCCCTTAACCCCTTAAGGACCGGGGTTTTTTCCGTTTTTGCATTTTCATTTTTTGCTCCTTGCCTTTAAAAAATCATACCTCTTTCAATTTTGCACCTAAAAATCCATATGATGGTTTATTTTTTGCGCCACCAATTCTACTTTGTAATGACCTCAGTAACCTTGCCCAAAAATCTACGGTGAAACGGGAAAAAAATCATTGTGCGACAAAATTGAAAAAAAAACGCAGTTTTGTAACTTTTGGGGGCTTCCGTTTCTACGTAGTAAATTTTCTCTTTGTTCTGTAGGTCCATACGATTAAAATGATACCCTACTTATATAGGTTTGATTTTGTCGGACTTCTGGAAAAAATCATCACTACATGCAGGAAAATGAATACATTTAAAATTGTCATCTTCTGACCCCTATAACTTTTTTATTTTTCCGTATATGGGGCGGTATGAGGGCTCATTTTTGGCGCGGTGATCTGAAGTTTTTAACGGTATCATTTTTGCATTGATAGGACTTATTGATCGCTTTTTTTTTCATTTTTAAATGATATAAAAATTGACCAAAAATGCACTATTTTGGACTTTTGAATTTTTTTGCGTGCACGCCATTGAACGAGCGGTTTAATTAATGATATATTTTTATAATTCGGACATTTACGCATGCGGTGATACCATATATGTTTATTTTTATTTTTATTTACACTGTGTTTTTTTTTTATGGGAAAAGGGGGGTGATTCAAACTTTTAATAGGGGAGGAGTTAAATTATCTTTATTCACTTTTTTTTGCAGTGTTATAGGTCCCATAGGGACCTATAACACTGCACACACTGATCTTCATCATTGATCACTGGTTTCTCATAGGAAACCAGTGATCGGCGATTCTGCCGCATGACTGCTCATGCCTGGATCTCAGGCACTGAGCAGTCATTCGGCCATCGGACAGTGAGGAGGCAGGTAGGGGCCCTCCCGCTGTCCTGTAAGCTTTTCGGGATGCCGTGATTTCGCCGCGGCTATCCCGAACAGCCCACTGAGTTAACCGGCAACTTTTGCTTTCGGTTTTAGCCGTGCGGCTCAGCTCTGAGCGCGCGGCTAAAGGGTTAATAGCGCGTGGCGCCGAGATCGGCCCTGCGTGCTATTAGAGGCGGGTCCCGGCTTCACTATGACGTTGGGCCCGCCGTGTTATGATGCGGGGTTACCGTGTAACCCCGCGTTATATCAGGAGAACAGGACCAAGGACGTACCGGTACGTCCTTGGTCCTTAAGGTGTTAAGGACACAGCCCTTTTTGACCTTAAGGACGCAGTCGTTTTTTGAAAATCTGACCACTCTCACTTTAAGCATTAATAACTCTGGGATGCTTTAACTTATGAATTTGATTTTGAAGTTGTCTTTTTGTGACATATTCTACTTTGTGTTAGTGGTACATTTTTGCCGATACTTGCATTATTTCTTGGGGAAAAATCCAAAATTTCATGAAAAATGTAAATTTAAGGGTCTTTATGTTAGACATACCCTATAATTAACCCCATTATGAAAACTTCACCCCTTAAAGTGTTCAAAATGACATTTAGAAAGTTTATTAACCCTTTAGGTGTTTCACAGGAATAGCAGCAAAGTGGAGGAGAAAATTCTAAATCTTTATTTTTTACACTAACATGTTCTTGTAGATCCTTTTTTTTTTTTTTTTTTTCATTTTTACAAGGGGTAATAGGTAAAAATGTCCCCAAAATGTGTAACCCAATTTCTCTCGAGTAAGGAAATACCTCATATGTGGATGTTAAGTGTTCTGCGGGCGCAGTAGAGGGCTCAGAAAGGAAGGAGTGACAATAGGAATTTGGAGAGCAAATTGCCGAAAGGGTTTTGGGGGGGGGCATGTCTCATTTAGGAAGCTCCAATGGTGCCAGGACAGCAAAAAAAAAAAACACATGGCATACTATTTGGGAAACTACACCCCTCAAGGAACGTAACAAGGGGTACAGCAAGCCTTAACACCCTACAGGTGTTTGATGAATTTTCACGATAGTTGGTTGTGAAAATGAAAAATTTTATTTTTTTCACTAAAATGCTGGTGCAACCCCAAATTTTTCATTTTCACAAGGGGTAATAGGTAAAAATGTCCCCCAAAATTTGTAAACCCATTTCTCTTGACTAAGGAAATACCTCATATGTGGATGTAAAGTGGTCTCTGGGTGCACTAGCGGGCTCAGAAGGGTAGGAGCGACAATGGGATTTTGGAAAGCGAATTTTACTGAAATGGTTGTTGGGGGCATGTCTGATTTAGGAAGCCCCCATGGTGCCATAACAGCAAAAAAAATTGGGAAACTACACCCCTTGGTGCATCGCCCGCTGTCCACGCTACAGAAACGTCCAATGACGGCACTCCTGAAAAAATAGAGAACTGGCTACAACACATTAGTATTTGTTATTTGTGCATATCTTTCCTTCACAGGTTGGGGAATGAAATTCCCTTATGCCAAAATACATGATTACTACCTATGAAGTGTTGAATATAGCGCAAAAAATTATTATTGGGGTCCACGCATTCCCCAGGTTATAAGGAGCATCCAGCATCAAATTCAGAAAAATATGAGTGAAAGCCAAGCTCAGGATGTGCAGTAAAACTTAACTTTTAATTAATTAAAGTTAATAAAATACTAGAAGACAAGTGATGTGTAATGATACGGTCAAAATAAATACTGGTCAGTCCTTGGGCTCTGCAGGGCCCAGCCAGCCCAGTCTGACCTTTCACCTAGGGTGCGCATAAGAGTAACACCACAGGGTGAGCGATTTCATATACCACAACGCGTTTCTACCTACTGGTTTATAGCAGGTGTCATCAGGAGGTATCAACAATAATAGCAAGTATAGAGACCGACATACTAGGACTTATAGTGTATGGTCCTATATAGAACTAATATACTGTTAAGAACCAGACCTCTAATAAGATAAGTGACACAGTTTTTAGTGATCAGGGAGCCTGCAAAAGAAAAAGCACATAACTCTCCCTACTATGTTGCTCAGTTTGAGCTAATTCACAATGTGACATGAGATCATATCCGTGAATCCTGAGGGGGAGAAAGGCTATCCCTAATGGTCACTAATATGTCACACATGGTCTGTAGCAGATCTCAGCAGGGTTCCCGATTTCCACGGTTAGCTGGTCTGTGTGGCGTGTAGACGCTTCCCTGTCTGTAACAGGGTACCGGAGGTGTCCGGGTCCTTTCGCCTACTGCGGCGAAAGCTGGCGTCTGACGCCAGCTTTCGCCCCAGTAGGCGAAAGGACCCGGACACCTCCGGTACCCTGTTACAGACAGGGAAGCGTCTACACGCCACACAGACCAGCTAACCGTGGAAATCGGGAACCCTGCTGAGATCTGCTACAGACCATGTGTGACATATTAGTGACCATTAGGGATAGCCTTTCTCCCCCACAGGATTCACGGATATGATCTCATGTCACATTGTGAATTAGCTCAAACTGAGCAACATAGTAGGGAGAGTTATGTGCTTTTTCTTTTGCAGGCTCCCTGATCACTAAAAACTGTGTCACTTATCTTATTAGAGGTCTGGTTCTTAACAGTATATTAGTTCTATATAGGACCATACACTATAAGTCCTAGTATGTCGGTCTCTATACTTGCTATTATTGTTGATACCTCCTGATGACACCTGCTATAAACCAGTAGGTAGAAACGCGTTGTGGTATATAAAATCGCTCACCCTGTGGTGTTACTCTTATGCACACCCTAGGTGAAAGGTCAGACTGGGCTGGCTGGGCCCTGCAGAGCTCAAGGACTGACCAGTATTTATTTTGACCGTATCATTACACATCACTTGTCTTCTAGTATTTTATTAACTTTAATTAATTAAAAGTTAAGTTTTACTGCACATCCTAAGCTTGGCTTTCGCTCATATCTACCTATGAAGTGTTGCCATGCTTTTCTTAACAGGTCGTAGCCAATTAATTTATAAATATTTTTATGCCATTGAACGGCTATTTACCTACTTGTGGTATAAATTATCTTAAATGTGAATAACCCCCCTGATGACGCCTGACTATACAGTGAGGCAGAAACGCGTTGGTGGTTGTAATCATATGCATACTGACCCATAATCTGTCCCTGCTGGGGCAATGGGCCGGTGTTGACAATTGTTAAGATTAGTACCTGTGACAATTGGGGTATAATACTACCCGACTGTCTAATGGACTAGCACCCATACCGCAAATTGTATCATTAGTTCGATTTTTTTTTTTTTTTTGGGGGGTGCACAGGCAAATTTTAGTTTTGGTGACTTTTAAAAATAATCATTAAAGGTTATATTTTAGCACACCCTGAGCACATTTATAATTTATGTTGTTCTATCATTTGGAAACTACACCCCTCAAGGAACATAATAAGGGGTATAGTAAGCCTTAACACCCCACAGATGATGGACGAATTTTCGCTAAAGTTGGATGTGAGAATGAAAAATTTTATTTTTTTCACTAAAATGCTGGTGTTACCCCAAATTTTTAATTTTTACAAGGGGTAATAGGAGAAAAGCCCCCGAAATTTGTAACACAATTTCTTCTGAGTATGGAAATACCCCATATGTGGATGTAAAGTGCTCTGCTGGCGCACTACAATGTTCAGAAGAGAAGAAGCGCCATTGGGCTTTTGGAAAGAGAATTTGGTTGGACTAGAAGTCGGGGGCCATGTGCGTTTACAAAGCCCCCATGGTGCCAGAACAGTGGACCCCCCCCCTCCATGTGACCCCAATTTGGAAACTGCACCCCTCACAGAATTTAATAAGGGGTTCAGTGAGCATTTACACCCTACTGGCGTTTGACAGGTTTTTTTTTGAACAGTGGGCTGTGCAAATGAAAAATTACATATTTCCTTTTCACGGACCATTGTTCCAAAAACCTGTCAGACACCTGTGGGGTGTAAATGTTCACTGCACCCCTTATTACATTACGTGAGGGGTGTAGTTTCCAAAATGGGATCACATGTGGGGGGTTCCGCTGTTCTGGCACCATGGGGGCTTTGTAAACACACATGGCCTTCAATTCCAGACAAATTCTTTCTCCAAAAGCCCACTGGCACTCCTTCTCTTCTGAGCATTGTAGTTCACCCACAGAGCACTTTACATCCACATATGGGGTATTTCCATACTCAGAAGAAATGGGGCTACAAAATTTGGGGGGCTTTTTCTCCTATCACCCCATGTGAAAATACTAACTTTGGGGTAACACCAGCATTTTTGTGAAAAAAAAACAGATTTTTCATTTTCACGTCCAACTTTAACGAAAATTTGTCAAACACCTGTGGGGTGTTAAAGGGGTAGACCAGTGCTGAAAAACTTATCCCCTATCCTAAGGATAAGGAATAAGTTTCAGATCGCGGGGGGTCCGGCTGCTGGGGCCCCCCGCAATCTCCTGCATGGGGCCCTGGCTCACTGGCCAGATAGCGGGTGTCGACCCCCGCACGAAGCAGTGGCTGCCATGCCCCCTCAATACATCGCTATGGCAGAGCCGGAGATTGCCGAAGGCAGCGCTCCGATTCTCCCATAGAGTTGTATTGAGGTGGCGTGTCAGCCGCCGCTTTGTGCGGTGGTCAACACGCCCTCTTCACCCAGCAGCTGCCAGGGCCCCATACAGGAGATCGCGGGGGGGGGCAGCGGTCGCCCCCCCGCAATCTGAAACTTATGCCCTATCCTTAGGATAGGGGATACATTTTTCAGCACTGGATATCTCCTTTAAGGCTCACTATACCCCTTGTTATGTTCAAAAACAATGACACAGACAAGAATACCCTAGAAAGATGGGGAGAGGGAAATGTCTCATAATATACCAGGACACCCCTATGTACTCCCAGGGTCTAAGTAATAGGAACGTGTAATGTCTGCTAATACAGCAAGATTAACAAACAACTAAACAAGAGAAAACTGTAGCGGACTAAAGTAATAACAAAAATTCCTTTATTACTGAAACACAATATTAAAATACATACATGACACAGAAGAACGACTTCTGACAAGGACGTCTCCTGGCAAAAGTGCATAGAAGTGCTATAATGGCAAAGTGCCATATACTAAATAATGAATGCAGTACATGTGGTGGGTAATGCATGCAAAACAATGCACATTGCGTATAATGTATAAATATACAATACAAGAAAAAGAGTGTAGCAACATTATAGCAGCAATGTAGAAGGGTGTGATACACATCCAGCAGTATATAAAAAGAGTACAAAGATGCAAAAATAACAATGTGCACACTGGAGCAATACCCACATGTAACAGAGCAAGTAATTGCGTGGCCAGGGGACATCCACCCCTACGATAGTTTCGGACTATGTCCTTCTTCCGGGAGTGAAGACGACCCTTGTTATGTTCCTAGAGGGGTGAAGTTTACAAAATGGGGTCACATGTTGGTGACTTTTTTTTTTTTTTTGCGTTTATGTCAGAACCGCTGTAACTATCAGCCACCCCTGCGCAAATCCCCAATTTAGGCCTCAAATGTACATAGTGCGCTCTCGATCCTGAGCCTTGATGTGTGCCTGCAGATCACTTTACACCGTCATATGGGGTATTTCCTTACTCAGGAGAAATTACGTTACAAATTGTCTAAGGTCCCCGCAGATTGAGTCCCTCCATATCTATAGGGCTCTCCTGCAGGGCTTACCCCTAGTTGTCTTAAGTAAAGCGTTTACATATTGGTTTAATGTATAGGAAATATATGTATAGGACCTTAGTGGTCACGTGATTCACAGTTGTAATGTATGAAATGCTTAAGGACCTTTGGAGGTCATGTGATGTACCCAGAGTTCACTGGGTTCATAACTTACAGGTTTACTGACCAATGAGCTTTGTCCAGCCCCTTATTATATAAAGGGCTGCAGCCATTAAATTCTCTCTCTTATTTCCGAATTATCAAGCAAGCACAACATCTCAGCATCAGCATCTATTCAAGCTAGGCCTGAAGCCTAACATCCCGCAGCCACTAAACGTGAGTTACTCAAAGCTCAAACTACTCATCCTGTGTGACTACTATCAGCTCAAATATTTTAAAATAGTAGCACAGTGGCTAGCATCAAAAGCTCATTGCTTCCAAGTCCCAGCAAACCTGTGAGGAACCTGTATCCCGGTTCACTCTTGAAAAGACTGTTATGTTCAATACCGTTGCATAAAATCTGCAAGTAAAGTTTCTTCAGTTTACTTCATAAAATCTGCTGTGGACATTCCGTTATTTCTCCCTGCCGTTTGTGGGACGGTTGACGGTAGGAACATTACTATTGAGGAAACTTAACCCTGGTGTCACGACATTCAAGGGTTAATACCACCAGACCCTACACTATTACAGCAACAACCTAGACACCATTACTCTCCCGGCACCACATATAGGAGCAGGATTGTCATAGGAGCACATACATGGCAGCCACATAGTGAAAGAACTCCAAACACACTGCACAGCGTGTTTCCAGCTTTAAGTTTGAGCTTCAGCAAATTTTCCGCCGCAGCTCAAACTCCCAGCGGGAAACTCACTGTGAACCCCGCCCGTGTGAATGTACCCATAAAAACACTTCACTACACTAACACAAAATAAAGGGTAAAAGACTACATATACACCCCCCTACACTGCCCCCCCCAGTCCCCAATAAAAATAAAAATGTCTCATACGGCAGTGTTTCCAAAACGGAGCCTTCAGCTGTTGCAAAATAACTCCCAGTATTGCTGGACAGCCATTGACTGTTCAGGCATGCTGGGAGTTTTGCAACACTTGGAGGCACCCTGTTTGGGGAACACTGCCACATCCGACCCTATGCAAACCCCTAATTGAAGCCTCAAATGCGCATGGCGCTCTCTCACTTCAGAGCCCTGACTTATTTCAAGTCAACAGTTTAGGGCCACATATGGGGTATTTCTGTACTCAGGAGAAATTGCCTAACAAATTTTGGGGGGCTCTTTCTCTTTTTACCCCGTATGGAAAGGTAAAGTTGGGGGTCTACACCAGCATGTTAGTGTAAAAAACAATTTAAAAAAATGTACACTAACATGTTGGTGTTGCCCCATATTTTTCATTTTTACAAGAGGTAAAAGGAAAAAAAGACCCCTGAAATTTGTAGGGTACATTCACACGGGCGGGGGTTCACAGCGAGTTTCCCGCTGGGAGTTTGGGCTGCAGCGGAAAATTTGCTGAAGTTCAAACTTAAAGCAGGAAACTCACTGTGCAGTGTGTTTGATTTTCTTTCATTATAACATTAATGCTTATGCAGAATTATAAAACTACATCCCTTCCCCTTATCCCCTTACACCCTTCCCTTCAATTCCCTGGTTGGACTTGATGGACGTATGTCTTTTTTCAATCATACTAACTATGTAACTATGTAACTATGTGGCTGCCATGTATTTGCTCCTATGACAATCCTGCTCCTATGTGTGGTGCCGGAAGAGTAATGGTGTCTAGGTTGTTGCGGTAATAGTTTAGACACAAAGGTCTCATGGGACTGCACATAGCTATAAGCATGTCCCCTATCCTGCCATAGTGAAGGAATCTTCTAGTAACCACAAATAATACACTGCGAAAAACACACTGAACTAGAATTGAATTACCAAAATATAACAAATTTATTGAAAATACATATTGTACACTACATAACATGCAATATATGAAAAAGGCAAAAGGTACCCAACATAATATATGGGGGTAGGAAGTGAAGTAATATCATGCAATCATATATATGGACAATTCATGTAGAGTGCCTGTGCTGCTGTAAGGTGCTTGAAATGTAAACTTCCTCATTGACCTAGCCTCAGCTAAAATGCCCAGAGCGTCCACTCAATTATGACCTACAACTCACTAGGTGATAGTCTCAAAATATTGCCATAAAGAAATCAATAGAAATGGATCTTACCCATGTGGGACTGCACCGCTTAAACCACCACAACCCCTACAGCTGTTTCGTCTCCTTCTTCAGGGGGCTCTGATTGCGGTAATAGTGTAGGGTCTGGTGGTATTAACCCTTGAATGTCGTGAGCCCAGGTCAACCACCCCACAAACGGCAGGGAGAAATAACGGAATGTCCACAGCAGATTTTTTTAAGTAAACTGAAGGAACTTTACTTGCAGATTTTATGCAAGCGTATTGAACATAACAGTCTTTTCAAGAGTGAACCGGGATACAGGTTCCTCACAGGTTTGCTGGGACTTGGAAGCAATGAGCTTTGGATGCTAGCCACTGTGCTACTATTTTAGAATATTTGAGCTGATAGTAGTCACACAGGATTCAGTAGTTTGAGCTTTGAGTAACTCACGTTTAGTGGCTGCAGGTTCTTAGGCTTTGGGCCTAGCTTGAATTGATGCTGATGCTGAGATGTTGTGCTTGCTTGATAATCCGGAACTAAGAGAGAGAATTTAGTGGCTGCAGCCCTTTATATAATAAGGGGCTGGACAAAGCTCATTGGTCAGCAAACCTGTAAATTATGATCCCAGTGAACTCTGGGTACATCACATGACCTCCAAAGGTCCTTAAGCATTTCATACATTACAACTGTGTATCACGTGACCACTAAGGTCCTATACATATATTTCCTATACATTAAACCAATATGTAAACGCATTACTTAAGACAACTAGGGGTAAGCCCTGCAGGAGAGCCCTATAGACATGGAGGGACTCAATCTGCGGGGACCTTAGACAAGGGACAGGACCAGGTCCTGTACCGGGAGACCACATATGTATTTAATTCTATTCCATATACAACTAAGCATGGAAACATTAAATGGGTACTCCACTGGAAAACATTTTCTTTTAAATCACCTGGTGGCAGAAAATTTTACTGATTTGTAAATTACTTCTATTAAAACATCCCAATCCTTCTACTACTTAACAGTTGTGGTATGCTTCAAAGGAAGTTCTTTTCTTTTTGAATTTCTCTTCTGTCTGACCACAGTGCTCTCTGCTGACACCTCCGTCCATGTCAAGAACTGTCGAGAGCAAGAGAGGTTTGCTATGGGGATTTGCTTGTACTCTGGACAGTTCCAGACATGGACAGAGGTGTCAGAAGAGAGCACTGTGGTCAGGCAGAAAGGAAATTCAAAAAGAAAAGAACATCCTGTGGAGCATACAGCAACGGATAAGTTTTAGAAGGATTGGGATTTTTTAATAGAAGTAATTTATAAATCTGTTCAACTTTCTGGCACCGGTTTATTTAAAAGAAAATGTTTTCCAGTGGAGTACCCCTTTAAGATTTGTTTTTCCTTTTTTCAACGTATATCTAATAATATGATATGACCACCAGAGGGCAATATTTACTCACAAATCGAAAGTAATGTATTTCTGTTCATATTAAAGGACATGTTCTATCAATAACATTACAGTGAATGTAAATATTGTTAGCTCCATTAAATTAGAAAGAAGTGTGTGTTTCTTTTATGAGACCTTATTGAACTCAAATAATTTCGCTATATTCATAGTACTTCTAATAGTAACAGAAAGTGTCAGACCAGAGTATTGAACTAACCTGTATGGATAAAAGTATACAAGAGTATGTTCAGTACAGTTATACCACCATTATATCCTCACCAGGATGTGTAGATATCTATTTGCGTGAAGTAGGCAAAAAAAAAACGCATGGTTTTTGGTCACTTCCTTTAGGCTAAGTTTCCAGTTTTTGGATAACTGCCACTGCAGTTTTTGAGCCAAAGTCAGAAGTGGATCCATAAGGGAGGAGAAGTGTAAGTCCTTCCTTTATATGTCCTATTCCTTTTGAATACACTTCTGGCTTTGGCTCAAACACTGCTGTGGCACAATTCCAAAAACTGCATGAAAAAAAAACAAGTGGAAACTTAGCCTTAGTAGAAAATAATAATAATAATAATAAAATTCACTGTCAGTGGAGCATTGATGGGGGATCACTATTTTTTTTTTTAACACTTACCTGGAGTAGTTTTAAGCTTAAAAATGTTTCTCCAGATATCCCCTATAAAGTTGGGACCTGTCAGGAGTGCACCATTATATAAGAAGGCTTCCATTTAACTGTTTTTCCAATAAATATCACAGACGTACTCCACTTTTCTGATGTAAATCTGGCCTAACAAGTTAAAGGAGAAATGCAGCGCAAAACTTTTATCTTCCTTTGTGCCAAGGCTGCAAAAACTAAAAAAACAAACTATAACTCACCTTCCTCCATTTTCCCATTGAGCTGATACCGGCGTCCCATTCCTCTGGTGCTGCTCGGCTCCCTGCTTCTTAGGCTCAGAACGTTACACTGTGGTCAGCGTATCGCCAGCCGCAGCGATGTCCCGCCTCAGCCCAAGCTCGTTATATGACATGCGTTCAGCCTATCACCAGCCGAGGCGGGACATCGCTGCGTCCGGCGATACGCTGACTGTAGTGTGACGTTCTGAGCCTAAGAAGCACAGAGCAGAGCAGCCCATGAGGAACGAGGCGCCGATACTGGCGAAACAGGGGAACGTAGGAAGGTGAGTTAAAGTTTGTTTTTTCATTTTGCCGCTCTGGCACAGGGGAAGTTAAAAGTTTTGCGCCCATTTCTCCTTTATTTTATCTGGAGTTTTCCAGTCACCTATAGTAAAGCCTAAAGTGTAAACTGATGGCAAGATCATTCATGTAGGAGCGCTGTCAGACTATTATAGGTTATGATTTAAAGGCAAGTAGAACACGACCCAGTGTGGGAACAAAAGTCCCGGAAACCCTGCCTGAAACTCATTGGGGGAGATATTCTGTTACACCGATATTAATTACACTTTTATTTCTCCTCTCATTTTCAAAGGTCTTTTGTGCTGCTTTGAAAATATGAAAATATGTGAGAGTTCATTATTGTGCCATGTTTGTTAGTTTTTTTGGTGCCCAAATAAGCAATCTGGTAGAAGCATCTCACATAATATTCCATGATTACCAGTGCCCATACAAGTAATAACTGTATCAATAAAACATCTTCAGGGGTTAAATGTGAGTACAGGTGCAGTGACCATAAAAAAATTAAAAATATATATATATATATATTTATTTTTTATTTATTTTTTTATTAACATTTTCCATTGATAATTATTCATTTTTCAGTAATTGATTAAATAACACCCTGCTTTACCCCTCACTATTTATAGAAAAGTGACACAGAAAATCATAAAAGTTGAAAAAGTTTTATTGAGTGTTGTACAGATTAGAATTATCTGTCCGGCCTACCATCCTACACCATCTGTTGCTATTGCTCTTTGTCTGTAGACCCAGCAGGATAGTGGATTAGACTACACTTTTCTTTCTGCACGTGTACGTCTGAACCAAAGCCGATAGTACAAGACGTTATAAAAGATATAATCACTAGAGCACAGTAATTCTACTGTCGGAACATCAGAAATGTCAGAAATGTTTTAAAATCAACTGGTTCCAGAAAGTTATACTGATCTGTAAATTACTTCTATTAACCCCTTAAGGACTCAGGGTTTTTCAGTTTTTGCACGGTAGTTTTTTTTCTCCTCACCTTCTAAAAAATCATATTTCATTTTTTCACCTACAGAACTCTATAAGGACTTGTTTTATGGGCTACCAATTTTACTTTGTAATGACATGAATAATTTCACCACAAAATCTATGGTGAAACCCAAAAAAATGACTTGTGGGACAATTTTTTTTTTTTTAAAACACCATTTTGTAATTTTTAGCAACTTCCGTTTCTATGCAGTGCGCTTTTCGTAAAAATTACACCTTAGCTTTATTCTGTAGGTCCATATGGTTACAAGGATACCTAATTTTTTTTTTTTTTTTTTTTTTTTTACGACATAAAAAAAAAAACTGTGCACCAAAATTAGTATGTTTAAAATTGTCATATACATATACGCCATTGACTGTGTGGTTTACCGTATTTTTCGTCCTATAGGACGCACCGGCGTATAAGACGCATCCAATTTTTAGGGGCAAAATCTTAAAAAATAAAGATTTTGAACCCAATAGTGGTCTTCAACCTGCGGTCCTCCAGATGTTGCAAAACTTCAACTCCCAGCATGAGCCGTTGGCTGTCCGGGCATGCTGGGAGTTGTAGTTTTACAACATCTGCAGGTCCGCAGATTGAAGACCACTGCAGGAGGAGGTAATACTCACGTGTCCCCGCCGCTCCGGACCCGTCACCGCTGCCCTGAATGTCGCTCCATCGCTGTCACCGTGTCCCCGTCGTTCCGGAACGTCTCTGCTGCCGGCCGGGTATCCTCGCTCTCCGTCGCCGCCATCACGTCGTTACGCACGCCGACGTACGTACGCGACGACGTGATGACGAGGAAGGAGAGCGCCGGCATACAGGGGATCCCGAAACGGAGCAGACACCAAGGAGGCAGGTAAGGTCCCTCCCGGTGTCCTGTAAGCACTAACCCGGCTATTCAGTCGGGCTGTTCGGGACCGCCGCGGTGAAATCGCGGCGGTCCCGAACAGCCCGACTGAACAGCCGGGTTAGTGTCACTTTCCCTTCAGACGCGGCGGTCAGCTTTGATCGCCGCGTCTGAAGGGTTAATACAGGGCATCACCGCGATCGGTGATGTCCTGTATTAGCCGCGGGTCCCGGCCGTTGATGGCCGCAGGGACCGCCGCGATAGGGGTGCATTCGCCGTATAAGACGCACCGACTTTTTCCCCCCAGTTTTGGGGAAGAAAAAGTGCGTCTTATACGGCGAAAAATACGGTAATTAACATTATATTTTTATAGTTCGGACATTTACACACGTGGTGATACCAAATGTTTATTTTTATTGTTTACATATTTTTTATATGGAATTTGGGAAAAGGGGGGGGGGAGATTTAAACTTTTAGTATGGAAGGGGTTAATTCACATTTATTAACTTTTTTAAAACTTTCTTCATATATTTTTTTAGTCGCCGTAGGGGACTATTACATGCAATCTTCTGATTGCGTACACTGTTCAATGCTATGCCATAGCACAGCATTGATCAGTGTTATCTGCACTCGATTTCTCCATCCTGGTGAGCCAGGCCGGATCATCGGAGAGGAGATCGGGCAGTGAGGAGGCAGCTAAGAACCCTCCTGCTATCCTGTAAACCATGGTGATCCCGATCAGCCCGACTAAGCTGCCGGGAATGCTTTTTTTTTTTTCATTTTAGATTAATGATAGGATTAATGCCGAGTATCACAGCGATCGGTGATGTCTGGCATTAGACGCGGGTCCCGGCTGTTGATAGCCAATGGGACCACCCCACTATAGCAGGGGTGTTGCGCAGGGCGTACAGGGCATACAAAAAATTGTCTTCCAGTACTTATCAACTATTGTATACCCTGGAGGAAGTCATGTAGTCTTCCAGTCAGATACTGTGCTCTCTGCTGCCACCTCTGTCTGTGTCAGAAACTGTCCTGAGCAGGAAAAAACCCATAGAGCAAACCTCTCCTGCTCTGGACAGTTCGTGACACAGACAGAGGTGTCAGCAGAGAGCACCATTTCTGACTGGAAAGAACTACACAACTTCCTCCAGAGTATACAACAGCTATAAAGTACTGGTAGGCTAGAGTTTTTTTTTTTTTTTTTTTTAATAGAAGTAATTTACAAATGTGTATAATTTTCTGTCACAGGCTGGAAAACAAAATCTCCCAAGTACCCTTTTAAAGGGGGACTCTGCCCCTAGACATCTTATCCCCTATCCAAAGTATAGGGGATAAGATGTCTGATCACGGGAGTCCCGCCGCTGTAAACCCCTGCAATCTCTCCTTCAACACCCTGTGTCACCTGCTGCACGGAGCGAACTTCTTCATTTGGACCCTACACTGTTTAAAAGTACTGGATAACATATTTATTTTTTCTAGTCTTCAATTTACTGTGTATTTCACATTGTGACTGAACTTCATATACTTCCTGGATCATCGTATCTCAGAAAGAGGGAGGAGCTACATCTAACAGACAATTTATGACCTACCCTCAGATGTGATTGGCTGCCTGCTATCACCTGTATGCTTGGTTGCACCTTAAAGTTTTCTTGTTGTAATTTTTCATTAACTACTTCGCTGCTGTGAGTCAGTAAAAGAAAGAATTGCATATATTGCTCACCTCCTGTCGTTAATAAAATCTATATAAGTAAAATAATAACAAAGATAATATATATATATATATATATATATATATATATATATATACAGTATACACACACTTAATGGCACACAACTTTAAAATAAATAGTATATAATATATAGTATATAATAGCATGAATATATCTTTTTTGATCATATGAATGCTTTAGTGTATTGTTTTACATATTGTTTACTAGCTGAGTACCCGGCGTTGCCCGGTTTTCCTTCCTAATCCTTGTTGGGGAGGAAAATAAACAAAGAAGGAGGCTTTTGACCTCCTATCCCGTCCTCCTATCCCGTCCTCCTATCTCGACCTCCTATCCCGTCCTCCTATCCTCCAATCTCGAGCTCCTATCCCGACCTCCTATCCCGACCTCCTATCCCGTCCTCCTTTCTCGACCTCCTATCTCGACCTCCTATCCCTGCCTCCTATTCCATCCTCCTATCCCATCCTCCTATCCCGTCCTCCTATCCCGTCCTCCTTTCCCATCCTCCTTTCCTGTCCTCATATCTCGACCTCCTATCCAGACCTCCTATCCCGTCCTCCTATCCCGACCTCCTACCTGACCTCCTATCCCGACCTCCTATCTCGACCTCCTGTCCCGACCTCCTATACCGTCCTCCTATCCGGTCCTCCTATCCCGACCTCCTATCCCATCCTCCTATCTCAACCTCCTATCCCGTCCTCCTATCCCATCCTCCTATCCCGTCCTCCTATCTTGACCTCCTATCCCGTCCTCCTATCCCATCCTCCTATCCCCACCTCCTATCCTTTCCTCCAATCTCGAGTTCCTATCCCGACCTCCAATCCCGTCCTCCTTTCTCGACCTCCTATCTCAACCTCCTTTCCCGACCTCCTATCCCAACCTCCTATCCTGTCCTCCTATCCCGTCCTCCTATCCCGTCCTCCTTTCCCATCCTCCTTTCCCGTCCTCATATCTCAACCTCCTATCCAAACCTCCTATCCCATCCTCATATCCTGTCCTCATATCCCGTCCTCCTATCCCGACCTCCTACCTGACCTCCTATCCCGACCTCCTATCTCGACCTCCTATCCCGACCTCCCATCCCTTCCTCATATCCTGACCTGTAATATGTGTACCAGGTATTGAAATATCTCCAGCCGTACGGAAGTTATGTGGGAACATACATTCCCCATTGATTTGCATGGGACTTTAAACAAAAACCCGGACCCTCACAAATGGGGGTAGTTAAGGGTTAAATTAACTATCCTATATTTTAAGTGGACATATAAGTAACATGCAACACTTCAAGTCTCCCCCAAACTCTGGGGGCTGTTTTTAACTGGGGTGCTGCGTACAAGATCACAGGGGACCCCTGCGATCAGGCATCTTATCCTCTATCCTTTGGATAGGGGATAAGATGTCTAAGCGCCGGAGAACCCCTTTAAGTGTTTCTGGGACAACCATTGTATGTTGAAACCATTGTATGTTGAGACCAGAACTCTATGGAAACCTGGTAATTGGTTCTAAAGGCACCAAAATGTCATCCAAAAATAGGAAAAAGTGATGATTAAAGAAAAATAAGTAGATAACTAATATAGATAAAGCAAATCCTTACATATAAAAGTAAGAAAGATCTGCAGGGAGCTGTAAATCACTGTCTATGTCAGTGTTTCCACAGCAGGGAGCCTACAGCTGTTGTAAAACTACTACTCCCAGCATGCCCGGAAAGCCAAAGGCTGTCCGGGCATGCTGGGAGTTGTAGTTTTGCAACAGCTGGGGGCGCCCTGCTTGGGAAACACAGGTCTATGTAGAGGACAGAAGCTTCTTCAGGGTCCTGTACAGTGCACGCAATGTCCTAAAAAAGTAACATGGAGCCGTCCTCACCTGGTGTCCAAAGGAGCAGGTAACCCTGGTACAGGTAAAGAGTACAGAACATGTAATACCTCCCTGTACTGTAGGGGGCGATACCATACACCAGTCAGTGCATGCACTTCAGTAATACAGGTGTTTTACCAGTAAAATGCCCATTCTGATTGGTCATTCCGGCTATTGACACGTTTCACAGATCTGGACTGTCTGTACATTGTATGTTGAGTCTGGTTTCAAGTTACAATGGTCCAGAAAAGACCATTGTATGTTGAAACTATTGTATTTTGAGGCCATTGTAAGTTGAGGGATCATTGTACATTTAATGAAAGAGAAGGTAATGTTTTTTGGCCATGTAAAATCTATACACACCAATGGAAACGGTTCTCCCAGGAGAAGATACCTGAAAAAGAATATTAATTCAAGGGGATCTTCTTTCTGAGTTAATGTCTGTCACATGAATGATAAGGTATATATTTTAGATATATAAGATATATATATATATATATATATATATATATAATATCACTGATCGGTTTGCCCGTTATTTTAAGTTTGGAGGTCTCCCAGGTTTTAATATAGACTGACGAACAGGAAACCTTTTAAAATTGCTTTTATTATTAAAATTATTTTGAACAATTGTCGGGTGTATATATTTCTGTAGATCGCACCTTAGCTGCCTTTTTCTAGCCTTCAACACAAATACTTTAAAGATACATGTATCTTGCTTCTGTCTTCTATTGTATAATGTCAGGCAGTGTTCAGACTGTGCGTATATCGTGCGTTTTGTTGCTGTGCACAGATTAATTGCAAAGTGGCTATGTGCAAAATGTCTTCTTAACTAGGCAATCAGTGTATCCATCAGTGTAGTGCTCTTTTTTGATGAGTACATTGCATACACTGTCCTTATTTACTCATAGCATTGACATGTTATTGCACTGTCCACAGTCTATTATTGCACTATTAATTATTGCACATGCCACTTAGCTTTATTTCTTCCTTTAAGAGATAAGGTGCGTCTTTTTTATCCTTGGAGCTTGAGTATGCGTATTAAGCCGATCCTATGCCGATCCTACGCGTTTCCTCTATGCGATTCTTCAGGGACCTTGTTGCGGCTTTTAAAATCTTGGCTTGCATCCTTTTGTGTAAGCGGCTCCTTTCATATGTGCGGCTCTGATGCCGGCCGATGACGGCCGTCATCAGAGCCGCACATATGAAAGGAGCCGCTTACACAAAAGGATGCAAGCCAAGATTTTAAAAGCCGCAACAAGGTCCCTGAAGAATCGCATAGAGGAAACGCGTAGGATCGGCATAGGATCGGCTTAATACGCATACTCAAGCTCCAAGGATAAAAAAGACGCACCTTATCTCTTAAAGGAAGAAATAAAGCTAAGTGGCATGTGCAATAATTAATAGTGCAATAATAGACTGTGGACAGTGCAATAACATGTCAATGCTATGAGTAAATAAGGACAGTGTATGCAATGTACTCATCAAAAAAGAGCACTACACTGATGGATACACTGATTGCCTAGTTAAGAAGACATTTTGCACATAGCCACTTTGCAATTAATCTGTGCACAGCAACAAAACGCACGATATACACACAGTCTGAACACTGCCTGACATTATACAATAGAAGACAGAAGCAAGATACATGTCTCTTTAAAGTATTTGTGTTGAAGGCTAGAAAAAGGCAGCTAAGGTGCGATCTACAGAAATATATACACCCGACAATTGTTCAAAATAATTTTAATAATAAAAGCAATTTTAAAAGGTTCCCTGTTCGTCAGTCTATATATATATATATATATATATATATATATATATATATATATATATATAGCAACAGAAGAATGCAGCAGCACACTGCCAGCACAAGGATATAGGTGAAACATGAATATGCAGTTAAAACATGGAGAGCTATACAGCTATGGTGTAATAGATGCAAATGTGAAACTATGAAATAGTGAGGCACTTAGCTCGCAAATTTGTCTCCTTCGGCGGTCAAATAGCTTGGACCGTCCCACCGCGATAAGGTGGCCTCCTTGGGACGGACCCTACACTGTGAATATGCCTCTGTGTGAACAGTTCAGTAAGCATGGCAGGATCTGGAACATCCAAGACACCTTATATACACACCTGATAGAGGTGGGTGGGGTGCAAGGCCAACATGGAGGTAGCCACTGCCCCGTATGTGCAATACAGACAAAGAATAAGTCAGCCAGCACTTTAGTTGATACCAAACTATTATATGGACCTGGCCTACAGGTGCACGCTACTAGGCTAGATATACAGCAACAGAAGAATGCAGCATATATGTATATATATATATATACATATGTCCAAAAAACCTTATTGACATATAATACAAGTTTATTATAGGAAAAGCTAGAGCTTCCCAGCAACACATCAATCCCTGCAAAGCTGATGCGAATTGATTATTTCCATATGGAGAAGCTAGCGAACTACCTGATGTCACTAAATGGCTTGCAAATTTTTTTTTCCACATGGAAACATTCAGATCCCATGATGTTAATACTGTAATGCAATTTTATGACATCTTCTAGGACTCGCCATGTAACTGCAGGTGAGTTTTTCTTCTCTTATGAACCACATATCTATCAGTTTTTCGCACTCAATAGAACTGCTTATTAGACTAAAGGTCATATTTCTGAAGCTGCACAATTTGTTTCTATCTTTATAGTGGCATGGCATGTGACTAGCTCAAAAGCACTTCTCTGTGCAGTATTTCTCCAGTCAAGTACATATGGCAAAGAATAGAAAGCACCTCAATTGCCATCCAATATGAAAAGACTGTTTTTAAGAATAACACTCACCTGCTATTAGAGATCAACCACACACAGTACTCCAGTGAAATAAAACATATCCACAGGATAGGAGATACGTTTTAGATTGCGGGGTCCGAATTCTGCGTTCTCCCGCACAGCACCCTGGCAGCTGCCAGAAATGGGGCGTGCCGACCTCCGCAGGAAGCCATGGCTGACACATCCCCTTCATGTTTCTCTATGGGATGCATGAGGGGGGAGGGGTGCGTCTACAGCCACTTTGTGCGGGGTCGGCACGCCCTCTTCCTGGGCACTGCCAGGGTTCCATGCAGGAGATCGTGGGGGATTCTAGCGGTCGGACCCCCGCAATGTAAAACTTATCCCCTATCCTGTGGATATGGGATACGTTTTATTGCACTGGAGTACTCCTTTAAGATTGTTTCTTAATTATGCAAAGTAAATCATAGGCTCCTTTCACACTATGAGCATTAATCTGTTATTAAACATCTGTTTTCTGTGTAAAAACTGATGTATAATAACGGATGAAATAACGGGTGCTAACAGCTGAATAAAATATTCATCCGTTAAAACCCATTATAACATCCCTCATGTATGGCGTTTTAACACCTCTGCCTACAGACTCCCACAGCCGAGACTGCTGCTACTCCCATCATGGAACAGACTTCTTTCCATGATGGGAGTAGTAGTTCCCTGGCTGCGGAAGTCTGCGGGTGGCTGGGGAGGCTACATTAGTGTTTGTACAGTAGTACAAACACTAATGTAGCCTCCCCAGCCACCCGCAGACAGAGACCTACTACTCCCATCATGGAAATACGTTTTTCCATGATGGGGATTGTGGTACAGGAGCAGAGTGATTGATCGCACCAGGTCTCACTTCTGAGACCCGATGCGATTAGAAGTTATTAAAGAGGGTAGCGGG
The DNA here is from genome assembly GCF_029499605.1 of Hyla sarda. Classification (NCBI taxonomy): domain Eukaryota; kingdom Metazoa; phylum Chordata; class Amphibia; order Anura; family Hylidae; genus Hyla; species Hyla sarda. The sequence goes on from NC_079192.1 coordinate 75,069,136, forward strand.
CAGCATGCTCCACTCCCCTGCGATGTACGATGTATTTACTTTCATTTTTAAATTCCCCGCCGGGAGCCCTAAATGGCCGGTACTGAGGAGTCATTCAGGTCTCCCGGCAGGGTTTTCAAATATGGGGAAAGATATTTGGAATTGCTGGGGAGGGGGGTATATATCTGGCCCCCACAACCCTTCTATATATCTGGCCCCCCACAGCGCATTTATATATGTCCCCTCCCCCGCAGCGCAAAATAATGTCCGTTAATTTACCCGTTTCTTGTGATGGAAGAAAATTTAGTGCATGTGCCGTTATTTCTTCCGTCACAACTAATGTCCGTTCTTCATGACGAGCTATAACTGGTCATAACGAATAATTAAAAATTTCCATAAACTTGAATGGGATTGTGTTACAGCCCTTTAACATGGCTTTTCTAACAGATGTTTGTAATGGATCTTTTAACAGAACAACTTTATAGTGTGAAAGGGGCCTATAGATTAGCAATTCACATCCAAATGTGATGACTTTATTTTTTAGCCAGCAAAGTCATTGATAAGAGTTAGTGAAAAGAGCATTAGTGATGTTATACCACCAGTGGACATTCGTTGTTGGTGACCTTTGTCAATGTGGTATATAGTATGGAGCATTGCAGGAAAAAGTATGCAAATAGGGCTCGCAAAAGAAGACTTTGTGGCGGAGGATATTCCTACATTGTATAGCATGGCCATGATATAGTGTAATCACAAATTTTACTGGCTTTAGGATGTCTTTTCTTGACTTACCCCTGACAGGAAGTTGTGTAGTCCTTTCATTCTCAAAGTCTCAGCAACTCCCTAGCTCCTTCCTCTGAGAAGATACACCAACTTCTGTATGAAAAGACTTGGCTGAATTTTGTCCCTGAGCTAAATCTCTGTTCTCTGAGTGATGTCACCACCTCTGACCAGCCCCATCAGCCTTTATCACCAACTTTCTGCCATTTGCACATATACGTACATATCTTTATTGGGATATTAAATAAAGAATAAACAGTTTTTATACCATGCTGCCTTGTTGCTGAACAATGTCACAGGCAAAGGAGCAGACAGGAAAAGAATACAGTAGTTGACTACAGAGGAAAGTTGGGGACTCAAAAGTACTTAACAGCTCTGGGCTGGGAACTGTAAGGAGTGCTGTGTAAGGGTAGTAGGCAAGGTAGGGGTATTTTATGGAGAGCTGAAGGGAAGCAATGCATTCTAATGTAGCAACTGTTTAACCGGAAAGTAGTAATTTCTGACATATAAAGGGAAAGGACTACAAACCAAATAAACAAATGAACTCTTGATGGTTTTAGAACATGGACAGACAAGTAAGCAATGTTATTTGCAGCCTTTGTTTTTTTATTTTTTTTTATTGACGTTGGAGAAACATAGAAACATAGAATGTGTTGGCAGATAAGAACCATTCAGTCCCTCTAATCTGCCCAATATACTGAATATTATGAATAGTCCCTGGCCCTATCTTATATGAAGGATAGCCTTATACCTATCTCTATCTTATATGATGGATAGCCTTATGCTTATCCCATGCATCCTTAAACTCCTTCACTATATTTGCAGCGACCACTTCTGCAGGAAGGCTATTCCATGTATCCACTACTCTCTCAGTAAAGTAATACTTCCTGATATTACTGCAGAAGCCTTTGCCCCTCTAATAAAAAAACTATGTCCTCTTGTGGTAGTTTTTCTTCTTTTAAATATGCTCTCCTCCTTTACTGTGTTGATTTCCTTTATGTATATAAAAGTTTTTATCATATCCCCTCTGTCTCGTTTTTTATCTATACATTTACTTTCCAGCGGCATGAGCACTTCCCTCTCTACTGCCAATACTTCTCCCTATACACCAATGAGCACTTCCCTAATTTCTGCTAATGCCTCTCCCTATACACCCATGGGCACTTTCCTATCTACTGCTTATATCTCTCCCTATACACCCTTGAGCACTTTCCTCTACTGCTAATATACACCCATGAGCACTCACTCTATTACTAATACCTCTCCCTATGAGCACTTACCTTTACTTCTTATACCTCTCCCTATACACCCATGAGCACTTCCCTCTCTACTGCTAATACCTCTTTCTATATACCCATGAGCACTTTCCTCTCTACTACTAATGCCCCTCCCTATACACCCATGAGCACTTTCTTCTCTACTGCTAATACCCCTCCCTATACACCCAAGCATTCCACTAGCATTTCCTGATTCTCTATGACATTGTCTGCCTACCTTTAATTCTTCTGAAATAATGACCCTTAAATCCCTTTTTTTTACACCCAAGGTGCATTATCTTACACTTATATAAATTAAATTGCAGTGGCCAAAGTCCTGACTATTCTTCTAGTTTATTTAAATCCTTTACTATTTGACGTATCCTCTAGGAACATCAACCCTGTTACAAATCTTTGTGGGAAAAAAAAGACAAAATGTAAACCAATAAATAGCAGGAAAGACATACACAATACATATGACCCTGTCATACTCTCTAAAGGTAGGTGGGTTAGCACACTTGCATGTCCCTAAATCTACAAAAGCCTGCTAGCAATAGCCTGCTAAATAAATTCTGTATACATGTGCTGTCAATTCAATACTGCAGACAGCGAGTGGTCAAAATAGAAATAACATTTTTAAAAGAGTCTTAGTAGGATAACAGTCATTATTAATAAAAAATAAATAAAATATGCGGGCAAGAAGTGCTGATCAGAATACAGTAGAATGAAACACAAGGACCCTGGTACATGGAGCAATTATTGGCCATGTAATGGGACCCTGAGTAATAGACTAACTGGTTTATTCTGACTTGCCAAAAAACATGTCGCACACACATTTCCACAAGTAATAAGGTGATTCAAGCCAACAAATTATGGAAGCAAAGGACACAAGTTAAAGGGGTTATCCAGGAATAGAAAAACAGAGCTAAGTTCTTTCAAATACCGCTCCTGTCTGTCTCCAGGTTGGGTGTGGTATCACAACTTGGCTCCATTCACTTCAATGGAACTGAGCTGCAGAATGACACCCAACCTGGAGACAGACGGGGAGTGGTTTTTGAAAGAACGTAGCTCTGTTTTTCTACTCCTGGATAACCCCTTTAAGATAGATAAAAGGAATATGATCAGCATTGATGATCCTGTGCTGTGACCTTAGCCAGTGACATACATAGAAACATAAAATGTGTCAGCAGATAAGAACCATTTGGCCAATCTAGTCTGCCCAACATTCTGAATACTATGAATAGTCCCTGGCCCTATCTTATATGAAGGATATCCTTATGCCTATCCCATGAAGGCTTAAAGGGGTATTCCAAGATCTTTATTTTTTATTTGGCTATGCCATAGGAGCTCTAGAGTTAGTGTAGTTCATAATATAGTGTCTGTACCTGTGTTTGATGGATGATCTTGCAATTCTTATGTGATCTTTGTCCTTCATGTTTATTTTTAGTAGCACACAAAATTTGTGTTGTCTCTGGCTTTTCCCAGATTGAAGTACAGCCCGAGACATTACATCACTAGTCAGGTGTTGAAAGGGAGTCTGTCTGCATCAATGGGTGGAGCAACAGCTGGTTGTATCATTCTCCACGGGGCTGCAGGGAATTGTAGTTTCAAGCGCAGCAAACATGAAAGGGCTGATGTGTCGGAGGGAGAAGCAAGACTTCACATTTACAAACAAGGGATCCTGGGACTTGTAGTTAGGGTTAAGGAACTCCAACAGGAAATTTCACAAAAGGAAAACAGCAGCGTTACGGTGGACTCACAACACAGCCATTTAGCCCCAAGACAAGCACAGATCCTTCCCAAGCATGTCCACTACTGTCTGGCAGGTAAGTACTAAGCAAACACTTACATTGATGTGATCTAAGGTGATACAAGGTGCTCTACTCCAAGTGCAGTTGTGCACCTACGTTGGAGTGGAGGACCTGCACCTATGGATCACAATGTGGTTTCACAACTGTGGGTAAGGTTAAGGTAAACAATGACATTAGCTAACCCTCAAAACTGATGTAAAATTGAGACATTAGCCAGTATATCCTTATATGAAGGACACACTTGAGCCCGCACACCACGCCAGGTAAGTACTAAAGTCACCTTATGTTGGATAACTCCTTTAAACTCCTTTACTGTATTTGCAGCTACCACTTCTGCAGGAAGGCTATTCCATGCATCCACTACTCTCTCAGTAAAGTAATACTTCCTCATATTACTACATAAACCTTTGCCCCTCTAATACCAACAGAGGGGGCTGGGGTTTAGCCCAATAGCCACTGCACCATATAAGAAGACAACAGCATTATCACGTTGGATAGTTAAGTGGTCCTGACAATGATTTTGCATTGGGATCCAAGAGCTTCACGTTACACTTTCTGACATTGGTTGCTGTGGGGATCTACATTATCCAAAACTGTAATTTCCTTATGCATGTTTATTTGAGTCTGTGACTATAGGACATCTGATCAGTAAAAGGGAAATAGGTGCTTTTGATCCCCAGAAAACAGGTGTGCATTTGCATAAGCAGTCAATGAACTCAGTTCTTCCATGTGAATAAGGTATTTCAGCATGTTGCATGCATTATTTATTTTATATATTTGCTTTGCTAAATGAAATCAGGGTGTTATAGTCTATGCTCTATTAATGTCATCACTATATTTATTTGCATCTACAAACAATCTATTTTCTATATTTGTATTTACTTATTGATATATTTATTTAGGCGCATCTCTTAACTCATTATTTATAGTATATAATATATTTATTTATATAATATTTATTTAGGAGAATTTTTTAACTCATTATTTATATATATTTATTTATTTAGGTGCGTCTATTAACTACTAATTTATTTTAAATATTATATTTATTTATTTAGGCGCATCTACTAACTCCTTACTTATATTATATATTATATTTATTTATATTGATTTAGGTGCATCTACTAACTTAGTGTCTCCCAACCAGGGTGCCTTCGGCTGTTGCAAAACTACAACTCCCTGCATGCCCAGACAGCCTTTAGCCAAAGGCTGTCTTGGCATGCTAGGAGTTGTAGTTTTGTAATGGACGGAGGAAGCCTAGTTGGTAGACACTGAGCCAATATGATTCTTTCAATAGACAGTGAATGGCTGTCCGGGCATTCTGGTAGTTGTAGTATTGACACAGTTAGTAAAAATAGACTCCTCTGATGCATAATTATTTGACTTAAATTACTTTACTTTACCATTTTATGCCAGAGGCATTTTGGGTGAAAAGGCAACTAGGCTCTGCTTCATCTAGGGGCATATAATTAGTTTCCTGCCCTAATCTTTTATCTAAAGACCTTGGCAAAGGCAAAGTTGTTTGTTGGTCCCAAAATAATGCTGTTAGCTCAGGGCAGTAGACCCATCTCTGGGCTAGGATTTGCAACCGTAATATGGAAACAAAATTATTCCCATATTACACTGTTATTCATCTTTATGTTTTAATATTCACTGGAGTCGCTTTGTTCTGCGTGAGCACCTCCCGAGATCCCCATTCATAAATCAGCACGTCCTATTAATCACCAAGCAAGGGCAGTCAGATGCACCAGTGTCGATTCGCAATCAGTTTTTTCATTTAAAAAAATATATATATTTTTTTTTTTCTTCTTCTTTATAGGAAGTCACTGAATGATTATTTGTGTAGCCTCTATTCTTTTGGAGCCATAGAACCAGAGTTTGGGCAGACCCTTAAGCTAAAGTAACATCAGCCACATGGCAGAGAGGAGAAGGAGGAAGGATCACATGACCTCAGGGTAGCCCAGAATACCTTTCAAGCAGCTCTCCCAGCCAATCAGGAGGCAGTATAAGGGTGATGTCAAACAACATAAAAGTTTATGCACATAGCTTGAGCAGCCATTTTAGAGATAACAGGTGTTAGGTGAAGATCTCTGTGAGGGAAATTAAGCAGTGAATACCACAGATAGAAGTAGGACCACACATATATAATATTTGTAGTAAAAGCAGCAGAGAGTGTTCTGTATCTGTTCTGTTAGCGCAAAATCTGTTTTTATTGTAGGTTAATCCATTTGTATGCTTTACACTAATTGCAGTAATATGACCTACAAATACGCCACTACAGCGTATGGGGTAAACCCACTAAGAGTAAAAAATATATATGTAATAAAATGAATAAATTAAAAATCTGATAAAACCAATAAGCATCAAATTAATAAAATGTATAATTTTTATTTACAAAAAAAGGGGTACATATATCATACACAAATGAAGAAATAGTATATAGCTATATAGCATACATAAAAATAATAATAATAAACAATAGCACAATTTGATAATGTGGATAATTAATTATAAATAAAATATAAGCATAAGAAATGCAAAAGATGACAGGGACGGGAAAAAAGATAAAAACAAGAAAGTATGAATGCGGAGGTCAATTGATCACCAATGGATCATAAAAAACACCTATTGCTATAGAATATGTGCAGATTGTAACAATAAATATAGCATAAAAAGTATATAACAGTGTGAAATGTATATCAAACACAAGTGTATATAAGGTGCAATGTGCAACAAAAAAATATATATATTAATACAAAATAGTGATACACAGCAGCATATGTGTAGTATAAATACAACAAGTCATGCAAAAAGAACAAGACAAATAAAGTGCTGAGAATAAAGGTGTCAGAATATATATACTTGACCCCACATTTAAAAAGAAGGTAAATTCCATGTCCCTGCGATCACCTCCAACGCGTTTCACTGTGACCGGCTTTATCGAGGAGTATGCATGTAATGAATAAGAGCGAAGATATATAGGGTATTCAATAAAGGAACTATTAACACACCTTTAGTATCGGGAAGCGCCTCAGCTAACTACCGGAAATGACCTACAACGCCAGGGATGCTCTAGTGTCTAATGCCACAGAGTATAAGAACGCACGGGCTACACCAAAATGGCGCCTGACACCTTTACTGCGCATGCGCGTCTACATAAGGGATAATAGGAGGAACAGAGGCTCTGAAAAAATGGCGTCCGTAGTCTCTACTGCGCATGCGGGGGCAGCGAGACTGAATAGTTAATGTAATATATATTTAAGCAGAATGAGTGATAGATTACTAGCTGAAACCAGACCATAATTTATAAGGTAAATGTGTAATTAAACTCTGGCCAAAAATAAGAAAGGGAAAAGGGGAGCAGAAAAGAAACAAGCAAAAAGCAAACTATAATAATTATAATAATAGAAACATGATACGACAAGTGAATGAAATAAGTGAACTAAATTAATAATAGAGATCATGATTGCAATAGAGCATGATAGTGGGTAAAAAATGGAAATGATATAGATGTTTGTGATAAATAATATAAATGTATAGAAAAGTGAAAAAAAATATATATATATAGAATAATAAGTATATGTAAATAAATATAAATGTGAATTATATACCTGAAACAACAATATATAAACATTCATATCCAACATGATTAAATATTAGATAATTCATATACAGTGAAGATTGAGTGTATAAAGGAATATAACATGAATGATACTGCTAATAAAAATATGTAAAAATAAAAATTAATGGAGATAATAATAAATAAATTATAAATAAATAATAAATAAAATGAAAATAATGAATAAATATGTGTACAAAGTGCATATCAAATGTTCATGCAGGCATGCTAAGTACATATCAGATCACATGCAGATGAAATACATGCAAAAAGAAAAATGCATCAATACATAAAAATAGGGGGCCCCCCACAAAAAAATTTATAAATCAAAAATAAATATATACATATATATATATATATATATATGTAATGATGTCCATGTATATGGGCGCAGAGTTTGGGCAGAACCTTATGCTAAAGTAACATCAGCCACATGGCAGAGAAGAGAAGGAGGAAGGATCACATGACCTCAGGGTAGCCCAGAATACCTTTCAAACAGCTCTCCCTGCCAATCAGGAGGCAGTATAAGGGTGATGTCAAACCCACCATAAAAGTTTATGCACATAGCTTGAGCAGCCATTTTAGAGATAGCAGGTGTTAGGTGAAGATCTCTGTGAGGGAAATTAAGCAGTGGATACCACAGATAGAAGTAGGACCACACATATATAATAATTGTAGTAAAAGCAGCAGAGAGCATTCTGTATCTGTTCTGCTAGCGCAAAATCTGTTTTTATTGTAGGTTAATCTATTTGTATGTTTTACACTAATTGCAGTAAGCAGAGCTTTCCAAACTGATATTTCGCCATACGATAATGTGTCTGCTGCGGTGTGTATGTGTGTCACACAAACATAATCAATACTAACTTGCATGTACAGTACAGACCAAAAGTTTGGACACACCTTCTCATTCAAAGAGTTTTCTTTATTTTCATGACTATGAAAATTGTAGATTCAAACTGAAGGCATCAAAACTATGAATTAACACGTGGAATTATAGACATAACAAAAAAGTGTGGAAAGTGTCCCCAAGTGCAGTCACAAACACCCTCAAGAGCTACAAAGAAACTAGCTCACATGTGGACCACCCCAGGAAAGGAAGACCAAGAGTCACCTCTGCTACGGAGGATAAGATCATCCGAGTCACCAGCCTCAGAAATCGCAGGTTAACAGCAGCTCAGATTAGAGACCAGGTCAATGCCACACAGAGTTCTAGCAGTAGACACATCTCTAGAACAACTGTTAAGAGGAGCCTGTGTGAATCAGGCCTTCATGGTAGAATATCTGCTAGGAAACCACTGCTAAGGACAGGCAACAAGCAGAAGAGACTTGTTTGGGCTAAAGAACACAAGAAATGGACATTAGACCAGTGGAAATCTGTGCTCTGGTCTAATTAGTCCAAATTTGAGATCTTTGGTTCCAACCACTGTGTCTTTGTGCGATGCAGAAAAGGTGAACGGATGGACTCTACATGCCTGATTCCCACCGTGAAGCATGGAGGAGGAGGTGTGATGGTGTGGGGGTGCTTTGCTGGTGACACTGTTGGGGATTTGTTCATAATTGAAGGCATACTGAACCTGCATGGCTACCACAGCATCTTGCAGCGGCATGCTACTCCATCTGGTTTGCATTTAGTTGGACGATCATTTATTTTTCAACAGGACAATGACCCCAAACACACCTCCAGGCTGGCTGTGTAAGGACTATTTGACCATGAAGGAGAGTGATGGGGTGCTGCGCCAGATGACCTGGCCTCCACAGTCACAAGACCTGAACCCAATGAAGGCAAAAGGACCAACAAGTGCTAAGCATTTCAGGGAACTCCTTCAAGACTATTGGAAGACCATTTCAGGAGACTACCTCTTGAAGCTCATCAAGAGAGTGCCAAGAATGTGCAAAGCAGTAATCAAAGCAAAAGGTGGCTACTTTGAAGAACCTAGAATATGACATATTTTCAGTTGTTTCACACTTTTTTGTTATGCCTATAATTCCACATGTGTTAATTCATAGTTTTGATGCCATTAGTGTGAATCTACAATTTTCATAGTCAGGAAAATAAAGAAAACTCTTTAAAGGAAAACTGTCATATGTTTTGTCCCGCACTATCCACAGGTACCTGTGGATAGTGCGGGAGACGCTGAACATTTTGAGTCCTACCTTGCCCAGATCCGCTGCACCGTTCGCCAGTTATAGCTGGTTTTCGGTATATTCAAATGGGTTGCTAACTAGCACGGGCGGGGTTACTGCCTTCAACTGGCACTGTGACGCAGCACCGCCTTTCTGATGAATATTCATACGTTGTCTTACACTCTCCGTCTCATCTCAGCCGAGTCCTGGACGATACTGCGTATGCAGACAAGAAAATGAAAGAAATACTGGCAACTCACCAACTTCACTTAATCCATATTTATTTATTAGAATGAATACTCACATACGATCATAGGGAGGGGATATGTGACAGGGGGGGAACCACAGGCGACAAGCTCCGTTTCGTACTCAGTTAGTACTTCATGTGGCCAACATTGTCTTACACTCTCCCTCTCATCTCGGCCGAGTCCTGGATAATACTGCGCATGCACAGATTTCTTCTATACCCGGAAGCTGTCTTCAGCGTTGCTTCAAACGCTGAAGACAGCTTTCGGGTATAGTAGGAAATCCCGCGCAAGCGCAGTATGGTCCAGGACTCGGCCGAGATGAGAGAGAGAGTGTAAAACAACGTATGAATATTGATTAGCAAGGCAGTGCTGCGGGCCGGGCGGCTGTTACGTCACAGTGCCAGTTAGCAGCTAATTTGAATATACCGAAAACCACCTATAACTGGCGAACGGCGCAGCGGATCTGGGCAAGGTAGGACTCAAAATGTTCAGCGTCTCCCGCACTATTCACAGGTACCCGTGGATAGTGCGGGACAAAACATATGACAGTTTTCCTTTAAATGAGAAGGTATGTCCAAACTTTTGGTCTGTACTGTATATTTATGGCTTTCACTTCTGTCATATTTACTTGTTCAAGAGAGTGCCAAGAATGTGCAAAGCAGTAATCAAAGCAAAAGGTGGCTACTTTGAAGAACCTAGAATATGACATATTTTCAGTTGTTTCACACTTTTTTGTTATGCCTATAATTCCACATGTGTTAATTCATAGTTTTGATGCCTTTAGTGTGAATCTACAATTTTCATAGTCAGGAAAATAAAGAAAACTCTTTAAAGGAAAACTTTCATATGTTTTGTCCCGCACTATCCACAGGTACCTGTGGATAGTGCGGGAGACGCTGAACATTTTGAGTTCTACCGTGCCAGGATCTGCTGCGCCGTTCGCCAGTTATAGCTGGTTTTCGGTATATTCAAATGAGTTGCTAACTGGCACGGGCGGGGTTACTGCCTTCAACTGGCACTGTGACGTAACCGCTGCGCGGCCCGCAGCACCGCCTTGCTGATGAATATTCATACGTTGTCTTACACTCTCCGTCTCATCTCGGCCGAGTCCTGGACGATACTGCGTATGCAGACAAGAAAATGAAAGAAATACTGACAACTCACCAACTTCACTTAATCCGTTTTCATTTATTAGAATGAATACTCACATACGATCATAGGGAGGGGATATGTAACAGGGGGGGGGGCAACCACAGGCAACAAGCTCCGTTTCGTACTCAGTTAGTACTTAATCTGGCCAACATTGTCTTACACTCTCCCTCTCATCTCGGCCGAGTCCTGGATAATACTGCGCATGCACAGATTTCTTCTATACCCGGAAGCTGCATGCGCAGTATTATCCAGGACTCGGCCGAGATGAGAGGAAGAGTGTAAGACAATGTTGGCCAGATGAAGTACTAACTGAGTACGAAACGGAGCTTGTCGCCTGTGGTTCCCCCCCTGTCACATATCCCCTCCCTATGATCGTATGTGAGTATTCATTCTAATAAATGAAAATGGATTAAGTGAAGTTGGTGAGTTGCCAGTATTTCTTTCATTTTCTTGTCTGCATACGCAGTATCGTCCAGGACTCGGCCGAGATGAGACGGAGAGTGTAAAACAACGTATGAATATTGATTAGCAAGGAGGTGCTGCGGGCCGGGCGGCTGTTACGTCACAGTGCCAGTTAGCAGCTAATTTGAATATACCGAAAACCACCTATAACTGGCGAACGGCGCAGCGGATCCGGGCAAGGTAGGACTCAAAATGTTCAGCGTCTCCCGCACTATCCACAGGTACCCGTGGATAGTGCGGGACAAAACATATGACAGTTTTCCTTTAAATGAGAAGGTATGTCCAAACTTTTGGTCTGTACTGTATATTTATGGCTTTCATTTCTGTCATATTTACTTGTTCAGAACTTGGTAGAGGGATCATACACATTGGCCCTGATTTACTATTGTAAACCCAACCTGTTTTGTTGGGTTGTTTGCCATATTTTAGAGCATTGCACCAGAAATTCTGTCTGTGCCAGTATTTGTGGCAGAATTGGAAAAAAAAAACGGCTAACTCTCCATTTTACTGAGAAAACCAGAAAAGGGGAGTGTCTGTCAGGAAAGGGGTATGGTGTGGTCTCCAAAAAAGGGGGCATGTCTCAGACATTTTCCAAAAATCCTAACATATTTACTAAGGTTTCCACAGAAAATGTGGGGGATTTAAGATGAGGAAAACCAGACAGATCAGAGCATGTGTTAAAAAAAGCAAAATGTAGGGAAAAGTGCAAAATATAGGGAAACCTTAAAAAATACAATTAAAAAATATCTGTTGGGGGAAAAAAAAAAAAAAAAGAAAATTACACAACACTCTTAGTAAAGGGCCAGTATGTTTAATTCGGTTAAAACAGTGAAAGTGTTTCAATCACAGCAGGCGGAAGTAAGGCTATGTCCACATCGTGTTTTGCAAATCTGTTATGAAATTTCCATTATTGTGACATGTAAGAGGTCTTTCTTAGCAGATCTGAAACTGATGATAAAGTAAAGTATAAAATAACGGGCTTAACAGCCAGTTATTATCCGTTAAAACATCCGTTTATCTCGGTTATTTTTTAACCAGTGTTTCTTTTTTCTGAGCATGCTAGTAGCAATAACAGATATAAAAATATCTAAAACTATTGGAGATTACTTCCATCACCATAAACTTCACTTAGAGATGAGCGAATCGAAGTTGACGAACCCGAATTCGTTACGAATTTCATGAAAAATTCGATTTGCAACGAATACGAATATCGCCGTGATTCTATCACGAGAATCACTTCATTTAACTCCATTTTACAGTGTTCCAGGCTATTGGAGACCTAAGATGGCGGATCCACATGTGAGTACATGGGGCAGGGGATTATGGGAGGGCGGGAAACAGCGGCGGGAATGAAGGTAGGCGGGATGACCCTGAATCACATGTGAGATGCAGCCTATCAGTGTTCTCTGACCCCTGTGATGTCACAGCCCCTATAACCGGTGGCCATCTTGCCTCACTTCATTTCATCTATGCACTCAGATGGAGAGGACAGGACTGTGTGTGTGTGAATAGCTCATACCACAGCATTACACTGCAACTGCTAGTCACATCAGCATTAGGGAAAGGCAGGAGGGCAGAGTGCTGTGCTGTTACACTGAGAAGGATCATTGATTGCTAAACCTCCTATTCACGTTATTGAGCATTGCAGCAGAGAGGGGCAGATAGCTGTCAGCTGCCTCATACAGATCTCCAAGCTGCCTGAACTTTCTGAAGCATCTTATCTCCTCATTTCTCAGCCCAATTGAGTTTTTTTTTTTTTTGCTCCACAAAACTTCTGCTGCTCAGAATTGTGTGACAGAGTGCAATTTAGGGTTTAATCCCCGGACTTTTTATTTTTTGTGGTGCTGCACTGTTGGGTCCTGCTGCTGTTCAGAAATACGTGATTGTTCAGTGGACTGTAGTGCATTTGTACCATTTTGTACCTGTTAATCTGTCAAGGGGCTACATACAGTGCAAGTCCAAACAATAGTATTCACCGGCTTTTTTTTTAAATAGAGTTTTTTCTGCGTATAGTTACGCATATTACTGCCCTCATCAGTGCATACCACATAGGTACATCCAAGTATTGTACCATTTAGTACCTGTTAACCACTTAAGGACTCAGGGTTTTTCAGTTTTTGCCCTTTTGTTTTTTCCTCCTTACCTTTTAAATATCATAACCCTTTAAATTTTCTACCTAAAAATCCATATTATGGCTTATTTTTTGCGTCACCAATTCTACTTTGCAGTGACATTAGTCATTTTACCCAAAAATGCACGGCAAAACGGAAAAAAAATCATTGTGCGACAAAATCGAAGAGAAAACGCCATTTTGTAATTTATGGGGGCTTCCGTTTCTACACAGTGCATATTTCGGTAAAAATTACAACTTATCATTATTCTGTAGGTCCATACGGTTAAAATGATACCCTACTTATATAGGTTTGATTTTGTCGCACTTCTGGAAAAAATCATAACTACATGCAGGAAAATGTATACGTTTAAAAATGCCATCTTCTGACCCCTATAACTTTTTTATTTTTCCACGTACAGGGTGGTTTGAGGACTCATTTTTTGCACCGTGATCTGAAGTTTTTATCGGTATGATTTTGTTTTGATCGGACTTTTTTATCACTTTTTATTCATTTTTTAATGGTATAAAAAGTGACCCAAAATGCGCTTTTTTTGACTTTGGAATTTTTTTGCGCGTACGCCATTGACCGTGCGGTTTAATTAATGATATATTTTTATAGTTCGGACATTTACGCACGCGGCGATACCACATATGTTTATTTTTATTTTATTTTACACTGTTTTATTTTTTTTTTCTATGGAAAAAGGGGGGTGATTCAAACTTTTATTAGGGAAGGGGTTAAATGACCTTTATTAACACTTTTTTTTAACTTTTTTTTTGCAGTGTTATAGGTCTCATAGGGACCTATAGCACTGCACACACTGATCTCTTGCACAGATCACTGGCGTGTATTAACACGCCTGTGATCAGTGTTATCGGCGCTTGACTGCTCCTGCCTGGATCTCAGGCACGGATCAGTCATTCGCCGATCGGACACCGAGGAGGCAGGTAAGGGCCCTCCCGGTGTCCTGCAAGCTGTTCGGGACGCCGCGATTTCACTGCGGCGGTCCCAAACAGCCGGGTCACTTCCACTTTCACTTTAGAAGCGGCGGTCAGCTTTGACCGCCGCTTCTAAAGGGTTAATACCGCACATCGCCACGATCGGCGATGTGTGGTATTAGCCGCGGGTCCCGGCCGTTGATGAGTGCCGGGACCGACGCGATATGATGCGGGATCGCGGCGCGATCCCGCTTCATATCGCGGGAGTCGGCACAGGACGTAAATATACGTCCTGCGTCGTTAAGGGGTTAAGCTGTCAAGGTGCTCCGTACCGTCAAAGTCCAAACAATAGTATTCACCAACTGGTGTTTTACAAAAATACAGAGTTTTTCTGCGTATAGTTACGTATATTACTGCCCTCATCAGTGCATACCGCATAGGTACATCCAAGTATTGTACCATTTAGTACCTGTTAACGTAAATATATAAATATACGTCCTGCGTCGTTAAGGGGTTAAGCTGTCAAGGTGCTCCATACCATCAAAGTCCAAACAATAGTATTTAGAGATGAGCGAACTTACAGTAAATTTGATTCGTCACGAACTTCTCGGCTCGGCAGTTGATGACTTGTCCTGCATAAATTAGTTCAGCTTTCAGGTGCTCCCGTGGGCTGGAAAAGGTGGATACAGTCCTAGGAGACTCTTTCCTAGGAATATATCCACCTTTTCCAGCCCACCGGAGCACCTGTAGGCTGAACTAATTTACGCAGGAACAATCATCAACTGCCGAGCCGAGAAGTTCGTGATGAATCGAATTTACTGTAAGTTCGCTCATCTCTAATAGTATTCACCGGCTGGTGTTTTACAAAAATACAGATTTTTTTTTCTGCGTATAGTTAGGCATATTACTGCCCTCATCAGTGCATACCGCATAGGTACATCCAAGTATTGTACCATTTAGTACCTGTTAAGCTGTCAAGGTGCTCCATACCGTCAAAGTCCAAACAATAGTATTCACCGGCCGGTGTTTTACAAAAATACAGAGTTTTTTCTGCGTATAGTTACGCATATTACTGCCCTCATCAGTGCACACCGCATAGGTACATCCAAGTATTGTACCATTTAGTACCTGTTAAGCTGTCAAGGTCCTCCATACCGTCAATGTCCAAACAATAGTATTCACCGGCTGGTGTTTTACAAAAATACAGATTTTTTTCTGCGTATAGTTAGGCATATTACTGCACTCATCAGTGCATACCGCATAGGTACATCCAAGTATTGTACCATTTAGTACCTGTTAATCTGTCAAGGTGCTCCATACCGTCATACTCCAAACAATAGTATTCACCGGCTGGTGTTTTAAAAAAAATACGGAGTTTTTTCTGCCTATAGTTGCGCATAGTACTGCCCTCATCAGTGCATACCGCATACGTACATCCAAGTATTGTACCATCTAGTACCTGTTAATCTGTCAAGGGCCTACATACTGTGAAAGGACAGCCGTAAGTAATCACTTGCTGCTGTTCTAGACAAATACTGTTTAAAGAGTATTGTAGCGTATTGTAATACCCTCATAAACGCACTAAGTATGTCAGGCAGAGAAGCGCCAGGACGTGCACAGAGGAGTGGCAGAGGCCTAAATACTTCAGGCAGAGTTGGTAGCAGACTTGGGGCGAGTGGTAGCAGGAGTCGCAGCGAGAGGCCTGAGCTCCCGTTATCAGCCAGCGGTCGTGTCTCCACCAGCAACCCATCTGCCGTCGTCGATTGGTTAACACGCTCATCCACATCATCACAAGTGACATCTGACACCCCCAGTCAACAGTCGGTGGGTTCCTCAGACACAACCCTCAGTTGGCATGGCCCGGGAGCAGTCCCTGTCCTCCCATTGCCTTTGTCCTATGCTGTTCCCTCTCCTAAAGAAGTATCTTATGCTGTGGGTTCAGCTCCACTATTTACTGAGAACGATCTAATAGAGGACAGTCAGCAGCTACTGGACAGCCAAGAAGGGGAGGAGACATGCGCTGCTTGCTCCGCTAGGTGGCCAGGTAATGATGTGGAGAGTGATGTGGGAGGCGGTGTTGCAAGTGTTCAGGGTCCTGAAGCAGACACTGTTGGGGAACTTGAGGAAGACATCAGTGACGTGCACACACCTGTTGATGATGATGAAGCCGATGGCAATTGGGAGCCGGTTGTAGAAGGGGCTTCATCATCATCAGGAGAAGAGAGTTGCAGGTTACCCTTGAGGCAGCAAGGCGGTAGCACGGTTGGCAGACAGCATGGTGGCAGTAGTGGAAATTCAGGAGCCAAACGTGCCCGGGGCAGACCACCTGCTTCGCAGCAGCCTACCTTTCCGGAAGGTAGTGGAACAGGGGTTCCTGGAGACGGCGCCAGTAGCAGTCAATTAGTGTGGAATGCGGGTGGGAAAATCAGCTACTCGGCGGTGTGGAAGTATTTCATAAGGCATCCGGAGGAGGTTCACAAAGCTACATGCAAGATCTGTCGGCAGAAGGTGAAGCGTGGCCAGGGTCCCAATGTGGGCACCACGGCCCTGTATCAACACATGCTTCGCCACCATAAAGCGGCCTGGGAGAACCGTGGATCTGATGTAGTGGTCCAGCCTGCTGCATCACCCAGTGGCCATCCGCTCCCTCCTTCATCCAGCCAAGGCTCCACCACCTCAGCCGAAGGGAGCTGTGTGTCAAACCCTCCTTCTGTCGCTCCTGCTTCTCCCGCTTTTAGTCAGCCATTCCGCCAACAATCCATTGACGAAGCCATGTCCAAGAGACAACAGTATGCGCCCACTCATCCAACGGCGCAGAAGTTGAATGTGCTCCTGTCCAAGTTGCTGGTGTTGCAGTCCCTCCCTTTTCGAGTGGTGGACTCTGCACCTTTCAGAGAATTGATGGCTTGTGCTGAGCCGAGGTGGAGAGTCCCAAGCCGTCATTTCTTTGCGAAGAAGGCAGTACCAGCCCTGCATAAGTTTGTACAAGAGAAGGTGGGCCAGTCCTTGAGCCTGTCGGTGTGTTCAAAAGTGCACGGCAGCGCCGACGTGTGGAGCTGTAACTACGGGCAGGAACAATACTTGTCTTTTACAGCCCACTGGGTAAATGTGGTTCCTGCACAGCCTCAACAGCAACTTGGACAGGTCACACCGCTTCCTCCTCCACGTTCTGGCTCCCAGGCAGTTGGTCCTGTTACAGTGTGCGATGCCGCCTCCTCATCCTCCACCGTGTCCTCAGCCTCCACTGCACATCCAAATCTCCTTCATCGTACCATGTGTGTAGGGCACGGCGGTGTCAAGCTGTTCTTCACATGGTTTGCCTTGGCGAATGGAGTCACACAGGGGAGGAACTGCTAAAGTTCATTCGTAAATAAATCCGAATATGGCTTACTCCACGAAATCTGGAAATGGGAACCATGGTGACCGACAACGGGAAGAACATCGTGTCCGCGCTGCGACAAGGAAGTGTGAAACATATGCCCTGCATCGCACACATGTTGAATCTGGTTGTCAAGCACTTCCTCAAGTCTTCACCCTATTTGCAAAAGATCCTGAAAATGGCAAGGAAACTGTGCATGCACTTCAGCCACTCGTACACCGCCAAAGCACACCTTCCTTGAGCTGCAGCGTCAGAACGGTATCCCACAACATGGTCTTATTTGTGACGTTGGGGCGGTAAGAAAATATACAAAGAATGTATACCAGTCCTCTAAGGATAGCAGAAAAAAGGAGAAATAAAGAAAAATGGAAAAAAAGAAGAAAAAAAGAAATATAGAAAAAAGAAAAGGAAAGGAAAAAAGACAGGAAAAAGGAAAAGAAATGGCAAAAAAGGAAAAAAGAAATAGCAAAAAGAAGAGAAAAAAGAGAGAAGGAAAAAAGATGGTATAAGATAGTGAATATATATAATAATTATATATAATCAAATATAAGTAATAAAAACCTGAGATTAAATGAATAAAATATAGCAATTTATTAAACAATAGTATTAGTGTATACCTGGGCAGGGCCCTT
The DNA here is from genome assembly GCF_029499605.1 of Hyla sarda. Taxonomy (NCBI): domain Eukaryota; kingdom Metazoa; phylum Chordata; class Amphibia; order Anura; family Hylidae; genus Hyla; species Hyla sarda. The sequence continues at coordinate 75,087,627 of NC_079192.1, forward strand.
GCTCCAGGTATACTAAGATGGCTAAAAAATTTGATGATAAAAATATATTGAGAGATATTAATCCATCATAATAGTAAGAATGTGCTGTCATAGAAAATGTATACAAATTGGCACTAAGACTTATTTCAGAGTTCAGTTGCAACAAAGTTCAATTGAGTTCAATAGTAGCAAGAATAGTGGCGGCCGGCTACAATTGTGACAGAGTTCAATGCAGTTCAATTATATTGGGGAAAGTAGCTGCCGACTTTTCAAAGACTTTTCAGAGAATGGTGCCGCTGATTAAATATTACCTACAGTGCACTGTGGAATTGATTGTATAGTAAAGTTTTGATACCTTGTTTCCAGATGTTACCGTAGTGAAAGCAGTAAGTCTCCCTCAGAGGGGCGTGCTCCGTGGATGTAGGGATCTGTGCTGGTACGGTCCTGCGCCCGACCTTCTTACGGTAGCAGATGTTACTGGTGGTGACAGATAGTCACAGTTGCTCGGTTCAGCGTCCGGCCCTTAAGGTGTCCGTAGTGGCAGCGGCAGCTATAACAGCAGCAGACACAGCTGGTGTACCTGTTAGGATAGTTGGAGAACTGCGCTCCGTATGACAGAGGGAGGTAAGCGGTCATCGTCCCCAGTGTGAATTGCGCGCGAGCTGCACAGTGGGCGTTCAAGTGCGGTACTCCAGCGCTGTCAATAGTGGATTTAGTGAAAATATAGATGGAATATCTCAAATAGTAACTAGAATTAAAGGCTATACGCGTTTCACGGCTTTCTGCCGCATTCCTCAGTAGCCACAAATATATATATATATATATATATATATATATATATATGATATTTTTGGCTACTGAGGAATGCGGCAGTAAGCCGTGAAACGCGTATAGCCTTTAATTTTAGTTACTATTTGAGATATTCCATCTATATTTGCACTAAATCCACTCTTGACAGCGCTGGAGTACCGCACTTGAACGCCCACTGTGCAGCTTGTGCGCAATTCACACGAGGGACGCTGACCGCTTACCTCCCTCTGTCGTACGGAGCGCAGTTCTCCAACTATCCTAACAGGTACACCGGTTGGACCATCAGCCGGGTCCCCAGATCCTACTGCTGTGTCTGCCGCTGTTATCGCTGCCGCTACCACTACGGACACCTTAAGAGCCGGACGCTGAACCGAGCCACTGTGACTATCTGTCACCACCAGTAACATTTGCTACCGTAAGAAGGTCGGGCGCAGGACCGTACCAGCACAGATCCCTACATCCATGGAGCACGCCACTCTGAGGGAGACTTACTGCTTTCACTACGGTAACATCTGGAAACAAGGTATCAAAACTTTACTATACAATCAATTCCACAGTGCACTGTAGGTAATATTTAATCAGCGGCACCATTCTCTGAAAAGTCTTTTAAAAGTCGGCAGCTACTTTCCCCAATATAATTGAACTGCATTGAACTCTGTCACAATTGTAGCCGGCCGCCACTATTCTTGCTACTATTGAACTCAATTGAACTTTGTTGCAATTGAACTCTGAAATACGTCTTAGTGCCAATTTGTATACATTTTCTATGACAGCACATTCTAACTATTATGATGGATTAATATCTCTCAATATATTATTATCATCTAGTTTTTTAGCCATCTCAGTATACCTGGAGCAAGGGCCCTGCCCAGGTATACACTAATACTATTGTTTAATAAATTGCTATATTTTATTCATTTAATCTCAGGTTTTTATTACTTATATTTCATTATATATAATTATTATATAAATTCACTATCTTATTCCATCTTTTTTCCTTCTCTCTTTTTTCTCTTCTTTTTGCTATTTCTTTTTCCCTTTTTTGCCATTTCTTCTCCTTTTTCCTGTCTTTTTTCCTTTCCTTTTCTTCTATATTTCTTTTTTTCTTCTTCTTTTTTACATTTTTCTTTATTTCTCCTTTTTTCTGCTATCCTTAGAGGACTGGTATAGATTCTTTGTATATTTTCTTACTGCCCCATTGTCGAAGTCTTGTGGGATTTAGACTTCCCAGTTAACCTCGGGATTGCTGCTGGGTGAGCTGCACTACCCTTTTGTTTTATTTGTGACATTGCCACACGTTGGAATTCCACCCTCCATATGTTGGACAGACTATACGAACAAAGAAAAGCCATCACCGATTTCTTGATGATCCAAGCAGATAGGAGTACTCCCCTGTGTAACTTCAATGTGAACCAGTGGCAGCTCATACGTGACACCTGGCGTTTGCTGAGGCCCTTTGAGGAAGCCACATTATTTGTGAGTCGCCTGGATTACGCCATGAACGACGTAATTCCACTCCTACAACAAATTATTGAAACCATGGCTGGTCATGGCAATGGAGACATTGCGCCTACATCTCAAGGCTACATGAGCCCTGTGGGGGCTGAACTGGAGGAGGATGAGGGGCAGAGCAAGGCACAGTTTAGGTTGGATGAGATGGCCAGTGTTTCTAGTCATTGGACAGGAGAGGAGGAGCAGGAGCAGCCAGAAGAGCTGGAGGGTTATGAGGAAGGTGAGACAGAGGACCCAGACACACCATGGCAGTATGCAGTGGAGATGGAGGCAGGTAGTCCCTCTGAGTCACTGGCGCAAATGGAACAATGCATGCTCAGTTGCTTGCGTGGTGACCCCCGAATTGTCAAAATTCGTCAGGGGGATGAATTCTGCATATCCACCTTATTAGACCCTCGCTACTGTCCCAGAATGGGGGCCTTTTTTTACACCCACTGAGAGGGAGGACAAACTGACTTACTACAGAGAGATTCTATGTAGTCAGTTGGCTGATGCCTATCGGCCACATGGTCCATCCACTCGCAGGTCTGACTCGGGGGGGCTCCGTGCTCACCTTCTACTGCCATGGCTGCTGAGGAGGGGTGGAAGGAGCAGTACCAGCTCAATCAGCAGCAGCCTGAGTCTACAGTCGCTGATGAGTAGCTTTCTTCACCCTCATAGTGAAGCAATACATCAGCCGCAGGTAGACATGGAGCGGGACCTGAACCAGCAGTTGGTGGCATACCTTGACATGGCCATGCCAACAACCATTGAAGATCCGCTGGATTTCTGGGCAGCCAAACTTGATTTATGGGCGCAACTAGCAGAGTTTGCCTTGGAAAAGCTGTCCTGCCCGGCCAGTAGTGTGCCATCAGAGCGGGTGTTTAGTGCAGCTAGGGCCATGGTCAGCCCAAGGCGAACTCGTCTGTCCAGCAAAAATGGGGAGAGACTGACGTTTGTGAAGATGAATCAGGGATGGATCAGCCAGGATTTCCAGCCACCAATGCCAGATGCCTCAGAGTAGATTGACCATGCTGCTGCACCAACATTTCCCAATTATGGTCGGTTATGAAACCCTCTTGGGTTATCAATTAGGGTTATGAAACCCTCTTTGGTACTACGATTGCCTGCTCCTGGCTCATCCTGTGTCTTTCAGGAACTACTTGCCTTACTGATGATTCTGGCCTTGGGCCTTTAATTTTTGGATGTTTAGCAGTAGCTAAATATATGCTTAATGCAAATGTCAACTTCGATCTTTAAATGTAAAGGGTTATGAAACCCTCTTGGTTACTGAGAATGCCTGCTCCTGACTCATCCTGTGTCTTTCAGGAACGAATTGC